>NW_017619354.1:0-600000 GCF_001879475.1 Ipomoea nil
CTCGAATACGTCCAAGTATAGGACGTTCACACTGCTACCCGTGTCCACCATAACCCTCTGGACGTCCGTTCCCTTGACGTCGATTGTGACCACGAGCGCCTCCATGCCGTGGTCACTGCTGCTAGGTTGGTCCTCTAAGGTGAAGGTTATGGGCTCCATTTTTTGTCTTTTCCCGGTCTCTCGGGAATCCACGATCGCAACCGGGCAATTCGTCCTCGGCTGGGAAGCGTCTTCTAAGCCACCAAATATGACATGGATGGTGGGCTTGCCGACGGGCGACTGCTGGTCGGGGGATCAGGGTCCCGTCGGTCTTCATGACGATCGTCCCTTCGATCGTCTCTTCGGTCCTGACCCGACCAATCGGAGCGGTGATGAGATCGCCTGTGATCCCTCCGATCGGTATTCCTCTTGCTTTCTTCTCTCTTCCCCACGCACTTGTCCAATTTTCCCAAATTGAGCAAATCTTCCAACAATTGGCGCAGGTGGGTGCACTCCTCGGTATCATGCCCGGCGCATCGGTGGTAAGCACAGTGCTTACTCTTATCAGGGCCGTCTCGATCGGGATGGGGGAGTTTGATGAGGTTGCAAGATTGAGCATACTGCATGGCCTCCGCTGCAGATCGGTTTAAGGCCGTAAACTCACCAGGCCCGGTGCGGGATCGGGGACGATCGTGTCCCGATTGATGTTCCGCCCGGCCGGCCGGTTTACGGGACGAAGAACCGACCTCTTGTGAACGTTTCACGGCATTCGCCTCACCAGCATTGGCGTAATCCGTGACCCTTCGGAGGGCCTCCTCGTATGTGGTCGGGGGGTGAAGGATGAAATCCTGGTATAGATACCCCGCCCGGAGGGAGATGTGAAGCATGTGGGTGGCGGTCGCATCATCCATGGGTTCGACTTCCCCGACCGCTGCTTTCCACTTGATGAGGAAGTCGGTCAAGCTTTCCCCTTCGAGCTGCTTGGCCTTCTCGAGGTACATGTAAGACTTCCTCACCACTTTGGAAGTAATGAACTTCCGTACAAACTTGATCGCCAGGGTCTCAAATTTGTCGATCGACCCCGGGGGCAAGGTGCGGAACCACTCTGCTGCCCGGCCGGTGAGGGTTGAGTAGAAGGCCCTGCACATCACGGCGTCTGAAACGCCCTTCAGCATCATGTTGCTGAAAAAATCGTTCACGTGAGCCTCAGGATCTGTCCGACCGTCGTAGCTCTTCTCTCCCGAGACCTTTAAGTCGAGCGGGTAAGGCTGAGCCATTACCGCTGCTGTGAAAGGCGTCTGGTGGAGGGTCGATCGGTCGGCCGGGGGTGCTGCAGGATATGCATTCCTTAGCTGCGCAACTTCCGCCTGGAGATTGTAGAGCAACCCTCGGGTTTCGTTGAGCTCGGCGTTCTGGGCGGCTTGGGCTGTATCCCGAGCGCGTCGACGTCGATGTGATCTCGACCCGCTGTACCCGGACGAGGCCTCGTGGCTAGCTTCCCGCATTTGTTCGTCCTCTTGCCTGGGGTTCGGGTCCTGGGGTCCCAGACGCTGGCGCATCTCTGGTCGGAGACGATCGAAAGCTACCGCTCGGGCAACCTCTTCTGGGTCCTCCGCTTGAACGGCCTGAACTGGTGCCTCCATCGCGTCAGCACCCCCCGACCCCAACCGCGAATGAGCCGAGCGTCGAGCCCGGGAAGTGGACTGACGCTGCGGCTCTACTTGTGCGGTCGGCTGTACTGGAGGGGCGGCGGCTGGAGCTGTATAGGCAGGCGTATATGGTGGATAGCCAACCGGGGAAGTGTAGCACATCGGTTGGCCTGGCCAAAACCCGTATGGTGGAGGTGGAACCGGATACGGGTACTGGGCGGGATACATCATCGGCTGCTGCTGGTATGGCAGACCGGGTGGTGGGTATCCCGGTTGTATATAATTCACCGGCTGCTGGGCGGCCGGGTATGTATTTGACGGATGTGGCGGTGAGAGATTGAGGTTGAGGTCCATCGTCTGACCCTGCTGTTGGGTAGCATAGTGGTCGGAGGAGCTCGCCGCATCCGCCTGGTCGTCGGCGAAGTTGTTGTGTGCCCACGGATACATGTTGGAAAAGGGACCGGGTGCTCGTCAAGACGTTGGCTTGTTGCACGGATCCCCACAGACGGCGCCAAAATGATACTGCTAATTCTACGTAAGCAATATAAATAACACAAGACCAAGTAAAGCAAGTAATTCTTTATTGATCAAGGTAGAGTTCCTAAGTACAATCTACTTGGTTGCACTGAGTACCGACTGACTGCGGTCGGGAGTCTCTAGTTACAACCTATCGATCGTCCAAAAGTCCTCTACACTGTAGCTACTGTGGGCATTTATAGCCGCTGTGCCGGAGACAAGATCCCCGCTGCTCGGCATGTCTTCCACGTAGCCACCACGTGTCCCCCTCCCGGGTGCCCTGCCTGTCGTCGTAGAAAGCCGCCACGTGTCTTTAGCCAGCTCTCTCGCCTAAGGACCACCGCTCGGGGTTCATAGCATCGCTCGGGCAACTCCCGGTCGGACCCCGACCGGGTTCTCCTCAAGGAGCCCGACCTGTTACCTGCAAAGACACAGACAAAAGGACAAAGGCATCTCGGTCGTGGTGAAGCTGTGTCGGTCGGGATATTCCCTACCAATTATTATTATTATTATTATTATTATAGAAATGAAAAATTGGAAATAGGGAATGAAAATTAGAAAATTGGAGAAATGAAAAACTGGAGAAATGGAGAAATGGAGATAGAAAATTGGAAAAATGGAGAAATGAAAAAATGGAAATGGAAAAATAGAGAAATGAAGTAAACGACCCTTCACTTTTTCCCTTCATTTTTCCAACTCAAATGGGTCTACTTTGAGAATCAATATCTCATTCACCCATTATCCGTTTTGAGCGTACAATATATCAATCTCTTCGTTTCACTACGAAGAATCCGAATACACTTTGATCCGACTCAAATCGGAAGTGGACCCCACTGATAATTGTACCACAAAATAGTCACTTAACATGCCATTGTAAGCTATTTTTTCCAACAAATTATGGTTTGATCAATATGAAAGCAATGCAAGGCAAATAAATAACCGAAAGTAAAGAGAGAGGTCAGATAGAGAGATTTTTATAGTGGTTCGGCTATTAACGAAGCCTACTCCACTCTTCTTTCACAACTTGTGAAAGCGTTTGCACTATTACTCCTTAGTACAAACAATACAAGCTAGCTTCCTTGATCACTAAGCTGGACAGCTACTTGTGTAGGTTTTTCAACTCCTAGAGTTTACTCCGCCTCTATCAACGTCTTCTTCAGAGTTGAGGGTTGGAAAGAATTAGTGATATTCTCCAACTTGTGAAATCTTGACTTGATGTACCTTGAATCTTCAAATATAAGTTGCAAGATTTCCTTGTGTTGTGAAGACTTGAAGTCTAGATGATCTTGTTGAAAATACTTCACAACAACACACTGGTTTTGAAAGCTTAAAAATGATACTTGTTGAAAAGCTGTTGTAGATGATAATTGAGTGAAAAATCAGCACCTTCTTCAGTGGTGAAGAGAGGTATTTATATGTGAGGAAAATCTATCCGTTGTAGGGGAATGGAGATTCAAACCTATTGACTAGTGTGTAATGACCTATGGGTAAGGAGACTTAAATGCAACGGTACTATGTAGCCGTTGGTATCAACCATTTAGTACATTTTGTCAATCATTAAATGCTCCTATTTGAAATCTCATTCTTAGAACACCATTTGTCTAGGATGATTCACCTAGCAAAGAGACTTAGACAAATATGCTTCTGATAGCATGTGAATTTTTTCTAATCAAGTCAGGCTTTGACTTGTAGTCTCGGGTCATGAGATAACGAAAGATTAACTTTATCTTTCGTTCAGATTGTCATACACGAGAGATGGACCCTTGCATAAATTTGGTCGTTGTTGATCTCTCGGCCTTCTCTTGATCTTCTCTTCTTCAACTAGTTCTAACCTATCAATGAACAACTTTGATTCGTGTAAATGTGCTACTGAGCTCGAATCACATGGTGAGTTGTAACAGCTTTTGTCTAACACAAAAGATATAAAACAACAAGAGTAAAAGAGGTGTCTACATTCCTAGTTAGTTTGGTATTATCAAAATCTAAATACACTTGTTCTTAATAAAGTCATAGTTAGTGTTTGGCTGACAACTTTTTAAAAGAACCATAAGATTTGATTACCCCTTCAATTAAAAAATCTCATCCCCTAATTTAAAACGGGCATCATTTCATTTTATTGGTAATCTAATTTTTAACTTTAGATTAGTGCTTTTAGATTTTTTTGTGTTGATATTGATGCCTTGAATGTCATTATATTAGGATCAATTATTTTAATTTTTAATTTTTGTATTTTTAAGAGTCATACATAACCAAACATCAATATTGATAATCATTTCAATTCCACCATACTATCAAACATACAAAATATTTTTATCAAAATTCATTGTCATTATTAAATATTTGATTCTCATTCCCATTCCAATTCCAATTCCCTTGTGCGAACTAAACATACCCAAAAAGTAAATAACACATGCCAAGAGAATGATACCAGACCTAATTATATTGATACACATAAAGTTGTACGTACACCTCTAACCCAATTTTATGCATCTTCTCCAGTTTTTATGGATTAAACCAACTTTTAACTCTTTTTTTTCTTTTAACAATTAAAAAAAAAAACAATTTAAACAATTTTAATAATTTGCGTTCAAAAAACAAAACAATTTTAATAATTTTATATTCAATATCTTGTCATTTAACAACCCAGACTATCATTTAACGCCCCATTATTAAAAAATAAATAAATAACTTTACACGATTCTTTGTTGTGTCAGGTAAAAGAAACCCTTCTAACAAATTTTAAAAATGAAAATCTGTGTTGCATGTTGCACTTGCTAATCGGTGCGGATTGTAGTCATTGCAGGCACTTGTGGGTGATATCACAACAATCTCTAGCATCGAGCAATCCAATCAAAGATGGATGTTTATCGTTACCAGTGACTACACACCCATTTACTTTCAATTCAAACCAAATAACACTTCAATGTCTTGATGTATTATATATGCCAACCTCACCGAATGATAATTGGGAAGTATGAACCCCAGATGCCACCTCTCTATAAGTGTTGCAATATAAAATGCTAGAGGACATATATAAATATTCTAGTTCTAATTCTTTGAAGCATTGTTATTCCAGAGGGCTTTCCGGCCAGTTACAGCTCTCGTAATAGGAACCAAAATGGAGTCATATATAGTAATAAAGATGACAACATAAAAGCTAACGAAAGTCTGTCAATTAAGTCCTAAGTAGGAAGATAACAAGATCTCGAAATTTTTTAGATTCTGTCACCCAAAACCTCACATTTATTTATTTATTGAATTTGCTTTCCATCTATGCTGTTGAAGAATCAAGATGGAACGAAAACGATTACTTTGCTTTGGATTCTGATCTGTATAATGTTTTCTTTCATAATTTGATGCTGTGATGAGTAGATGTTTCATTTATACCGACATATATAAGACTTAGAAAGACCGCGGTGTGGTGAAGAATGCAAGTTGGGTCTAGGGAAGAACATCTGCAGGTGAAGTTTGGGTCTGAAAGCTGATTTATGTCTTCATGCGCTGACAGAGGAGACGCAAAACTGCTTAAGAATTGAAGAAGCAGTGTGCAGGTTCCCACATCGGCGGAAAACAAAAGGTGGAGCCAAACAGTGGCTTATAAAATTGGGCCGACTGTGAATGAATTCCATACTTACCTGGACGGGGTTGATGGGCGATCAACAAGGCCCATGGCCTAGGTTGATGACTTCCATTGCACTTTGAAAGGGTGTTAATTTAAGGTCTACCGTAAAGGTAGAGCCTACGTCATAATTTGTGGAAGTGGGGGCCTGCGTTCGCGCGGCCCCTATCCAATTTTATGTTCAAACTTTGGGCTTTGGTTATTTTGCCTAATCCCTATTACCCATTGGGTTTCCTTTACCAGACCTCCTTTCACCAAGTGCTTGATTTGTATTTAAGCTTTTATCCAAATTATTACTATTATTAATTATTAGTTTCAGGCTATTATATATAAATATTTGTAATTTTAGTTATATTTTATAGTAATGATAGTCTGGGACTCGGGGTTGTTAAATATGGCTACTGACAAATCACCTACGCACGGAGGAAAAGAAACTAGAATAAACAAAAAAGAAACAATGAAATGATGGATGTAGCTAAATGAAGTAAGATAATGGTCGTGCAATACTCGTGCATTTTAAAAGTGGCAAACATTGTTCTCTTGTCTTTTGGTTCCCCCGATTCATGCGCAAAGGAAGCATCTATCACTGATTGAGACGATTCACTTGTGAGCCTGTCTGAGTCCTCCGAACCTTTGTATCATGGGATCTGATCCATGGGAGGCACCACTGATCGAGATGACTCACCTGTGACTCTGAGTCCACCAAACCTTGGTATAATGGGCTCAGCAAACACACCATACAGTGACATCATGACCATTTGAGTTTTGAATCGATGGCCATTTTCATGGTGAACAAACTCTATACATATTCTATATTTCTATATGATGCCAATTAAGTTTTTAATCCAATGTAGTGAAGACAAATAAGTCGTGTCGTGCCATTCTTACTCAAATTTATATGGCCGGGCACCAATGTGCGTTGTGCCAACTCAACCTACATTTTTAAATTAGTCCAACCCAGACCATTTTAATCTATTAAAATATTTAGATTAATAATTTTTAAACTATTATATATAAATCTATATACTATAATTTATACTTTTTAAAAGTTTAATTATAATTATAATTTTTATATTTATTACATATTTGTATACTTGTTAAATTGTATATTATTTATACATTTATAAAGTTAAAATTTATACTTTATTTATTTTATTTTTTAAACAAATTTTTACTTTATAAAGTACAAACTTGCAATTTGTAAACTACAATAATATATAAAGATTCTTGTCACTAGTATGAGTGTGAATGTGTGATACTCTTTATAAAAGGTGATGGGATTTACTTTGTAGATAAAAAGAAATTCAAATTAATACATTCTTAGGTTACCATTTAAATAAATAAATAATAAAACTTTTAAAAAAAAATAGATAGAAGATAAAAGTAATCCCAACTTGACCTGCCCAGCCCATATTGCATGGTGCATACGGATGCAAAAACGACGTTGTTTTATTAAAAACGTGCGTCTCATTTAAAAAAAAAAAATAAGTTTTGATTCCCAGCAACATTATATTGTGCATAATTTGAACTATATATCCAGAATCAATGAACTAAAATTCCAGACCATGGTCCACACAGTGTTATGTGAACCACAACAAAAGGTACATTTTTAATATATTAAATGTACATTATTTTTGTACTAAAGGTACATTATACAATATAATGTACATTCAGTACAAAAATAATGTACATCCCCTAAATACAATGTACATTATTTTTGTGTTGAATGTACATTATTTTATAGTATACAAAATATGACCACACAACTTGTATGGACCATGGTCCACAGAATAATGATTGAATTATCAGTGTACAACAACAAAACCAGAAAAGATAGATCAAAACAAGGCCCAAAACATCTTGGTTTCTACTTGAGCTATATGCGGCCCATTACTGTAATGCAAATTTTACTGTGGACCATGATCCAAAACGGTGCCGTTTCTTTTAATGAAAAGAAACGCCATATGTTCCGCGAATTAACTCTGTTTAAATAACATATTCAGTTTCATTTTATATACATTGTAGTTTTACTTCAGTACAACTACATCTTTATTTTGTTTCAACTACAGTTTCATTCGATATTATACATGCAATAGTCTTATTACAGATTTATAGTGAGACATGTTATTGAATTTCACTTTATACATACTGTAGTCTTATTACAACACCACTAAATTATAATTCTAATTCAACTACGGTTTCATGGGACAATATACTCTCAAATATGTGAAAATGTTATTCCGTTTCATTTTATATACATTGTAGTTTCATTACAACACAACTACAATATCATTTCGATATAACTACAGATTCATAACAATATACACCCAATATGTGAGACATGTTATTCAGTTTCTTTTTATACATACTGTAGTTTCATTTCAGCAAAACTAAAATATCATTTCTATTCAACTACAATTTTATTTGACAATATACACTCAGTATGTGAGACATGTTATTCAGTTTCATTTTATACATACTGCAATTTCATTTCAATACAACTTAAGTATCATTTCAATTCAATTACGATTTCATTTGATAATATAAACACAATATATGAGACAGTTTCATTTTAAATACACTGTAATTTTATTTTGTTATAAATACAAAAAATACGGAATTTGTTAAAAAGTAACGGCTATTGTTTCTTTATTTAAAGAGACATCACCATTTTCGGACCATGGTCCATAAAGCTCTATAGACCATGGTCCATAGTATAACAACCGTTACAGTAAGAATCAAACCAATAACTATAGTTTCGAAAGGGTAGTCAAACGGGTAGAGCACAATTCTCATATTAGAAAGTCACAAATTTCATTCTTATTAACACTTTTCGTACATGATCTTCTTAGTGTGATTTACTTCTCCTATATAGTTTGTGAGTTATTATACATGAGTGAAGTATTACTCAATACACACTTCAATAGTGAGTACGACTTTCCTTCGTCAATTAAAAAAAAAAAAACAGTGACTTAGATGTTTTGGTATTTTAGATATGTATATATTTCAAATGAAATTCTTAAAAAAAAAAAAAAACGTATTTATTATTATAAATAAAAAGGGCATCGTTCATTTCTATTTGTAATAGTTCGGCAATGCCATTTTTAGCATTATAGAATTTTCATATCTCAATATATAATCCATTATTCCCGTACTAAAAATGACAATTAGCGAAATTTAACCAAGTTGGTTAAGTAGTTGACTTAGTAAGTTAGTAATTACAAGATTACAAATTTTACTCTCAGTAGAGACAGTCTATTAATATTATTTGGTTTGATCTAGTTAATTATGAACAACTTAAACCAATTTATCTTTTTGTGATCCTTTACTAATTAGGGTCACAATGTAATATATATTTACTCAATACATACACACCTTTAAGTAGTGATTGTGAATTTTCCTCATGGATAACATTTTAACTTATCCATTTCTCAACATGATTAAATTGCCCACTTTTATATTACTATTACTAGTCAATTTAGGATAATTTTAGCCTTCCTAAAAATAGGCTGAGATTTTCAATTAGTATAATAATTATACAAGTGAGTTTTTTGCATTTTTGGTCTCACGAGTTAGTATTTTTGGTCTCACGAGTATTGTAGCACTAACAACATTGCTTCACGCCTTTTAAACTTGTAAATTTAATTCACGACTATCATTTTTTTTAGCACAAATGGTCCTTGCGGCTCAATTTTTGCCCATTTATGACCGAAAAACTTCTCTTTTTTTTTTTTTTTTTCCTTTATAGCTAGCAGGGTTGAGTCGTGGACAGAAATTTAGCCGGAAGGACTATTTATACTTTTAAAAAAATGATAATTGTAAGCCAAGTTTACAATGTTTAAAATCGTGGAGCAATATTGTCAATACCACAATATTTGTGGGACCAAAAGTGCGAAAAACTCTTATACATTTATAAATGCACGCTCTCATAACCTCGTCAAATTGTTGAGCTTTTAATAGCTACCTCACATGTCGGTGGAATATCCAAACAAGCTGTAATCGAGCTGTTTAATTAATAATTCCAGTAGCTGTCTTTCTAGTTCCAGATTCTATTTGTTCAACACCCTGCATATATCCTCTCTCTTCAATCTCACACACAATATGCATTTTTATTCTATTAAAATCAGAAATTAAAGATCTCTAGATTTGAAGTTATTCTATTTTTATTCTTCAATTATTTGTGAAATGGAGATTTTGATAGTTCTAAAAACGAGATCGAAAACACCAGCTTAACAAGGGAGGGTAAAAAAATATAAAAATAGCATCCCAAGCTACAATGTTACAATTTATATATATATATATATATATATATATATATATATATATATATATATATATATATATATATATATAATATAATATAAAAATATCATCCCAAGCTAGTTGGAAATTCCTCATTATTACCGTGGGTCATGTGTCGTAACCGCATGACATGCCTCGGTCCTGAGGTTGCGCCCGACCCCGGCCCCGACCCCGAGGCCGACTTCGTCCACGAGCCGCATGGGTAGATGGCTCAATGGCTAAAGGAGGTGACTCATGAGCTAATGGCTTAGGGTCAGGACTGAGAGTGACAGGAACTGGATTATCCCTGGTACCCTGAACTGGTACTATGGGTCCGGAAGCCCAAGGCATGGGCTGTGGCTCATCAGCTTGTGGTAGAGAACCTGTTGCAAATGGAAAGACTGATTCGTCAAAACGGACATGGCGACAGGTATAAGTTTTCCCACTGATTAGATCCATGCACCTATATCCCCTAAAGGATGGTGGGTAACCTAAGAAGACACATGGAGTGAAACGGAACTCGATTTTATTCCAATTGTACGGTCTTAGATACGGGTAACATTGACACCCGAAGACTTTTAAGAATTGATATGGATGTAGCTTTTTGTATAGTCGATAGTAGGGACTTTCGAATTTTATAGCGGATGATGGTAGATAATTGATTAAGCACGTGGCAGTCTCAAAAGCAAAATCCCAATATTGTTGTGGGACAGACCCTTGAGCAAGAAGAGCTAAGCCCGTTTCGACAATGTGTCTGTTGCGGCGCTCAACTCTGTCATTCTGTTCGTGCGTATAGGCGCAGGATTGTTAGTGATTAATACTGAGAGTTTCAAAGGTGGTATGCAATTTGCGATACTCACCTCCTAGGTCAGACTGTATAGATTTGATAGAGCGCGAAAATTGTCGCTCTACCAACACACGAAACACATTAAACATTTTATAGATGTCTGATTTTACCCTTAATGGATAAAACCAGCAGAAGCGAGAATAATCGTCAACAAACAGCAAGAAATACCGAAAATGACTAGACGAGATAACTGGGGCAGGCCCCCAAATATCCGTGTAGACTAAATCTAGTACATTTTCGCTAGATTGCTCTACTCTATTTAATGGAAAATGACAAGACTTGCCAAGATGACAAGCAGTACATGACCCTAAAGTAACATTATTTTGCTGGACTGAACAGTGTTTAAGAATTTTATTCTGAACGACGCTGTGAGGATGACCAAGCCTGCGATGCCAAACTGTTGGCGTAGCACGAGAAGTGACGAACGCGAAACGACTCCGGGACACAGGTAACTTGTACAGGCCTCCAGAGGTAGGACCTTTAAGAAGTACCGCCTTGGTGTTGGAATCCTTCACAATGAAACAATTATCGTGAAATTAAAAAAATACACTGTTTTCAGTGGCAAATTTCTGGACAGATAATAACGGGACAGTTAAATTAGGGACATGTAATACATTAGACAGAAACAACTGTTTAGACTCAGATGGAATTGATGCATGGCCAACCCGAGAGATTACTAAACATGTACCATTCCCAACCCGGAGTGTGTCCGGGCCATTGTATTCATCCGAGGTGGTCATCATGCCAGCATCCGGGGTTGCGTGGGCCGTAGCACCCGTATCGGGATACCACGCTTCGGGCGGTGGTGCGCTGGATGCCGGTGAGTCCCCGGAAACTGCGACGTGGGCTTGTGCAGGCGGTTGTGTTGTGTATCTTTTGTAACAGTAGACCGCGGTATGCCCCTGCGATCTGCAAATCTGACACCTCGGCACGCCGCGTCCACCCCGGCCACCACGCTGGTTGCGTCCGCCTTGGCCAGCGCGATGATTCCGTCCGCCTCCGTCACCACCCTGCTGCCCACCATTGCCGCGACCACCCTGCTGGCCACGGCCCGCGTAGAACGCCGCATGCGAACCGCCGTTGTCACCTCCAGCGACGAACTCATCCGCAAGAATAAAGTCTGCGACTTGCAAATAATCGGCCAACTGGGGGAGAGAGACCGGAGCGTTGGCGGTGAGGGCAGCGGCATATGACCGGTATTCCGGTCGCAATCCATGCAGAACATACAGGTTCTGCTCCGACATGGTGAGCGGCTGGCCGGCTTGTGCTAGGGCTTCAACAAGGAGTTCTGCCTGACCGAGGTACTCCGTTGGCGTAGCATTGCCCTGCCGGAGAGCCTGGAATTGTCCAAGCAGATTCAGGCACCTTGCCTGAGTCGTGGAGCCCAATGCCGTGCACACCGAATGCCACACCTCGGCGGCGGTAGCCCGGCCAACCGCAAGGTGTAGGACTTCATCTGACATCGCCGAGATCAATAATGAAAGAATGGATTGATCTTGGCGAACCCACAGTTTGTACGCCGGGTTCGGAACCGGAGTCGCCGTTGTTGCATCGGAGCCGGAGTCACCGTCGGTGGTGGTAAGAGTCGCCGGCGGACACGGGTGGCTACCGTCAATGAAGCCTTCCAAGTCCTGCCCCCGCAAGAACGGGATAATTTGTGTCTTCCAGAATAGAAAATTCCGCGATGTGAGCTTCATGGATATGAAATGGTGTGCGCCAGCTAATGGGTTTGAACCAGCTGAGGAAGAGCCATCGGCGGGGGTTGGGGTTCTCTGCGATGAATTGGACGACATCGGTGATCGGTAGGGAATTGTTTACGGTGGTGGTTTCTTTTCGGTGATGGTGGAAGGGGGAGAAGAGAAAACGGATCGGTGGTTAGGCTGATACCAGATGAGAATTCAAATTGTATTACAGTTACAGGTAGATAGGATTACACGAGAGTATATCAAAGACTACCTCTAAACTCTCCTATCTACTAGGATATAACATCAGACTTATTCTAACACCACACACTAACTACCATAGGTTATATAATAATAATAATAACAATAATTATTAATAACACTCACATTTAGAAGAGTATAAAGATTAGTTCAGGTCAAAAATAATAAAAGATAAATTTACAAAAATACAGTGAAAGGAAAAAGAAATTCTAGTTTAACTAGAATAGATAGTCCTAACAAGAGAGAGAGAGAGAGTATTACCATTGCAAAAGACTTCTTAGGACCTTTAACCAATTTGACCCCAACTTTTTACACATAAAACTTAATTAATCAAATACAAATAGTAATAACAATAAAATAAAATATAAGATGCAAAGGAATCATTGATTTATATATATATATATATATATAACTTGGTTAATAATGCAGATTAAGGAGCTAGAAAATCTTCATGAATAATATTATAAGAGATAGAATCAAATCACTGTCGGCATAATTTATTGGATAAACAAACAACAGGCCTAATGACTAATGTATTGTCTAACATTCTACCAAATATATAACACGACGAATAGTTATACTTTGGATCAGGATCTTCCTGTGGACTTTAGTTTAAAACACTAGCATTTTACTGCTTTGAATTTGTTTATAAACATTAAAGTTTTGAGTTTCTAAAGATATTAGTTTATGAACATTAAACTTTGAGTTTAGATCATATAAATAATGTATAAAAAATGACAAAAATGATGTCGTTTTTTTTTACCAATGTCTATATTGTAAGGTGTACCTTGATGCATGATAAAGCTATATCCAACATGTATTGACAAGGTATACCTTGATGCATGTCTATATTGTAAGGTGTACCTTGATGCATGATATAATTTGCGTTTACACGATCAACCAAGACTAGGACGTACATGCATCAAGGTACACCTTTGCATTGCCATAGAACCCGGCGCCACGTGATCAAGGTACACCTTACAATATATTGACACTCAATGACAAGATATTGAACTTAGTCCTCCAAAGCTATATCCAACATGTAAAGTTCTAACATAAGTAGAAAATATGCCAGTATTACCCATTGTACTGTTATGTTTACATTACTATACGCTTACATAAACTTTTCAATTTTATCAATTTTTTTCTTTTATTTTTCTATATTGTCAATACGACAATACAGTTAAATATAATATGTATATTATGTTTACTTTTTTTTTTTTTTTAAACGTTTACAAAATCTTTTTTATTTTACATTTTTATTTGTCCTTTATGTATATATTGATTATTTTTGTTGTTCTTTTTTCTTTAAAATTTTACTAACTTTTCTCATTGGACATTAATTCAATTGTACAATGTGTAGTATTTAACAAGGTATTCGGTATACTTTGACTTTTTTTTATTTATTTATTTATGTCACAAGGATTTAAGTATAATATAAATGGTTGATAAAGGCCTAAATGGTTCATATTAATTGGATACAATTATAGAAACTTCATTGCTGCTAAACATGGATCTCTTTGACCTGCAACTGATCATCATTTTGCCAAAGCAATGACAATTTCTTACTTACTTCATCTCGAGATCTGTCTTATACAGGATTGTATTATCAAGGGATGTCAAATCTTAACAAACTTTCAATCAGTGTCCTTTAATTAAATTCTTCAATCATCGAATTTGTTAGCCCACTCTCTGCTACAATTTCTCAAGCTGGTTCATCGAATTAGATGTATTGTATGTCTTCAACATCTTATTTAATAATATGATCTATTTTACCTTTAAAAAAAATAAAGGAGTAAAAACACAATAATTATAGGCCGTTTAGATACCTTGCAAGAAGAGGAAACCTAGCTATAAAAAAAAAAAAAAAATTGAAATTATGATTAAAGCAATAATAACATAATTAATAACAAAAATTTGTTCTTATTATACGAGTCATCAACCCAATCCCAACATGTCCATTATGAGAAAGTAAGGACGATGTTGGAATCCTAGTCATAACTATTATCTGTTAGGGACTCAGGGATCGGAACTAGAATTGAATTGAAAGCTTTTTTTTTTATTTTTTTTTATTTAATATTTGTAATAAAGAATTTCTCCGTAGTAAATTATCATGGGATTTATCCTTTTCTTTTAATGCAACCCTGTTTTTAAAGAGTTATTAGACCAAATTTTTTTTGTCAAAATCTTTTACAATCCGAAGTGACAATAAACTTTTTTAATTCATCAATTATTATGTCAGATAATGAAGAGTTTTGGTGGACAATTTTGGTCCATATAGCTTGATCCGTTAAAATTTGACATACGAGTGATATTTTAAAACATTATATTTGGTAGGATTAGTTATTAGAAAAAAAAAAAAAGATCTATTCAAATTGAATTCAAATTTTCTTAAAGAGTATTTTAAAGTATCAATATATATATAATCAATTGTTATGCCGTAGAACCGTGTCCACCTTGCAAGGTGGACATGGTTCTATGTTCATAATTACTAAACTCTATATTCATAATTACAGAGCTCTATGTTCATAATTACTTAACTCTATGTTCATAATTTTTGAACTTCATATTCACAATTATTAAACTCTATATTCACAGAACTTTATATTCATAATTATAGATCTCTATGTTAATAATTACAGAACTTTATATTCACAATTATAACAGTTTTGGAACCGTATCCACCTTACAAGGTGGACAGGGCTCCACAGCCTAATTTGCCATATATATATAATTGTCCAAGATAAATAACAAAGAGAATGAACAAATAAATAAGAACAATTTAATTTGATGGCCCAAAGATTGCAATTATAAAATAAAGTGTTTTTCAAGATTGTGTTGGCATAAAATTTGTGTGATGTTGAGCTAGACACTCCATTGGGGTGACAACGTAACAAATGATTCAGCTTTCCACCCTTCAGTGCATGCAAGCTTTTGTCTTTCACCTTTTCATCCTACTTCAATTCTTTACCACAACATGATAATATAATTATAGTTTCTAGACTTCTATACCCCATCATATAGTAATAGTTTTAACATAGTAAGCATTGAGAAATTGACAATATATCATCCACAATAAAATATATTGAATCATAATTTGTAATTATCATTAATATATATTGAGAGATAGAAAATATATCATCCACAATAAATTTTTATTAGTCCCCACCATTGCAAGACAACTAGATATGCACTTGATGAACTGAAAATAGTGATAGGAGGAGGCAAACAAGACATACATTAGAGTCCAAATTTCCAATGAAGGATCGATCATGCGGTGCATAATTAATTTGGGCAGGTAAATAAGATCATGACCACTAGGATGCATGCTCACCTTTTGCAAGCTCATTCTCTTTTACATTATTATTAAGAGGATCGATATACATGGCATTTGGCTTTTAGAATGCAGGGCCCCTCTATGGGTTGTCAACATGTTTTGAATTTTTTTAATCATAATAATATTAAATGCGTATATATATAATTTTTTTTAGAAAAAATAATATTGATAGTATTGAACACAATCCTCGTATTAGGAGGTTCGAGTGAGGACCCAATGTCATGACTATTCCCTCTTGCTTACTAGTTGTTAAATCCTTGCAACTCGGGAAGTGAGGGATTTGATGACGGAAATTAGATATTGGACTCGATTCAGAAAACAAGTTCAAGGAGAAGAGAAGTCTAGAAGAGCAAGGCCAGGATAGTCGGTCCAACTGAGACAGATGGTGAAAATACCCTGTATATATAACTGAATATGATATATGTGATTGTATTGAGTATTATCAACGGTTGGCATGGATACCCGTTAGAAAATTATTTCTATATATTTGTGTGTTAATTACATTCTTGTGCAATACATTTGGTGAGAAAATATGATGATTGGTAGGGATTGTAATCCAGTTTCATGGATAAGGCTCAAAGATGCATGTGGGTTAGCCATGGACCAAGCTAAGATTACCTATGAAGTTGACCCACTCACTGCGGGCGTACCCTTTCAGCCATGTATAGTGAAGGGATATGCTCCTCTCTTGTACTCATTCCTTCAATTGATTATCTCACTTGGCTCTCAGCCTATTGAATGGTCAATGTCAAAATAATTATATATATAGAAGACAACTAATTTAATATGAAGTACTAGTAATGGTGCATGTTGTGACGTTGCCTCTTCTTATTACCAGCCGATAATAGAAGTACAATTATGTAATGTGAAGGCATAGACATATTTTTTGACTACTGAGTCTATTACTTTTTCAACCTGTCGAAGCATAAAGAGTTAACATCACATTAGCATCGATCTCATGACCTCCCATATGAGAGAGTCACTACATGTCATCTGAACAAAGGTGTTTGAATTGGCAAATAGAATAAGAATATGATTAGTTGATTACAAAATAAATGTAATACAAAAAAGAATAAAATAAAAAATGTTATTCCATTGTTTGGTTAAATTACAAAATTCGATAATAAATTGAATTTAAATTATATCGTTTGATTGGTTAAGACGTTAAGTAAAAGAAAAGAAATATATAATCAAATGAAAAAAATAAAATACCTATACTTGAAATAATAATGTTTATTTATATATAAAAATTTAAAATTAATATAAAATAAATTATATATTTATTTATTGTGATGTATGTGTGTATATAATTTGGATCAAATAAAAAGAGACGTCTAAGTAAAAAATGAGGTGAGATCTCAACCCTTTATCTTGTCCAAATCAACGTCCTTGAATGAAGGGTTTTTTTTTTTTTTTTTTTTAAAGTGCAATAACATTTGGTCATTTTTTGAATTTTGAAGTGCACAAATTTATACTACAATGTGCAAGAATTTTATAGTATAAGTACATAAGTTTATACTACGAGTGCAAAGAGTATATCAATTTGAGATTTATACAAAAATGTCGCTATATTTTTTCTAAAAACTAGCCAAATAGTGGGATAGATTTATTATATTCCATGAAGTGATATTCTATTTCCCGTCATATTCTGCGAACCAAACACTACATTAATACCTATATTTCAAACCCCAAAACATTACTATATTATTTTTGTTATAAATTTAAACGAGTGATTATAAATTAAGACATCTTTATATAAATAGTTATGTTGTAAAAAAAAAAAAAAAAAAAATCAGTATATAATATTTGGTATTCTTATCATTGTAAAACTAATTTGAGAGTAAAATATCCATAATTGCATTTGCATTAGAATTCCATCACTTACCAACTGCTCTAAATTAAGTGTTAGTTATATGGTAGATTTCAATCGCAGTGGAATAGTGAGTTTAATCAGCAATTAAACATTAATTTTAACTTACAATGCAAGTCAAACAGTGACTTTTGACTAAGCTAGTAGTTCAGTACCCATTGTATTTGTTTATTTTTTATTTCCAATTACATATAGTATCTATTCGAATATATACTTTCTCAACCTACTGTGACTTGATCATATGCTCTTTTGCTATGTATTTGTATTTTGTTAAGGTTCAGCCTTTTGAAAGAATGTATTTGTGTTTTGTAACCTTCAATTCGTATTTCCATAGTGAAATAAAACGTGATTAGCATTACAATCTCAAAGAATCGTATTCTCATTTAAAATAGGACCCATCCAACTTATTCAAGAGACCCAAGGAGTCATAACACTTTGCAATCTTCCACCGACAATGGATTGATGGCTCTTTGGTATCAATTAATTATTTAATAATATAAAGAGTTAATGAACGATTTAATCCCTTAATTATTAGCGAACAGTCAATGTAGTCTCTCAATCGCTTATTCATCGATTTAGTCTCCGAAAACAATTATTTTTAGTCGATTTAGTCCCTCCGGCCGTCGATTTGGTCCCCGAAAACAATTATTTTTAGTCGATTTAGTCACTCTGGTCATCGACGGAAGACGGCCTGAGGGACTAAATCGACTAAAAATAATTGTTTTCGGGGTCCAAATCGATGATTAAGCAATTGAGGGGCTACATTGACAGTTCGCTAATAATTGAGGGATCAAATTGTTCATTAACTCTAATATAAAAATTTTAGATAACACTTGTGTAAAATTGTTTTACGAATTTTTTAATTCGTGAGACGAATAAGATCTTTGATTAATGAATCAAATTTTTTATTAATGAGTCAGATCTTTAACCTCATTAATCAAAGATTCGATCTATCACATGGATTGAAATCCGTACGACTTCCACACAAGTTTTTGTCATAGATTTTAGATGTGTTAAGTAGTATTAAAAAAATACAAAATGTACAATTAAAATGATAATTAAAAAAAATACATGAATTTTGTGCAAGAATGGCACACAAATCAAGAAAAAACTTCTTCCAATATTTTTATTTTATTAAATGGAAAATTTATGAACCTGCAGCACTTTATTTCTTTCACATTGTGTCATCTACTCATCACCTAATAGCACACAATGCAAAGCACCGACAAAAAACATTTTTTTTGGTAAGTTTGTACTCTTTTGTCATACCTTACCAATCGCAATTTATATTGTGAACCACCATTCATCTTTTATAGTGAATCATGGTTCAAACGATCTC
This sequence comes from Ipomoea nil, assembly GCF_001879475.1. Taxonomy (NCBI): domain Eukaryota; kingdom Viridiplantae; phylum Streptophyta; class Magnoliopsida; order Solanales; family Convolvulaceae; genus Ipomoea; species Ipomoea nil. Next base: position 19,381 of record NW_017619354.1, read on the forward strand.
ATTTTATATCAAGTCATTAACAGTGTTACTAAGTGTATCATGTTTAATAACATTTATCATATATTAGGTTTTATACATTCATATAAATTGTATGTACATTATATCTAATCCATTCACAATGTAGTAAGTTTAATTTATAATTATTCTTCTATGTATTCATAAAAAAACGAAGCTTAATGTACATAAAATTATATTACAGGTGCATTATAGTTAATAATATTTATTAATATTTCTTTAAAATGTTAAAAGAAAAAAGTATAGTGTACCAAGCATTGGTGGAGTGGGGTGGTGTGGGGTGAGGTGGGGGAGGTTTAAAAGATTACAAATAAAACTTTATAATGATATACTTTTTATACATTAATTTTATTTAATTTGTAAAAAAAAAAAAAAAAAAAAAAGGGGGGGGGGGGGGGGGGGGGGGGGGTGGACAAAAATAAGTTTAAGTTGAAAAAAATAATTTAAGGAGAAAAAAGTAAGAATGCATTGGGTACATGTTACTATATGCATTATGGTTCATGATATAACTATATTGTGTTACAAATATATAGGTTTTATTTTTTTTATTTTTTTTTTTGTCGAAGTCATGAGGTGTCCTGAGCAGGACCTAACTATAGGAGACACTTTTAAGTCCGTACCATACTCAAACTAATCCCCATTCGCACTATAGAAGAATAATTATCTTTCTATAATTCACTCATCTTGTAAGTCAAGCACGCTTAACAACAGAGTTCATTGGTCATCTGGTGATTTGGTTGTCATATCCTTCTTAAAACCAATTGGTGAAAAGTAGGTGAATATTAACCATTTAACCACATCACTCAATGGTAAGTCACAACGTCACATCTCGAATTGAGCATGGGTTGACCTCTGCCGATCCGGCCGATGCCTTACAATCTCTCTCCCAGCACCTGCTACAACATTTGATCACAAAGCCCAACAGCATGCCTGACTCGGTCCTTAGCTTCCGCACCCCCTAATCCCCCTTCCAGGACTAGACTTGGCCCGACCTACACCCACATCCCATTCGAGACTAAACTCGGCTACCACCTCGCCATCAGTATGTCACCCATTCTGTAAGTCAAGCACGCTTAACCATAATTCTTTGGTTATTTGGTTGTCATATCCTTCTTAAAATCGATTGGAAATAAATAGGTAGACATTAACCATTTAACTACATCCTTCCATGGTAAGTCACATCTCAAATTGAGTAGGGGCTAAACTCGGTCAACCCGAACAACGCTCTACTATACAGGTCAAATCTGAATTAGTCTCATAATGGTATCTTACTCATTTAATACTGAGTAATTTTTTAAATTCTTATGGAAGAGTAAATACGGAGTATATGTTAATAACTAAATTTGTAAAGAAGCCTTAACATGGGTAAAGGAATGTGGATATTTGAAGAATATTTTATTTTCCGATTGTCACAGGTGTGCAATTTACTCAAGGGTTCGTTATCGGATTTATCGTTTACAGGTTGCGTCATTAACGAATGCTGAAAGCTCCAACGACACTATGATCATGTGTCCATCAAATTTATCTCAAGATCAAATCAGTGAATAAGGCCGCTCATGCCTTGGCAAGAGCAGCTCGTTCTAATTTCTGATTTTTTTAATTTGGCTTAATACTATTCCTGGTTGTATTGAACATTTGTTTTAATGGTGAAAGTTCTTTGGTTTTCAAAAATAAAATAAAATAAAATTGTAAACCATTATTACTACCAGCCTATATTTCAAACATTCACATAGGGGTGTAAACGAATCGAATCGAGTCAAATATCTCAGTATTCGATTCGAATTCGACTATATATTCGAATATTCGTATTCGTATTCGTTTAATATTCAAATATCAAATTTGATTCGTATTCGATTCGACCAGTTTATTCGAATATATTCGATTTGACTCGAATATTCGAATTCGAAATTTCTAACTTATTTTTTTTTACAAATTTCTCTAATAAATTAATATAAAATGTAATAAAATTTTATATTTAAATTGAATAAAATATTCGAATATATTCGAATACTATTCGAATCAAATACACTCTAATTCGTATTCGTATTCGATAAATATTCGAATCGAAAAAAGTATTCGAATTCGTATTCGAAATATTCGAATTCGAATCACGGATCGAATTTTTTTTTATTTGATTTGTTTACACCACTACATTCACATACTTAGAGATGACCACGGTTCCACGGTTCCACGGTTCGAACCGGAATTGTGACTGTGCAAACTGGAATCGAACCGGAACCGTCCGTAGGGTTCCAATTTCGGTTCTTAACCGGAACCTATAAGGTTCCGGTTAAAGTTTGTAAAATCTTGGAACCGGAACCGGCAATTCCGGTTCCAAACTGAAAAAAAATTAAATATTATAGTATTATTTTTAATTTTTTTTTTAATAATTCCGGTTAGAATCGGCGGTTCCGATTGGAACTGCTGGTTCTAAACCGGAACCTTACTATACGGTTCCGGTTCTGGTTTCGCCATCTACGGAACCGGAACCGGAACCACCTTGGTCACCCCTACACATACTATACAGGGAAAGGTGAAATGATTGAATGGAAGTGACATCAAATCTGCTATCAGAGAATTATTTGTTAATCACAATAGGAAAGATTTGTGATTTTGCCCTTAAAAATTCGCCTCGAGTATCTTTAATATTTTAATTATTGGGTATGCAAGCCCCACAAAGGCACAAATTGGCAAGAAAAATCATGTGTCCTTGGGAGACACCTTGTACTATTCAAGTGGCAATTTAGAAAAGAATTGCGTCGTTTTCACAAACCCTCTTTTTGGAGCTCTAGTATTTATATGTATGATAACTAGTCATCCATCATGATAACTACCCCAAAGCTAATACAATTGAATATATAAAGCCACAATATTATCACCTTTAAGAATTTTTTAAATTAAATCATAATAAAGATTTGGTGGACATTATTCAAATGTTATCTATATCCATATCTCACGTTCACCTTTTACCTCATAAGATTGTAGGATTCTATCAAAATCTCTAATTTTAACCTCAACTTATATATTATGATAAAAATTTATGTGAGACCGTCTCACGGATTTTTGTATTACAAATTGAGTCATGATGAAATATAATATTTAGTATTACATTTACTAGTACTCCTAGTAGTACTATATTTGCACATTAACCCAATCTGTCTCACGAATAAAAATTCGTGAGACGGTCTCACATAAGTGTAACCCATATATTACATACTAACATAAAATTTTGGTACATTATATTTTTGCAATAATAATAATAATAATAATAATAATAATAATAATAATAATAATAATAATAATAATACCAAGTTAAACTATCACTTTTCTTTCGACAACCTTGACATTAACACAATTTAGTCAATAAGAACTCTCTAATGGTAATTTCAGGATGTTTTTTCTCCACTAGCTATTATGACCCAAATTGACAAGGTGATCCACCCATTTATTTGCCAAATCATATTGTGATCCTAATTCATAATCATTTTTATTATACTATAGAGTTATTTTTATAGTGAATTCATTATATTTTGATATATATTTATTTTTGGTACATTACAAGTTTATTTTTAATATATTGCAAGTACATTAAAAGTAAACCTATGTTATACTAAAAAGAGATATTTCCACTTGTAATCATCAATTATTGTGACATTAATACCTGTTGAAAAAATTAGCTTAAAATGGCATAAAATGACATATTAAATGGCTATTTTGTGGTACAATTATTCCACTTCCGATTTGGATCGGGTCAAAGTGGATTCGGGTTCTTCGTAGTAAGACGAAAAGATTGATATATTGTACGCTCAAAATGGATAATGGGTGAATGAGATATTGATTCTCAAAGTAAACCCATTTGAGTTGGAAAATGGAGGAAAATAGAGGACTTTGTCCCACATTGGTTTGGAAACAAGATTTGTCCCCTTATATACATGAGCTCTTTTGAAGCTTGTAGAATTGTATAGCATAGAGGCTCTCTCGTGCGCGGGGGGGGGGGGGGGGGGGGGGGGTGAAATCAAAATCCAACTAGAAGAGATCGAAAAGGCTTGATTCAAGCTCGAGCTCGCGTGCGCCTGCACCTGCGGGCACGAATGTCGTCCGGAAATTGGCTGGCCTTGCGAGCATATAGTCACTTGGTTTGGTCGGTCCTGTTGTACAGATTAAACTCATCTGGTTGGCCTTGCGGGCACTTGTACAGATTAAACTCATCTGTTACGGAATTAATACTGTTTTAATTCCAATTTTAAATCTGAGTTTAATATTACTTAGTGGGTGGCTGTTACAGGTGTTATACAATTGGTTTTAATACCAATTCAATGGCCATGTTGAATGTTATCCCTTCCAACAAGCCCTATATAAAGAGAGGTAGGGCAGTAGCTTTTTAATACAGTAGAGAAAAAAAAGGAATTCCAATAGCTTTATCCTCTATAGTCACTTGGTTCGGTCGGTCTGAAACTCGAAAGTTCAGTTTGTTGTACAGATTAAACTCATCTGTTACGGAATTAATACTGTTTTAATTCCAATTTTAAATCTGAGTTTAATCTTACTTAGTGGGTGGATGTTACAAGTGTTATACAATTGGTTTTAATACCAATTCAATGGCCATGTTGAATGTTATCTCTTCCAACAAGCCCTATATAAAGAGAGGTAGGGCAGTAACTTTTTAATACAGTAGAGAAAAAAAGGAATTCCAGTAGCTTTATCCTCTCAAAACTCTGCTTCTACTCTCTTCTTTAGCCAATCTGTGTTCCAGATTTCCTTTGTTTGCCGAGTTCCTTGTTTAGGTGCTTAAACAAAGAATCGTAGCACGTTTTATCCTGGGAAACCTAGGTTACAACGCTCCTAGCACTTGTGGGAGGTAGCAAATAAGGTTTTAAGAAAAAAAACTTTGTGTTCAAACCTATATCCAAACACTCCAGCTTTAACTAGTCCTCTATTTAATTTTTGGCTCTATTACAATATAGTATCTGTTCATATACCTTTTCATCCTACTGAAACACAAAGAACCAATAACGCAACAATAACACCTCCACTAAGGCTCGAAGTCACAACCTTCTAAATGAAAGTTCAACCCAAATACCATTAGACCACATAGTCTTGGTGATAAAATATATATTAACACTATTCTTTATTAAACTATAGAATGATATATAAATTCAAATGAAGGACTAATTGTGATAAACAAATGAAAGTGAATGATGTAACATAACAAAATTAAAAAGAGGACTAAATAGCGGCCGAATCGATCTTGTTACGTGAACCTTAATTAACGGTATAAGTACTGCATTTAATTCCTCCCCACAAACCATGTGATATACCACCCTTCATTAATCTATTTCTTACCGTCCAACTAAATGCAGTGTACACCTCTAGTATGAGAGTACATGTTGCTAAATGCAGTGTACACCTCTAGTATGAGAATACATGTTGTATGAATTTGTTTATACATGACTAATTCAGCTGGTTGTAGAAGTAAAATTTATCAAAAGAAACTAAGGATTAAGTCTCACTATCGGATCGGCAGTAGTATGTGTTAGAAACAACTTTCAAAATGAGGGGTTACTATTGCTCAGTGTGGCAAAAGTTTAGCGGCCCGATTAGGGATGACAATAATGGGTCGGGTGTGGGTCGGGGATGCATGGGTACATCCACCACCCGACCCAATTTATATTCTTCCCACCCACCCCCACCTCCAACCTGTATTGGGTGGAAATTTTCAAAATCCACCCCCAACCCATTGGGTGCAGGTGCCCACTACGGGTACCCACCACTTATCATCTTATTATTTTTTTCAAAAAATAATACTTAAATTACTTACCCATAATAAAATTATAATATTCATTAGTGATACGAAAACATAAAATAATAGAAATATTTAAATATAATAACTAAATTGTTACTTTTTAAAAATAAACATAGTAGTTTAAATATAAAAAATAGTAAAAAGATACACGAAGTTATATAAACTTTTATATAAATAACTACATACTAGTAATTTCCTTTCAAAAAAAAAAACTACATACTAGTACTTATTTTATTATTATATATTTAAACAAAAACACATGGTGGGTCGGGTGGGGTTCTAGACGGGTTTTGTACATAGAACCCGAATCCAACCCAACCCACCGCGGATTTACTTTTTTAAGACCCACCCCGACCCACCAACCACCATCACCCAAAAAAACCCGGTCCACGCAGGGTGGATTCGGGTGGATATCCGCGAGGCGGATTGAAATTGTCATCCCTAGGCCCGAACATATGCATGGGAGATATGGGGTTTAGACCTTTGCTTACTGGTTTACTGCGCACAAGGAGCCCCCTTCACTTTGCTCCCACACTGCCTCTGGTGGACTCGATCGTTGCTCATTCTTCGCAAACTTCACCCCTATGACCAACTGAGTTGTCCATGCAGGGAAGATTAAAGCAAATATCTTTATATAAATAATAAATAAACAATTATAGCTTTAAATTATTTAAATTGAATGTTTTTTTTAACCTTAAATTGAATGTTGAACTCATAGTGTTAAATAAAAAAGCCTTTTGAAATTTTGTTATAATAAAGAGACCATATCTTTGTGGGGCAAGTAAATAAACTAGAGATTGTCTCCACTAAATTAAATAAATATTTTGTGAGATGAATATTATATTGTATTTATAATATGTTAAAGACTGCAGATTAAGATTCGAAAATAATTTTGTGTTTGCTGACTGCTCAACAAATCTTCTAGACTCTCCAAAGAAATGTGGGTTGGTTGGTCCATTTCATCTACCAACATCTTAGATTATACTTTCAAAACCAACAACAACACAAAAAGTTTGGTTTTTATTTAATAAAAAAAATAAGGGGAAAGACTTTTAACTATTCATCTGAAAACATCTTAATTGTTTTATTAACGCTTATTTGAATAATTAATGTAATGTCATTAGGAAACAAAAAAAATATTATTTTTTGTGTTACTAGTCGAAATCAATAATCCTTAATGTTCATCACTTCACCCTCTAATGATGCATTATTTATAAGGTTATTAAAAAAAAAATATTTTTCAATTTTTATTTGTTACTTTTGAAGTTCATCGCAACACAAGTTAATAAAGAATTCATGCAAAAGTCAATCTAACTAACACAATAATAACACTTCAAAAGTGAGTTTAGTAAGAGATGTAACATGTGGTGACTTTATAGGAAAATGTCTTACTCATAACTCATATATGAAAATAATGTAAAAGAATTGTAAAAGAATTATTGTAATATTTATTAACTTTTTATTTTTAACAACAATATCTGTTATTCTGTATATCATACCTACAACTCACAACTGTGAATGCCCACAAAATTTTAACTTTTATCTGGACAAAACTTGACCCATAACTCTTATATATGAGGCACCCCAACAAAAATTGACCCTCCAACTCTCTAATTATGTTAGCAATTCATTTGCTATTAACTCTCTTAAGATGTCAATTTTTTTTTTCCTGTCTACCTACTTCAATATAATGGACAGAATTTCATTATATAAAAAAGTTTAAATTTATGAAAGATGTTTACTTTACTATTACGAAAAAGTAATTAACTTTAAAATGCATTATATTAAGTAACTCTTTAACTTTCAAAAAAAAAAAAGTAACTCTTTAATTTGAAACCACAAATCACTTATAAAGTCATTCATAAATAATACATAAAATCAAAACAAATGGCTTCAAAACTGCAAAATACGAATTGATTACACCAAAAAAAAAAAAAAAAAAAAAAAAAAAAAAAGTTACATATATTCATTATATTAGAATCAGAATAAACAAATTATATTAAAGTTGGTTAGAATTGTGGAGATGCACGTGGCAAAAGTGCATAGAAGACTTGTACCAATTGCTATATGTGGACGTAAAAGTAAAAAAAAGGATGAAAATATTAATTATTTGGTTAGATGACAAAAGAATATTGTTTTTAAATAGATGAGTTTGACGTGGATGGATGCATATATATTCGTGTATGCATAGTTGGCAAGGCACGTTTTGAATAGAAAACGCAAAATTAAATTATTGATACATACATACGTGGAAACGTAAGAAAATGGTCAAATGATATGCGATTATTAACCCATAAACTAACCACGACAAAGACGATTCTTACACAAACATCCAAAGTAATTTTCAATATTGGATCAAAAGTGTTACTTAGCGTGATAGTATGTCAAACATTATGGTTAGATTGTAGTTTTTTGTTTTTGTTTTTTTTTTTGTTTTGTTTTCTTTTTAAAAAAAAAAAAAAAAAAAAAAAAAAAAAAAAAAACTTTAGATTGTAGTGTTAATCTCCAAGATTAAAAAAAAATGGTTAAAGTAATTTTTAATCATATTATTGAATAATTAATATTATTAAAACCTTGTACCCAGATGGCATGCAGCGACTTCTTTCATGTGGGAGGAGAAAGTATGTTTGAACAGATACTACAATGCCATAGAGTCAATAGCATTAAAAAAAAAATTAATGTTATTTTTAATTATGCATCAATTTGGTAATTAGATTATTGTCAATTGATGTTGTCTAAAAATAGTACAGTTTGTTATAAATTTTCATTTAAAGGGAGCAACTTATGTTAGTTTGTTTGATGACTAACTAATGTTTATAAGCTCCTCTCACGAAGATGATTGTAATATAGTATTTGTTTTATGGTTGATGGCAAGCTGGTTAGATTGTTTTTGCTGTCTCTGGATCGGACCCCCAAAAAAAAAAAAAAATTCTCCCATTACTACGTTTTTTGCTTTATTGCCAAGACTCCTATATCACCGAGAGTTTAGAGTATATATGTTTGCTAGCTAATTGAGGGATTGCTTGCTAGTTAAGTGGTGGCAATATGCAAATCTAATGGAAATAAGGTTTTCACCATTGCCACAAAGAAATAAGGTTGTTCTTTGGAGAATGATGCTCAAGGCTTTGAGAGTGGTGGTGGCACAAGTGGTTTCATTGGTTTGGCACGTGTGTTAGGAGATTTTTTCTGGTACTTTACGAAAATTTTTAGTGGTGGAGTATTGTGTATTGTACAATCACATAGATGTTGACAATATTGATTATTAGAGAAAATTACACTTTTGGTCCTGTGACTATTGTGGTCTTGTTAATTTAAGTATTTAACTTTAAAAACTATCAATTTGGTCCCGTAACTATGCAATTTTTAACACATTTGGTCCTTCCGGCCAAATCGCCGGCCAAATGTTGCCGGAAAAACTTAAACCTTTTAAAAAAATTTATTCTTGGGGGAAAAATAGTCATTTTACATTTAAAACAAAAGTGAACAGTTATTTGCTTCCTTCTTCGCGTACCAGTTGATGCAATGACGAGGACTGTGCAGTTGACGGACCTTTTGGCGAGAACGCGTACCAGAACTATGACGAACTTGGTTTCTCAATTCAACGATGGCGACTCCAACACCAGTTGATGGCCTTTCAGCGCTCTTCCCCTGCTGCTGCAACTTCCTCTTGCTGTAAGATGTCGCCGGCGCTGAGAGATGGCGGAGGCGAGCTGGATTCTCCGGTGATGTCGCTGCATCTCTCCTCCTTCAGGCATCGCTGGCTCCCGGCTGTCGTTGCTTCATCTCCTCGTTGCTGGTTTTGGGTCGACGACGAGAATTTTTGGCATTGCAGCGAGGTAGTCCGGCGAAGGCGGGCTTGGGTTCCCGACGAAACCGTAGCTGCTCCCCCACCCCCCCCCCTCCCCTTCAGGCAGCGAGGTAGTCCGGCGGAGTCCTCGATCAAATGACTGAAGATTCCTCTCCAATCTCTACCGGAGGTCTGAATTTTGGCTTCCAATCAGAATCTCTGTCTCAGTTCTCACTCCGATTTGGAAACAGAAATTGGGCACAAGAATCAACTCTGCAAATTCCATTGATCGACAAACACTCTTCCTACTGTAGAAATGTAGAAGTTCCACTCCCCAACGAAGCAGTCATGGAAGAAGAGGAGGAGGGTGGCGGCGACGTTGGTGAGGGAAACGACGAGAACAAATCTGTCCAGGTGGTCTCGCTCAATTCCGCCGTGAAAGATGGGGAAGAAAATGATTTTAAATGACTGTGTTGCAGCGACGTAATCCGATGGAGGCAGCGAGGTAGTCTGCGGAGTCCGACGAAACCGTCGCTCATACACGAAGAAGAAAGAAGCAAACAATTTTTTTTTTTTTGTTTTAAATGTAAAATGATTGTTTTGCCCCCAAGGCCCCAAGAATAAAAACTTTTAAAAGGTTTAAATTTTTCCGGCAACATTTGGCCAGAATGACCAAATGTGTTAAAAATTGCATAGTTACAGGACTAAATTGATAGTTTTTAAAGTCAAGTATTCAAATTAACAAGACCACAATAGTCACAGGACTAAAAGTGTAATTTTCTGATTATTAGAACCCCATGAATGTTGATAGTGTGTGGGGGTAATTTGTAAGGAAAGTTTGATTTTTTAATATATTTCTCATCATTGAAGGCAAAGTTATAAGGTTAGACTAGATGTTCATCCAAAATTTAAAAACAGTAAAAACTAGTAAAATTTAAGAAAAATATTTATGGTAACGTGATTAGGGAGCATATATGATAGCTCCAAGCATATAGTAGCAATAGTGGTGAAAATGTTCAAAATATTGTTCACTTTATTGGTGGTACGGTAATATTATTCCTTTAGTTCTCCTCCCAACTCTCTAGTGGCCAATATCAAAGCTAAATTGGCGATAAAGTTTGAGACCCGTGATTAATTAGTCAGAGTATATAGATATTATTAGTCTAAGACTTTTGGATGCTAGCTAATTCACATGCATTATTCCTCATTTGGGAAATAGAAAATTGATACAACTTTTGATAACATATATATGATAGCATTAGAGAGTAGATGAAATTACCTTGCTTAGAGCACTATAAGTTTTCTATTAGTCAAGAAAAAAAAAAGGCAAATTAAAGGAAAATATTTTTTATAGTCGATTTCATTGTGAGTTTGTACCGATTTCTTTAATGATTGAGGTCTTTATCCTCCTTTTATTTTTATTTTCTTCGTTGTGTTTGCAATAAATTCATTCTTTAATTTTTTTTTTTAAAAAGTCATTTTTATTACTTTAATTAGTCAAACACTTTATGTAATAACTAATTAAGTCCAACTTAAATATAACTTTAGATACACTTAAATATTAATTAAACAAATTTATATAGTTAATTAATTGAAAAATAAATACTCATTTAAAAACATAAAGCTTGAAATTTATTATATAGATTCTCGTATAAATTCAAAACCAAACTATCAGATTATATTGTAAGTGCTTTTTATTTTTGCCTTCTAGAGAGGATACTCAAACACTAACGGGGCATTTGGTTGGGAGGAAAGAATTAGTGGAAAGCAATTATAATTCTGTGAGAAATGAATAAAGTGGGAATAAAGTATAAATTCAAATTAAATTGTTTGGTAGGGGGTATAGAACCACCGAGAATTGAAGGGGAAGAAGTGATATAAAGACTAAAATACCCTTACAATAATAATAATAATAATAATAATAATAATAATAATTATTATTATTATTATTATTATTATTATTATTAATTTATTATTATTATTATTATTATTATTATTATTATTATTATTATTATTATTATTATTATTATTAGAAAATTTGTCAATATCCACTTTTTTCCTTTTTCATGAGTTGTGAAATTGTATTGAAATTCCAATTCCTGGAGAGAGGGCATGGGAGTTTCAATTCAATGGTTTGAAGGAATTGCAATTTCCTCCAACCAAACAATGAAATCGTGATTACGTTGTTGTAGATTTATAAATGAATTGAATTGCAATTCATGTGTAACAAACACCTAATAATAGCTAGTGCCTCTTATGAGTTATAGAAGTCTTGAGAATAACCATATGGTCTTCAAGCAACTCAACCACACCCTAGGTGGAGGATTCTCCAACTTAGCCCAACATCCTCCAATGAGTAGCCAATTTTAAAAGGTGATATGTGAAAGTGTTTTGTTCTCTAAACACATGTTGAACTCTAACCTCCTAGCCTTTATCGAGGAAACTTTTGTATTTTGAAATGCTATCTCAAAAGACCTCCATTGAAAGATCACTGCCCTTAATCTATTTGACTACTTTATTCGAATTAGATTGTACCTCCATCCTTTTGTATCATTTCCTCCATTTTCACTAAAGACCGGTCAAGATCACTTGATTCTTTGTACTTAATTGATTAATTAATACATAAACTCTTTTTATGATATAAATTAACTTGATCATGATAAGCTAACTATTGATAAAACTCAATTTTTTAGCTATATAAATAGCTGGTAAACTAACTTTGAATATAGAGATCTCACAATATTATTATTATTATTATTATTATTATAATAATAATAATAATAATAATAATAACAATAACAATAACAATAACAATAACAATAACAATAACAATAACAATAACAATAATAATAATAATAATAATAATAATAATAATAATAATAATAATAATAATAATAATAATAAGAAGAAGAAGAAGAAGAAGAAGGGAGGATATTATCCCACAAAAGAAAATTCGTAGATTGATAGATCATGCAAAGTTGCAAACAAAACTCTCTTTACAGGGCGTTTGGTTGAAGGGATTTTAATTCCATTCCCACTTAATTCTCACCTAATTTCAAAGGGGATATTATCCCACAAAAGAAAATTCGTAGATTGATAGATCATGCAAAGTTGCAAACAAAACTCTCTTTACAGGGTGTTTGGTTGAAGGGATTTTAATTCCATTCCCACCTAATTCCAAAGGTCACAAAATTCTCTTCTTTGGTTGAAAGAAATTACAATTCCATGGAATTGCAATCCCCCCATTTTTATGGAATTAAAATCCCATGTCCCCCCTGTGATTTTAATTCCTTGGATTTTAGGAAGAAAAAAAAAATAGTGATGAGTCAAAATTATCCCTTCCTTTTTTAATCTAGAATTAATGCCTAACAATAACAATGGATATTTTTGACTTTATACTAATTATTCCCTTTCAATTACCATGTATACCAAACATTGAAATTGAAATTCCCAATAATTCTATTTCTGTAAACCAAACACTGAATTTAAATTCCCACTTTATTCCCAGTAATTCATCTCCCATGAAATTGCAATTCCTTTCCCACCATACGCCCTGTTAACATAATAATATTACTCATCATATTCTTCTTACATCAACCTTATTCCATGTGGACTAGGAATAATTGATTATGCAATGGTCCTATTTGGTAACCTAGCTTATCAACAAATTTTAACTTGTTTGACCACTAATAATTGTTTGATTTAGTTAAACAACCAATATGAGTGTTTTTATTTTTTGAAAACCACCAATATGAGCGTTTGATTAATCAGTTTTTTGTAACAAATTATTACTTCAAAATACTAAATTAAAAAAGCTGCTCAAAGTAACTTTTCGATCAATTTATTGAGAAAATAAAAAGTATTTTCTCCAAAACACCCCCAATAATTTATTATTATTATAATTTAAAATAACATAATACACTCATACCATTAAAAGTCATTTTGCATGTAATCATTTATCAGCTATCTACTAATTTATCAAATATCTTTCTACAACCAGTTAATACTATCAGCTAATCAAATCTGCTAACCCAATATGCTAACAACTATCAACTATTTGTCAAATACCACATATCTCTATACATTTTGAACTACGTTGGCCCATACAAACAATCCAATGCATTCTCTTCAATGATTATATGATGGATCGTGGTCTATATTATTACAATGTGGACCACTGATATACAAGTTAATTTTAATTTACTAATTCATTTTTTTAAAGATTTATTTTATAATAATAATGAACTTTTTTTTTAAAAAAAATAATAAACTTTTAATACATTAAAATAAGCATTTAATAAAATAATCATTTATCAGTAATCCACAATAAAATTTGTTATCCCACCCCAATTAATTTAATCCTAACCCAAAGTGAGATATCCTAACATCATCAAATATTTCACGAATAATTATTAAAAGGTGAATATAAAAGATAGTTGTAGCAATTTATTTAAGCAAATTTTGAAAGAACAAATTCATGGGAATTAGGTTTTATCTTCAAGTGAGTTATCCGGGAAAGAAATTCTTTTGTTATCCTCATCTTGGAAAAAAACAATCGCAAGAGGATAACTGGCAAACTGATGATTGCCTACGTGGCATATATTACATCCGTACGTACGCTGCTGTGTACTGATATGAATGGAGCGAGATTTAAGGATTGGATGGATTGTAGAAAGTGGGACAACTGCCAACTGCTGCCCAATCGTGACAGCATTTCTGATTTAACATCTCCCTACATTCAAGTACAAATATTTTATTATATGTTCTTTTATTAAAAAAAAAAATTAACATATTCTTCATATTTTTTTGAGAACAAAAATATTCTTCATATTTAAATTGTTGAGTTTCTATATATTTTGTCAGATTTTTTTGCACTTTTATTTTCATGACTATAGTGGCACTATTAGAATTGATTTGTGACTTTCAAACCTTGTAATTTCAGTCCACGACTATTATTTGTGTTGCAAAAATGGTCCTTCCAACCAATTTTCCGTCAAAATCTCACAAGAAAATTTCACATTTCAAGCAAGGATAAAATAGACATTTACATTAACCTTGCAATCTTAGACCGTTGTTGACCTCTTATTTTGACCAAAGTGTGAAAAAATAAAAAAAAAATCAAAAATAAAATAAAAAACTCAATTGCTAGAGACGAACCCTAATATGCTCTCATCTCATCAACCCATTTGCGAACAAGAGGAAACATCGATTGCCATCTTCAACACGTCATCCATTGTCGATCTTCATCTTCTTTATTTTGAAGGAAAACACAATGGCTACATCGATTGCCATTTTCAAACTCAATTTTCCGTCTCTGGCAATTGAGTTTTTTTTTTTTTTTTTCGCACTTTGGTCAGAATAAGAGGTCAACAGCGGTCCGAGATTGCACTGTCAATGTAAATGTCTAATTTATCCCTGTTTGAAATGATGGTTTTTTTCTCTGGTGAGATTTTGACGAATAATTGGTTTTACAACAAAAATAATAATCGTGGACTGAAATTGCAAGATTTGAAAATCGCGGATCAATCATGATAGTGTCACTATAGTCGTGAGACTAAAAGTGCAAAAAATTCTATTTTGTCACATCCAATCTTATAGAAATACGTTGTTTTTTTTTTTTTAACATAGTCTGTAGTACTTAAAAAAGTTTTTTTTTTTTTATGACAAAGAAAATTTGTAACTACTATCTAAAGATATTATAGAATCAAGTTTTAATAAGCTTGATATTATTTAAATAGAGTTCTACTTGATAAAAGAAAATTAATTCAATACTTATCAATACTTTAGAATATTTCTTAAATTATTTATTATTGAATTAATATCTAATTTAGTCATCGTTTTTCTTGATTTAGTCTTAAATATTTTTTTGTGCTTAATTAGGTCATCGACAGTTAAAATCAAACACTAAATCGAGAAAAATCACTATACTCGATACTAGATTAGATAAAACATCTATAGTTGATGGCTAATTTGGATAAAACGGACTACTATAATCGAAGACTAAGTTGGGTATTGATAGAGGTGGAATTACTAAGCTATCTTAGTAGAGGATTCAATTAGGTAAAAATATCAAAGTCGATGATCTAATTAATCACAAAAAGTCATTTAGGATTAAATAAAAAAGGAATAAGGGTCAAATAGGTCATCGAACTGCACATAATAATAATGCAATTAAGCCACTGAACTTAAAAAAGCTACAATTGGATCCCTAAACTAATCATTTTCTTGCAATTTGTCTAATTTGTAAGTTTTATAGGTTGCTAGTAGGTCACTTTTAATTTAAAATATTTTTAAAAATATTATTATTTAAAATAATTCTTTAAAATTTATTTTTTTTAAAAAAAAGGATCTGATCGTCTCCGGTCATAGATTCGTCTCCATGGCCGGAGACGTCTTTGTCTCTGGCCGACCTGAGACGAAGAAGTTATCTTCATCTCTTGCCATGGAGACGAAGATAACTTCTTCGTCTCCGGCCACGGAGACGAAGAGCTCATCGTCTCCGGCCGGCCGGAGATGACCTGATTTTTTTTTAAAATTTTAAATACTAAATATTTTTAAAATATTTTAAGGTTGTGTTTGGAAACCCGGAAAATGATTTCTAGAAATCATTTTTTGAGTTTTTGGTGTTTGGCTACACTTGAAAAATCCATTCAACGGAAAACATTTTCCGTTGACTGTGGAAAATGTACTCAATTTGGCAAAAAATGACTTCCGCCAAAATTTGGCGGAAGTCATTTTCCGCCATTGCTATTTCATTTTTTTTTAAAGTTTCTGGCGGAAACCAGTTCCGCCGGAAACCATGGCTATGGTTTCTGGCGAAACCCGGTTCCACCGGTAACCATGGCTATGGTTTCGGTGGAACTGGGTTCCGCCGGAAACCAATTTTTTTTTTTTTTTTTTTTAGTTTTAAACATTTAAAATGTATTTTTTATTCTAAATAAAATAATTAAAATATTTAATTATACCATTCTACTCATTTTTCAGAAAAATGAACCAAACACACCAAAACAGTTTTCCAAATGCAACCAAACACTGAAAAGGGAAAATATTTTTTGGAAAATGACTCATTTTCCAAAAATCATTTTCCATAAGTCATTTTCCTACTTTCTAAATGGACCCTAAATTAAAGGTGACCTGCTAGCAACCTAGAAAACTTACGAATTAGACTAATGGTAAGAAAATGGTTAATTTAGGGATCTAATTGTAGTTTTTTAGGTTTAGTGGCCTAATTGCATTATTGTGTGCCGTTCAATGGCCTATTTGACCCTTATTCCAATTAAAAAAAAAAACACCATAGTCAATGACTAAATTTGATATTAACTCATTTTTTAATTATTTCTATTGTTTTATATAAGTATGCGTATTTATTTTAAACACTCATGATTCTTTGCAATATAGTATATGTTTTATATTTTCTACATATTTTTCTCAATCATGTGACCATCCATTTGGAATGGTAACAAATGTGCCATCATACTATATAGTAGTTGGTGAAGTATGTGTATTTAATTATGTTATTACTTATTAATACTAGAAAAGAAAACAGAAATTACTAATTGACTGAAAATTAAAAAAAAAAAAAAAAAGATCTCTAATTGACTGAAAATGGAAAAGGAAATGAAAATTAGTTATTAATACTAATAATAATCAGTAACAAAGTTAGCAGTAAAATAAAAAAAATAGAAAAGAATCACTAATTCTCTCAAAATGAAAAAAGCAACAAAAAGCACTAATTAATTCTAATAATAATGAGTATAAAATTATCAGTAAAATACGAAAATAAAAAAGAATCCCTAATTAGAAAAAGATAGCAGTAATACATTATACGTAATAATCAGTATTATTACATTATTATTATTATTATTAGTGTAAAAAAAAAGGATCCCCAATACATTATCCCAATAATCGGTATAAAAGTTAGCAGTAAATCAGGAAATTTAAAGAGGTCAAAAAATCGATAATTCATAATTTTAAATAAAATGCAGGTCGTTATTTGACTATTAAAATTGTACTATAAATATTTCCAAAGGCAAAGAACAATTCTATTATTGTATATGTTCTATTCTTCTCTGGTATTTCTCATATTTCTCCTTATTATTTAGTAATGGAGTATGTTTTTGTCTCTACTTCCGACCTATCCCGACAAGGAAAAACTCTATAAGGCCCTGGTTGATGCGTTGTTATTTGTTCAGTGAATATCAACGCTCTGTTGTCGACCAACAAATACTCGAGTGCTTATTCCATGACTCCCAGGTGAACTTCTCTCTAATATAATTATACTTACTGAATATCAAAATATAAGTGTACACCAAGATCTTGTAATAAGTGACCACCAAATAATTAAATTAATGACAATGATTTATGTTTTATGTGATACTATAGTTTAAACTCGTACTCATACTATATTGGTTGAATGTTTTATTTTACAACACTGAATTTAAGATTTATATTGTATGTTGTATGTTAGACTCAAGGTTACTAGCAAAAGTAATTTTATGGAAAAAATTCATAGAATATATACATGTAGATCATAAAATTAAAATTTTAATGTCAATACTGTTATGACTTAGTGTTTTGATTACATTGAAAGTGGTAAAATGTGAAATGTCATATCAGTTATACTATGACAGTTTTGTAGTGAAATGTGAAATGCCCTAAAATTTCAATTTCAATTTTCATGTTTTTTTATATCTTTAATTACCTGCTAGTCTGGTATCCACTATCACATCATGCTTTATGTTGTATGTTAGACACAAGGTTACTAACTTCTCATAATAGTTAGAGATTTCTTTATATGTATGAAATACTAACAAAAAAATTAGGCTTTAAATGAGAGTTTTACTTATATATACCTGTGAATCTGAAACATTTTGCAATTTAGTGATTGGTAAAATCAATATATTTTGCAGTTTGACTATCAAAACTAATTTTATGAAAAAAAAATCACATCATATATACACGTAGATCATAAAATTAAAATTTCAATGTCAATAGTGTTACTCAGTGTTTTGATTACATTGAAAGTGGTTTTAATTTCATTTATATTTAGGAAGTATGACTACATTCTCTATACACCGTGACATCATCTTATTTGAAAATTTTGAGAAGTATACACTCATAAATTCTTAAATAGTTTGAGATTGTCTGGTCTTCATAATCATTCATTGACATTAAAGGTTAGTGCACCTGTTATGTTATTGCATAACATAGACCACTTTCTTGGTCTTTGTAACGGGACGCGACTCATCATCACAAGATTGACAGATCACATTATCGAAGCAATAATAGTTAATGAGACACATGAAGGAACCAAAGTTCTTATCTCTGAATATCTCACCCCTTCTGATACGAGATTGCCCTTCAAGTTCCAGCGTAAACAATACCCGTTGATGTTTGCATATGTCATGACTATCCACAAAAGTCAGTGTCAAACACTAACTCACATTGGGTTATTGCTGAAAAAACCGGTCTTTAATCACAGTCAATTGTACGTGACTTTCTCCTGAGTCACTCATCCTAATGACCTCAAAGTGTTAGGTCTAGATGGTGATGGATAAGATTGTGTTGCTACTACTAATGTCGTCTACAAACTTTCAATAATGTGTAAATACAACAGGTGATATTATGTTTTTTTTTTCAAGATGGCAAAATTGCTATATATCTACACAAAAAATATATCGTCCATACAAATGAATTAGGATAGCAATTGATTACTATAACTGAGGTATTAGAGACGAGTACATTTGCCCAATTTTTAAAAATCATAAACAATGATATATAAAATCTCCAAAGGTTCAGTACTGCATGCGTACATCTACACATTATTAGCTATTAATTCAGCAATTATTTATTCGAATTCAAGCAACGATAACATCAGAAAACATAATCGATCCAAACTATATCTTCAATTGCACTAACATTTGATGTTATAATTTATATAATTATATATCGATCTAAATATTCTTATTATATTATAACAAATTCATTTCGTGCATCGTACGAGTGAAAATATTAGTAATAGTAGTAGTAATAATAATATATAAATAAATAAATAAATAAATAAATAAATAAACATTCCATTGAATTGCAAATTTTTAGGGAAGGGGTGGGAATTGCAATTTATCAAAATGGAGGAATTATAATTTCTTGAAAAATTTCACTCTTTGAAATGAAGAGAGAAAAGAATTCCAATTTGTTTTAAGCAAACAGCCTCCAAAGTATGAGCTAATCCCGCATTGAGAGCGTGGAGTGTTTGTATTTTATACGTATGTGCAATGTATTTTTACCTAAATACGAGCCACGTATACGTACGTATAATTCCGGATAAGGTATCACATGCAAGAAAAACTAAATACGTATATAATACTTGGCTTGTATCGCCATCAAGGTTTCCCCTTTCCAGCTATATATAATATATATAATATATATATACACATTCATAATACATTCCCCTCCTCTTTCTCTCTCTAGACGTCTCCATTTTATCTCTCTATCCCTCCTCTGTATCTGTACTCCTCCAACTCCCTCTTCTCCTGCACACCGATTGTCGGTGTCAGATCCCGCTCTTCACCACCACCTGGGGTTTCTTCAGATCTACCCAATCTTGATATATATATATGCATATATATTAGGGTTTTGTTTGGAGGGGCATTGGCGGAGGTGGTGGGGAGGAGCTCTGCGTCGTCGTCGTCGTTTCCGGGGGTGATTGTGAGGAAGAGTGTATGAGGGATTTAGAGTCTGGGGATTTGTTGTTCTGGGATAATTCGAGGCGTATTAGGTGGGATTGCTCGTTCACAATCCGGAGCCGCGGTCGCTGGGGCAAATGTGGATAAATTCTTGAATGTAATTCTGTTCTTTTTTTAGTTTTTCCTTTGAAATTGGTGGGCTTTGGTTCGTACAATTCGGTTTTCAATCGCTGCTTTTGTTAGGGTTTTGGGAGTGATTGTGAGAAATCATGCAGCCTGATCATCGTAAAAGTGTAAGCTTTTGTTTTTTGCTTTTGCCTTTCGTAAATAGCATTTGAGATTTTGATTTCAATTTAGAATTAAAATTGAATGATTAAAGTGAGAAACCTGCTGATATTGCAGTTTTCTTGATATATCATTTTTTTTTTCGGAAATGGTATTTACGTGGATTTCAATGAAAACTGAAAAAGGTTAATGCCTGTGCATTTTCCCAATATTCAGAAATATTAGTGCTAATGAATTAATTTATGTTTTGCTTTCTCTCTCTCTCTCTCTCTTATTGGTTCTGTTACATAAGTCGGTCGCCTACTGTTTACGTTTCTGATTTTAATTTTTCTTTTTTCCTTTTCAATTTCTTACCTTTTTGGTTGTTCTTATGCTCTCAAGTCTCAAAGGATTCTTTCAATCTTTCCCTGTTCTGTTCCATATGATTCTTTACTTTCCAACTTTAATCAAGCAAGAAAAGGGAAAAACTGCCCTTCTTTTGGCAAATCTTAGGTCAAATATCCTTCAGCTGCTTTGAGTTGCTCAAAAATTGAAGATGATTATATGTTGATGATTGATTGCCTTTCTGTGATCCAAGAATTTAGTAAGTAAATTCCGAGCTTACAAGGAAACAGCTTAGAGCTATAATTGCCAAAGCCTTATGGATGGAAATTTGCACCTTCATTGATTCATTTCCTAGGTGAGCAATATTTGATATATTGTAATACTGACTAATTTTAATTATGTTTATGCACCAGAGTTCAACAGAGATGGAGTTCTTCTCTGAATATGGTGATGCGAATCGATACAAGATTCAGGAGGTCATAGGAAAAGGAAGTTATGGTGTTGTTTGCTCTGCAATTGACACTCATACCGGCGAGAAGGTTGCTATTAAGAAAATACATGATATTTTTGAACACATATCTGATGCTGCTCGTATTCTGCGTGAGATAAAGCTTTTGAGGCTTCTACGGCATCCTGACATTGTAGAAATTAAGCATATTATGCTTCCACCTTCAAGTCGGGAGTTCAAAGATATTTATGTTGTTTTCGAGCTAATGGAATCAGATCTCCACCAAGTCATCAAGGCTAATGACGATTTGACACGGGAACACTACCAGTTTTTTCTTTACCAGTTGCTCCGGGCCCTAAAATATATACACACTGGTAATCAGTACACCTCATTTGCCTTAGTAACACAATGTACCCTTTGTAAAGGGTGGCTCATTATGCTTCATGCCCTGAGGAATACTGATGGTTAATATTTTTGCAGCCAATGTTTACCACCGAGATCTTAAACCAAAAAATATTTTGGCAAATGCAAACTGTAAACTCAAAATATGTGATTTCGGTTTGGCCAGAGTTGCTTTTAATGATACACCTACAACAATATTTTGGACGGTATGCAATAAGAAATGATATGCATTCACATTTTTAGAAATATTCTTATTTGGTTCATGTATTTTACATTTAAATGATATTGAAATTTCAGGACTATGTTGCTACTAGATGGTATAGAGCCCCAGAGTTATGTGGTTCATTTTTCTCTAAGGTATAATTTTAATAATATATACCAAAATTTGAACCTTATTTTCATACGGAGTATTATGTGTGTTACTGCAGTGTTTTCCTATGCAAGGGAGCCTGTAAATGCAGGTATAGAAAAAATATAAGATAGGAAAGAATCATTGTGGTTTTCCTTGGGTCATTGACTTGTTGGTAAGGTCACAAGGGAGGGATGGGATATGTGTAACCATGGTGGATTAGTTATTGTAGACTCTTTATTTTATTTTTTAAAATTTTTCTTAAGACCTATGGATTTACATAAATCTTGTGAAACGTCATACATAATTGTTATGTTGCTGGTGAATGTATGCAGTATACTCCTGCTATTGATATATGGAGCATCGGCTGTATCTTTGCTGAGGTTCTAACTGGAAAGCCCCTATTCCCTGGAAAAAATGTTGTTCATCAGCTGGATTTGATGACTGATCTTCTTGGGACACCTTCAATGGATACCATTTCCCGAGTTTGTAGCTCTGCCTGACCTTCTACGATTTATATCTGCAACCACTGTTTTGTTATTAATTGGCACGAGTGTTGGTCCAGGTGAGGAATGATAAAGCGAGAAGATACCTCACTAGTATGCGAAAGAAGCAGCCTATGCATTTTGCTCAAAAATTTCCTAATGCTGATCCTTTGGCCCTCCGTCTCCTGGAAAGGCTTCTGGCTTTTGATCCGAAGGATAGGCCAACTGCTGAGGAGGTTTGTTATGAATTCAATTCTGGGATATTCTGAGTAAATTTATCGTACTTGTGCCCCTGTAGTGATACTTGGTACTGAATTGTTCTGGGAACCCAATTTGTTGTTTCTTGATTTCTAACTTGCATTTAGAACTTATGGTATACTGAAAATGCTGATTCTTGGACCTTCCTCCTTTTGTGTTATATCAGGCACTAGCTGATCCTTACTTCAAGGGACTTGCTAAAGTTGAGAGGGAACCATCTTGCCAGGCTATTTCTAAATTGGAGTTTGAATTTGAGAGGCGAAAGGTCACAAAGGAGGATGTACGGGAATTAATATTCAGGGAAATACTAGAATATCATCCTCAACTTAGGAAAGATTACATAAATGGGGAAAGAGTGAACTTTATGTATCCAAGGTAGGCACTGGCTACCTTCATCCATCCATCTTTGAATGTGTTTTATGTCACTAACGTTACTTTGGTCCATGTCTTGTGTATGCAGTGCTGTTGATCAATTCAGGAAACAGTTTGCTCACCTGGAAGAAAATGGTGGTAAAATTGGGCCTCTTCCAGCAGAAAGAAAACATGTATCTCTTCCTAGGTGTGTGATTGTTAGTGTTTATATATCCCTGTGATTTTAGCATCTCTTATGAGTTCTTCTTCTATTGTAACTTGAATATTTGTTTGCATCTCTTCCAGATCTTCAGTTATACATTCCACTACAATCCCTGTAAAGAGACAAACAGCTGCTGTTAATATGAAAGATCAGCAAAATGGGGTAGAGTCCTGCAATAGAAACACCTTCAGAGAACCTGATAGAGGTCCAAGAGCGGTGGTGGTGCAACCCCAACAGAGGATTTCCCAGGGGGGTGGGTATACATACATACATTTCATTCTTGCCATCCTTGTTTCTAATGATATCTGTCTAATTCCATACTTGAAACCTTAACAGCGAAACCAGGAAAGGTTGTTGGTCCAACTGTACCTTATGAGACCGGAAGTAAAGAGGCATTTGAGCAGCAGAGAAATGTAATCAGGAGTACAATTAGGACGCCTTCGCAGATTATGCCTTCGACATATTGTTACCAGAGATTTGGGGCAGCAGCCAAGCAGGAAAGACCTGTAACCGAGGCACAGAAGGAGGTGGTGCCATCTTCACAACACGTCAAACCTATAGTTCACTGCGGCATGGCTGCCAAATTAGCACCAGATATCGCCATCACTATTGACAGCAACCCATTCTATATGACACGGGGGGGTGGAGTGAAAAAGCCCCCCGGGGATCATGTTAGTGATGGAATCAGCATCGACACTAACTTTCTGCAGACAAAAGCTCAATACGGTGGTATTGGCATGGCTGCTGCAACAGCAGCAAATGCTTCTGCTGCTCATAGAAAAATGGGGACTGTTCAGTTTGGCATGTCAAGGATGTACTAGGGAGATCGAAATGTATAGAGAATGGGATTATTACACTTTAGAAAAGCTGGTTTTCTTTAGTTACTCAGACACTATTTGCTTTTATAAACCTGGAAATTATATGTTAGTAAAATTTAAAGTCAGGATTTTTGTAGTTCCTTCTCGTTTGGGTCTTTTACTTCATTTTAATACATTGTATAATCTTGCAAACAAACCTACAAAATTATTTGCCTAATATTTTAATTGCTCATACAAGCCAGTTTTCTAAAATGATGCACAATTGATGAAAATTTAGAAGCTAAAATAATAAGAAAAATTATTAGATTGTTTTTTTTTTTTTTTTGGTATCGTAACTTTCCATAAGGTTTGAATAGTTATAAGTTATATTTATATAAGATATTTATTTTTATTTTTTAAAAATATTTTACTTTTAATCTATCAATTAGAATCGTTAAAATAGACTTAGTTCACCGAGTTTACTTGTCCCATTGTAGGTTTCATGAGTCATGAATAGTACAACCCCTCAACCTTAATGGCTAGAAATCCAAAGCAAAACTCTCCTAAAAGTTCACTCTAGCTCATCCATACCAATTTGACCATCTAGAGTTTCTTCAAGAAATGATAGAATATGATGCTCAACATTGGAAATGATGAAGATGAAGTATGGTGCAAGGTTTGTGTGTGTGTGTGTCGTGTATGTGAGTGGAAAATAGGGAGAGGAAGAAGACTCTATATATATATATATATATATATATATATATATATATACACACTAGTTTAGAGTTGTAGGGCCTAAATAGGATACAAGAGTAAAGTAATAATAATAAATTGGGCTATCAAGTTTGAAATATTTATAACTATTTTAGTTATAAATATTTCAAACTTGATAGCCCAATTTATTATTATTACTTTACTCTTGTATCCAATTTAAGCCCATTATTTAAAAAAAAAAAAAAAAAAAAAAAAAAAAAAAACCTACAACTCTAAACTAGTGTGTGTGTGTGTGTATATATATATATATATATATATATATATATATATATATATATATATAGAGAGAGAGAGAGAAGGGATCAGGTGTGGGAACGACTTCCTGTGTGGTTGTGCGGCTGGACGCACATTAAGCATTAAACTGACGCACTTTAAGTACACAACATTAGGGGTGGGAATAGGCCAGGCCCCTTGTAGGGGCCTATATCCTAGCCTAATTAAAGCTTAGTTAGGCCTAGCTCGTTTAATAAAAAGGCTAGGCTTGAGCCAATTTCAAAGCCTATTAAATTAAACAGGCCAGGCCTATATATACCAGGCTCTGCCTTCAGGCCTACAGGCCTGGCCTATATATATATTATATTATATTATATATATATATATATATATATATATATATATATATATATATATATATATATATATATATATATATATATATATATATATATATATATATATATATTCTATTTTATACCTAATATTTTTATATTTACAATATAACCCCAAGTATATATAATTACCAAACCCTAATCCTTCACTTCCAAAATCTCATTCTAAATTATGATTCAACTATAAACATTGTTGTTAATCCTGCTATAAGTGATTTTATTGTGTAATTTTTTTAGTAACTGTTCTTACTATAATAATATTTAATGAAATGTCGCAACTTAATTATGTGAGTTGATTGTTAATTATTTATAATATTATATAGGATAACAAACAATAATACAATTGAATTTATTTCTAAACAAGTTAACGAGCATGCTGAAGTCATGACTTATTTTATTTTATATTTTAATGCTATTATGTTTGCATTGTGGTGATATACTTATGTAATTATGTATTAGGTACATTTCTTATATTATTTAGATATATTAAAGTTTTTAAAAAGTCTTAACATGTAGGCTTTAATTGGCTCAAGGTAGGACATACATTGAAGCATTTTTAATGACCTAAATATTAAACAGGCTTTTAAAAAGGTTTCAGGCCAGGCTAATTGCAGGCTCATGCTTGAGCCTAACAAAAAGCCTACATACAGGCTCAGGCCCAGGCCTAGACTTTAGATTTTCGTAACAGGCCCAGGCCTAATTTTCCAAAGCTCGGCTCGGCTCGGCCTATTTCCACCCCTACACAACACATGCACATTAAGCACACAAAAAAAAAACATTTAAGAACACAAATCACGTACCTTAAAAACACAAACTACGCACATTAAGCACATAACAAAGTACCTTAAGAACACAAACCACACACCTAAGGTTTTAAAAATGGTTCACTTTAAGTTTCACACAACTTACGCACCTTAAGCATACAAATCACACACCTAAGTATGAAAACAACGCGCATTAAGAAGGAAACTCACACACCTAAATTTCAGCAACTACTCACATTACAAATCCACGCACATTAAGCACAAAACTCACGCACCTTAAGTTTCAACAACTACTACCATTAAGTACACAACCCACGCACCTTAAGCACAAAACTCACGCACCTTACACACAAGACTCACACACCTTATATACAAAACTCATTCACCTTAATCACAAAACCACTTACCTTAATTTTAACCTAGATACAAAAATTGTAAAATTGCCACCGCATTTTTTAAAAAAAATTTGGTAATGTTGGACGTTGATTTAAGCAGAATCAATGGCTCTGTTTTAACCACACAATCGCACCTGAACCTATTTCTATATGTTTTACAGGGATCACCCCCCTCCCTTCTTTCCAAAAAATAAAAAATAAAAAATACTAGATGTTACAATCATGTTGCTAATACTTGTGGACCAAATTTGGTATTTGCTCTTAAGAAAAATTTAAAATTAATGGAGAAAAGGATTTCTGATAAGGAACGAGATATTGGATGATAAGGTGGAGGCAAATTATGTTGTACAATCGTGTGCACCATGCATGATGCACACGACATGGTGCACACGATTGCAAAAACGGCATCGTTTTACTTTTTTTTTAAAAAAAAATCATTTTCGATTGCCGTTAATTATGTAAATATATGTTCATAATTTTATAATTTCACATTCTGAATGTATAGTTATGAAGTTATGGATGTGTAGTTATGTAATTCTGAATGTATAGTTATGAAGTTATAATTTCACATTCTGAATGTATAGTTATGAAGTTATGGATGTGTAGTTATGCAATTCTGAATGTATAGTTATGAAGTTATGGATGTGTAGTTATGCAATTCTAAATATATAGTTATTAAGTTATGAATGTGTAGTTATGCAATTCTGAATGTATAGTTATGAAGTTATGGATGTGCAGTTATGCAATTATGAATGTATATATGAAGTTATGAATGTATAGTTATGAAGTTAATGGATGTGTTGTTATGAAGTTATGAATGTGTAGTTATGCAATTCTGAATGTATAGTTATGAAGTTAATGGATGTGTTGTTATGAAGTTATGAATGTGTAGTTATGCAATTCTGAATGTATAGTTATGAAGTTATGGAAGTATAGTTCGAATTATGCAAAACATAACGTTGTTAATGATAATAGAAACTGATTTTTTTTTTTTTTTAAAGTCGGACGTCAAAATGAAGTCGTTTTTACAACTGTGTGCACCATCGGTTGCCGAGCATAACCACTCTAAGGGGGCGTTTGGTTCAGGTTATATAACATAACCAAGGGAATGTGACATTCTAAAGTTCACATTCCGGTGTTTGGTTCATATTATCTTAGGGAATCTAATATTCCCAAGGAATGTCACATTCCCTCCACATAGGATTTTGAAGGGAATGTGATTCCCTTCAAAATCTTAGGTAATGTAAGATAACCTTGGTTATGTTAGTTTATTTTATATATATATATATATATATATATATATATATATATATATATATATATATATATATATATATATATATATAAAGTTATTTTTGTAGTTATATATTTTTTTTATTTTTATTATGTTATGTTAGCGTATAAAATAATTTTGTTTCTCAAGTTCAAGATTTTAGTTAATATTTTAAAATCATGTAATTATATATGATACCGTTATCTTATTTATTTATTTTAATTTTTAAATTTATTAAAATATATGAAAATATGTTAAGGATATTATAGTATGTATAAAAGATAACCCTAAACCAAACATGATTATATTACATACCCTAATTTTAATCAAACACAGAAATCTAACATTCCAAGTAATCTAACATTCCCAGCAATCTAATATTCCCTAAGGTAATCTGACATTCCTTGAACCAAACGACCCCTAAGGTGGATGTTTGCTCTAACCCCCCCCCCCAAAAAAAAGGTCCCACACCACCTTTGCAGGTTTGCCACGTGCTACACACTATCCTCCCAGAAGCATCCATTACCGTTCATTCCTATGATCACTGAATTCGCCACTTTAGAAAGATTCGTTTATTCTTATTTTCACCAAGAGAAAGGAAAACCCTAATCCCATCTCGCATTCTATTCGGTCAGCGATATCCCATAACGAAGGTGATTCTTACTCTGTCCTTCTTCCCTTTCAAGATTTCACGAAAAATTCGCTTTATGCAAAATATGTTAGTAATTTTTTTTTCTTTTGATTAATCGTGTCAGTGTGTATTTTATTGATTTTGTAGTGTTCATTATGGCGGATGAGTCGGCAACCAACGGAGATGTATTCGATGATGCTAAGATCGGCGCAAATGATGACTCCCTGAGCCAGAAGCTTGCTGCGTCGGAGAAGGAGAACCGGGAGTTGGTTCGTGAAAACGAGGTCGTGAAGGAGATAGAGGAGAAGCTGAAGAAGACAATTGAGAAGCTGGAGAACGAGAGATCCGAGTTGCGGAAGAAGGTGGAGAAGTCGGGGTCGGAGAATAGGGCTCTGGGATCGGTGGCTGCTCGAGCTTCTGAACTCGAGGGAGAGGTGGCTCGGTTGCAGCATGATCTGATCACCGCCACGAATACTTTGGCAGACGCTAATTCTGAGGTGTCACAGTTGAAGGCAGCATTGGAGGGGCTGAAAGCTAGTGAGGAAGAGAAGAGATTGAAACTTGAAGCGGTTGAGGGGGAAAGGAATCAACTAATTGCGAAATTGACAAAACTGGAGAGCAGTGAGAATGATCACAGGGCTGAAATGGAAGCAAAGGAGCAGGAGAACAGAGTTTTAATGAAGAAAAATCAGGATTTAGAGAATGCCTCCCTTCTGGCGAAGGGGTTCGATAAGGAGATGGAGGAGTTGAGGAAGAGGTTGGGTGAGCTAGAGAAGATGAAAATAGAATTGGAGGAAAAGTTGGAGGAGAAAGAAAGGGTGATCCATGAAAGGGCTGTTCATGGAAGTGTGAATGGGATTAAAGATTGTCATCTTGGTGTTAAAATGGAGTGGCCAGTTATAGCAGGATCTGCTGTTGCTACTATTGCTGCAGTATCTGTTGTGTTTTACCTGCATCAGAAGAAAGCATAGACCCAATGAGGTTTTTTGTCTAACCAAGTTTTGATAGTATCATCATTATTTTTGGCTTTAGTATCATCACTTTTACTTGATTGTACTAGATTGAAGTGTTCTTTTTGGTTGAATAGTAATAATCAGATATACTTTGGATGCTAAACTGCACTGGATTGGATGAAACGTTTTCCAGTTAGCATTTGAATCTTTTGATTGACTTGCAAAACTTCTGTTTGTAGTTTGGGATTATCATACACCTCTTTAAGGGTGTGGTTGTTATACTTTGGATGCTAAACTGTCCAGTTAGCATTTGAATCTTTTGTTTGTAGTTTGGGATTATCATATACCTCTTTAAGGGTGTGATCGATTCTAGTGAAAGATCCTAGATGGTATGGATGAATTCTCATGGTTTTTCCAATTCTTACAATATACTTTCATGTTTGATTGCTGAAGAGTTTCTGACATATGGAAATTTGATGTGTAATTTTATGTCCTGTCTTTTTGTTTATTATCAATGATATACATTTGCAGCACTATTTTCTGATTTTTCTCTAGCTGTTTCTTGGTAAAATAGTTAAGTTTGAGATTACCTGTGCCCTTAGCCAAGACAACCCTTCAATACTTTGCTTCATTATGGTCCACACAGAGTTATGTGAATCATAACAAAAAGTACATTATTCGTGTATTGAAAAAACATTATTTGATAGTATAGTTTACCGTCGTTATATTATAGACCGCGGTGCATGTGCACCGCGGTCAAAAACGGCGCCGTTTCTTTAAGTAAAGAAACGGTCCGCCATTAGAGTTAACGGAGTCCGCTTGTTTGGTGTATTAAACATCAACTGACACTATAGTATACCTTAACCGACACTGCAGTTATATCAAAATGATACTGTAGTTATAGTGAAATGAAACTGCAGTGTATATAAAATGAAACTGAATAACATTTTACATATTTGAGTGTATATTGTACAATGAAGCTGTAATTATATCAAAATGATCATGTAGTTGTGTTTTAATGAAAATATAGTGTATATAAAATAAAATTAAATAACACTTTCACATATTTGAGTCTATAAATATCGAATGAAACTATAATTATATCGAAATGAAACTGTAATTGTATTGAACTGAAAGTGCAGTGTATACAAAATGACACTGAACAACAGAGTTACTTTTTGCAAAAGGGTGTGAAACGATGGAAACAAACACTGCTTATTTTCATTTAAAAAAAAAAGACGCGTGATGCATAATCAATTATGCATCGCAGTGCATAATATAATTTGCCTATAGTTTATATGTGGACCATACTGATTAGGCTTCTAGACTAGCAAGTTAGAATGAAGTTTTCTTTCTTTTTTAATTAACCCAATGGGCCAACCTTGTAATCTGACTGGCTCAAGTAGCCCAATTTTCTTATCCTATTCAATTTTAATTATTAAGAAGAACCCAAATTGCCCAAGTGACAATCCTCATACCATGGGTCAGGGTTCACAGTACACGGTGGACCCGAGTACATATGTATATATTTTATGTTGTGAGTTTTTGTGTCTTGTGTTATGAAATTTTGTATCTTAAATATGAATTCTGTACTTGAAATAAATTAGTAATTGTGTCATTCTATTCTAGAGCTATTTCGTGAACCAGACGTGTTGTAAATACATTTTGATGAGATTAAACTACATTCAAAAAAAAAAAAAAGATTCCAAATTTCCAAGTTCATATACAAAGCTTGTAGCCTTGAACGTAGAAAATTTTGTACCAACAACAATATCGACACCTAAATACTCTTTGAAGTAATCCTACATCATGCTAGATAGTTAAATTTGTTACGAACAAGCATCTCCTTACGCACAACGAGAAAACTAGTAACGTCTCCATATATAAGTCATCAAAATAGAACTTGGGCAAGATAGCACGCAATGCTAGAATCTCATGCCAACAAACATCACAAAAATGAGCACATGAATAACTGCCAACTTCAAAATGAAATAGTAGAGAAACATGTGGATGAAGAGACTACAATTAGGAAGAGAAGTCAAAAAATACTATTTAACTTTAAAATCGATTATAAAGTTAGAACATATTCAAAACGAAATCTTTAATCAAAGATCAAGAGTTCGATCATTGTCTTTAGGTATAGAGCAGATGAGATGTTTGACGGTAGAAATTATCGGCTACCAAAAAAAAAACTTAATAACGAAATGTTAAAAAAAAAAGTTAATAATTTAGGAATGAAATTAACTTTTTAATAATTTACTCCTCCAAACAAATAAATAAATGGCACTGATAAGTGATAATGATTAATACTAAATAAAGAAATACATAAAAAGAAACTTAGCAGTCTTAGCCCTAGATTTATATTCCAATCGGTTTATCCACCATCTCTCTTACCAATTGCCAATTGGTTGTCCAAGAATGTGGTGGTGATGAAGATTTTGACATATTGTTTTGAAAGCCACACCCAACCCCCACTCCTCCCAAAACTCCCCATTTTGCAGATTCACAATTCACTTCTTGAATCCATGCTTTATAAATTCAAACCTTTCTTAGTTTGACTATGCATTCTACCACTGTTACGCCATGGCAGAACTGCTGCTACTGTCCAGTTCCTAGCCGCTTTACCTCTCCCCCCCACTCTCTTCCTTTCCCCATCCGACTGAGCCGCCTCACTCTCAGCGCCGCCGCCACCACGCACAGCTGCAGCACCGAGCACGAGAAGCAAAAGCACCCCCGAAACCCCGAAGACCCGGATCGAGAAAACCCGGTGTTTCCTCAAGATTATTACGAAGACGGCGACGGAGAACCGGAAAGGCGATTCGAGAATCCTTTGGTCTTTTTAACAAACATGTGGTGGGCAGACATGAAGGCTGCATTGGGGCAGAGGATTAACGTGGAGGGTCTTACTTCTTCTCTGGGGATTTTTGCTAAAAACAAGCATTTGGTGATCCCACATATCGCTGTGCCGGATATAAGGTACATTGATTGGGCTGAGCTGAAGAGAAGGGGCTTTGAAGGTGTGGTCTTCGATAAGGACAATACTTTAACTGTTCCTTACTCTTTGCGCTTGTGGCCGCCTCTGAGATCGTCCATAGAGCAGTGCAAAGCTCTGTTTGGCAACAACATTGCGGTTTTCAGTAACTCTGCAGGTCACTATTTCTCAGGGTATTTATTACTATTAGTTCTGTAATTTCCTTTGAGCTCATAATATATATGCTTTGTGACTGTGAATTGTAGGACTATTTGAATATGACCCTGATGGTAGAAATGCAAAGATCCTTGAGCGTGCAATTGGAATTAAAGTAATCAGACATAGTGAGTTCTTATATCTTTTTACCTGTCCAAATTTATATATACTGTATTACCAAAATTCAATCTTTTACCATGAGTGGACAATAAGAATTGTTTTGGGGCATTAAATTTAAACATACTGCTCTGTCAAATATGAATTTTAGGGGTGAAGAAACCAGCTGGAACAGCTGAAGAAATTGAAAGGCAGTTTGGTTGCGAATCCTCAAAACTTATCATGGTAAGCAGTAAGTTTTAGTTTGGAAGAATTGTATGCAATTTCCTGCCCTGTTTAAATAACATGGTTTCTGACTTTGGCAGGTGGGTGATCGGCCTTTCACAGACATTGTGTATGGAAACAGAAATGGCTTCCTAACTATTTTGACTGAACCATTGAGTCTTGCTGAGGAGCCTTTCATTGTACAGCAGGTTGCTACATTTTATTTTATCTTTTTGAACTTATTTCCTTTTTATGTGTTCTTAGTGAACATCAGTTTGATCAAATGGAGGTTCCATTGTTATCCATGCTATTTTGCATTAACTAAAGCATCCATGCTATGGTAAATTTTGGATGACAAATTCTGCGTCATGCACTATGTGGTCTTGAAAATTTAAATAGTTAATCTCCAATATGGTGATACTCTTAGGTTATAGGCATGCAATCTAGATTCAAAGTGAGTTACTTGTTGACCTTTCTCTACTGATTGCTCTTCAGTTCTTCACACAACTTTTATCCAGCCAGATCGGAGAAGGGCCAAATGGGCCTTCAAAATATTTGGGAAAATTCTATTGCATCCTTGAAAAGCTTCTTATAAGCACCCAAACTTGGGGAAGAAGAAAAATTAGCCCTTTTCCCCTATGAATTTGCTGTTATAGCCGGTTACTACTTGGCAATTAACATGGCCAATCTTTTCTAATGTGTCTTCTTTTTTGGGCATAATTGGAAGAAAAAAATATTTCAAATAAGCAGATTAATTGGAAGAAATAAATATTCTTCTTCTCATTAATTTGTTTGTTTGATTGGCAAAGTTATGCTTCAATCCACCATTATTTCTGGCCGGAGGTGAAGTTTTGTCCACTATTCTTGTTGTGTTCCTTGAAAATTTGCTTTATTATTTTCAAAAAGCTCCTCACCATTATTTTCGATCAAAACATTCCTCTTCTTAATATCTGAGGAGGAAGAAATCTGCCTCTTCATCTAATCTTGACAAAGAGGAATTTCTTCCTCCTCATCCAGAGTTCTTCCTCTTTATCCAAATTGAATGTGGATGAAGAGGAACTTCCTCGTTGTATGTGGAAGGCTGTCAGAGTGTCAGTTGCCATACATTGGAGAATCATCAGTCTGCTTGGGTATGGTTGTATGGAGGATGTATCAGCCGCCATTGTTGCAATGGGATAAGAGAATAGTTAAACTGCCTTATTATTATTATTAAACTAACCATTAAATTGAATTATGTAAATTATAAAAGGAAACTGTCAAATAAGCAAAGTAGCAAACAAAATAACAAACATCAACAAAAAAAATGGCCATGTGTCCATGTCAACTACCAAGTAAGTGCTAACTTGCTATAACAGGTAATTTTCAAGGAAAAAAGCTAATTGGTCTTTTTTCCTGAGTTTGGGTGTTTATAAGAAGTTTTTTCAAATTTGAGGGTGCAATTGAACTTTTCCAAATAATTTGAGGGCTTATTTAACCCTTTCCCTTCTTCTTTAGTACTTCTAATTTCTATCATTTAGTGCAATTGAATTTGTTTGCAATGTAGATTCAAATTCTTTCAACTTATTATTAAGATTGATTGTCTCACCTTGTAGTTGAGTGACTCATCAGATTTAGTTCAGATGAGCATTAGTTGAATGTCCAAATGATGCAATACTTTTTGTCACTTCTCAACATTAGAATTTACGTTTTACATATTCTAAATAATATTGGTCCTGTTATCTCTGTAATTCCTAAAGCTAGTTGTTCACCATTAATTTCAAGGGATATGCGAGAGGCAGCTGCTCTTAAAAAACTATGCACATTGGGTGTTTCATTCACCATTCCACCCCTTTGATCTTAAAACTACATGGTCTTTTGCATCTTGAATTTTGTATAGTTATGCTCTATTGCTTTGCAGATATGTGAGGAGATAGATTATGCTCATTAGTTTTAGTTTCTGTAAGAACACGTGCCATGTTCAGTTGGAAACTTCAAACCTGGTCATTATTGCATCCAATTGCTGTGTAAGATAATAAAAAAAATTGTTAACTAGGTGTTTTGATATATTTTATAGCATTATGTGGTTTTTGTGATTCCATCCTACAGCTTTGTATGATAATAAACTAATTCTTATATTTGTTATATTTTCTTTTGATGAAGGATAGCATAATATCAGCATTAACATAGAAACAACTGTTAAAATTTTTTAGAGGTTAACACAATAGCAAAAATAAACTTTATCCTTTTTGCCTCTGGACCGTTGATGCTTTTAGAGCTTTCACCCAGATAATCTTATTAATTGTTACAATTAGAAAAGTTAGTGTTTTATCCTTAATGTGAGACTTTCTTACATTTATTGAACCAAAATTATTGCAGGTCAGGGTAATTGAAAGGGCACTTGTGTATCAGTGGTCGGTGAAAGGAGTGGAGCCAATCAGTCATGAACTCCTTCCTGATTGTGAGCAATGTGTAAAGGATAAACCAAATTAGAAAGTAGAAGTTTGTTTATGGCGATTAAGAAAAATCATCTCATTAACAACTATCATTTTTGTCACTATTGGTAGTTTGTATATGGAAAAGGCATGAAAATATTTCTTTGATTCATCATTAAAAAAAAAAAAAAAAAAATTAGCTGTGAATTTCTCAGATTTTTTTTCCCTCTTTCCATATAAGTAGTGTTTGGAAGAATTCATGAATGATACAAGGCTGGACGGCTGGTCATTCATCTCAAAATTTTTAAAAAAATGGTATTTTGGAGATTGGAGAAGAAGTGAGTGCTGAAGGGCTTTTGTCAGGTGACAGGTACAAGGTGAACAAATGCAGGTGGGAACAAAATCCAGAGAAGCATTTTGCATCAGTTGATAACCTATAGGTAAGGTGCATCGTCCTCTGCTCATAAAATCAGTCTAATTATTTTATATATATTATTTCATTTCAAGGATCAATGGTGGAAGGAATTGCACATCTAGTATGGGAGGAAAGAAGTTTAAATCCCCCTTGAGAATTGATGAGATGAGATGTGTGTCTCCTTTAATAGGAGTCTTGATGATTATGTTTCTCTAAAGTTTTAATCTACTCTAAGGAAATTATTTTATATATGAAGTTGATACTGCGTATGTGTATCATAATCAGGTGCGAACTATTGAAGGATTGTACTGCAACTACTACGTGATTGCACCGTGGGCACTTAGACATGCTTGGAGGACTTTTGCAGTGCAATCGTATCCAGTGCGGTACAATCATCTAGTAAGTGCGGTGCAATCTTTCAGTAGTTTGCAGGTTCGCATGGTAAGGTTAGTTTGCACCTAATTATGGATACACATATATAAACAAAAACTTGTGTGAGACCAGTATCATCTTCTTCTTTCTTTTTTGGTTCTTACCATCTAATGGAGTGGATTGCACATGTTACAATATATTAGAATTAGAGATGGTAAATGGGTTGATTTGTACGATTCATATTGTTACAAATTACAATGTCATGCTAGGCTGGCTTGGCTCTTCTTACTATTTACTTAATTTACATGTTATTTTCACTATTACTAATTTGTTGCTTATTATAGTTTATGGAGTAGATTTGTAAATAAATAAACATGTTTGTAAGAGCTAATGGTTCGTGTTAGGTTGGTTGCATATGGTTACTATGCAGGTCCAAGTTAGTTCATCTCACTATAACTTAATGAGTCTATTCAGTCAAACTCATGAAACAATGCAGGCAGGCAGGCCACTACTTTCCATCCTTTTGATTGACACCTTTATAATATATTCTATGTTACTAAAAAGAAAACATAATTTCTAAGAAATTGTTTTAAATAGACCGGATGACACGTAGTGTATTGCGTGTCTTAATATATACACAATTTAAACTTCATTTGATGGAGTGAATTGCACACGTTATAGTACATTAGCTATCTTGTTTTACAAGTTCGTTCAACTTTCCTTTCCGAATTTCAAGTTATAAAAATTTCATTCTAAAATGTTAAAAGGAGTCCAAATGCTCATCAATTTACAATATGGTTTGTATTCAAACGGTTTTGATTTATTGAGTGCTTCACCGCTGAATTGGAAACATGGACCCCGTAGTGACTGTCTTATAGCAAAGACATAATTTTATTTTTTTTACATACCACCACATTTTTTAGAAGTAGCGTGGTGCTGGACTTGGCCTTTCACCAACTTCCATTCAACAATTCCCTAACCATCAATTGTGGAACTTGGTCTTTCACGGCCTCTGCCTAACGAACAACTCATAAATTACTCATTCCATGGGTCATGGGAATGGGCTACCTGCATGCTCGAAGTTATGATTGCATTTAGTACGTGTTGAGTACAGTACAGTTGTTGTCATTTGCTTAGAATTTTGTACAGCCTGGGGAAAATGCCATCCAGTAAGTCACTTCTCAATTGACTTTTATGTACTCGTACATAAAACCTACTTGTGATTAATAAGTTAGATGAATTTAATTGTTGATTCTTGTTTCAAACAATGGCGATTAGTTATTGGGTAAGGCCGAGTAGTTGTCAAATACATTATTTTAAAAAATAGATACTTTAATATTTGAACCTGTCACCTTTTTGCGCCTAAACTGATATCATACTGAATTACATATTATATTATGCTTTAGGTATATGAACTTTGCAGGTAAATAGGAAATAGGATTTTGAGTGGAGCAGTGATAGGCATTAGCAGTATTTTGGAGGGGGCAGAGGTATGAACCTCGGTTTAGTAGGCAATATAGAGATTATGTCTAAAGTTGACAGATTCTTTATTTGTGTGCACCGACATTTGACCTTGTCTGTTGAGTCACTGAATCACCGTAATTTATATCCTCCTAAATGTTCTGTCAGGACGGGTCGGGAGGGAGTTGATTTAATATAGCAATTCAGTGTGGGGATTATGTCCAAAGTGAGCAAATTCTTTTTGTGCATCGACATTTAATTTTGTCTGTTGAGCCATTAAATCACCATAATTTACATCCTTTTAAGGGTCGAGGTGTGGGAACACTTGGGGGAGGGGGTTGATTTAATACAGCAATTCAATGAATCCATTCACCTTGTGCTTCTTCACCTACTTCTGTCAGGGTCATTTACTGAGATTCAAGACACTGCACATTTTTCTTCAAGCCATGCATTCACTCATTCATTCATTTATCCTATCTATACTAGCTAGCAGATAGCTAGGCTTTCCAAGTGTCTGTTTCTTCAACACCTTGGCTCATAGCTGGCTGGATACCATCAAAACCTCAGACCCAAGACGCCATTATAATACACCGAATTATGGACCAATATCCATTACTTAGTGAATATATCATCAATTCTAAGTTGGGATATTATTTATCTTACTTTATTATGTCCACTTCAAATATTATATTTATGTCTAATCTGTGCATGTAATAATGCTTAGCTTAATTTTAATTTACTCCCTGATATGATCGGCACTACTGAAAGCTACTTTTTTAAGTAGATTTCATGTCAATATAAATATCTACATCAAGATTTTGTGTATGGAATAAAATTTGAGAGTAAAAAATAGGAATACAGATAATATTTTCCTTTAACAAAAGGCGGACAGATGGAGGAAGCACAGTGAAGTTGAAAGCTGTCAAGCAAACAGGAAATGTTGATGATGAGTTGGATACAAGACAACCAAATCATCATCGTATCATACATACAATGGTCAAATATATGTACTTGGGAGCTGAGGAGAAAGACATGCAAGATAGTACATAGTAGATGCTTTTAGGGAAATATGGTAGACTATCTATATATCTATCTATCTCCATATTCAGCAATATGGTCTGATCTAAGGTGGTTTAAATTTATATTAAATGGTGTGACAATATAATAAATGCACATGCACCACATACAACTAACTACACACTACCTCACCTGTTTATATTTACTACTACTCTCTCCCCCACTCTTTATATACCCTCCCTTCCCTCCTTTGCTTCAATTCACTCCCATCATCTTCAACTCTTCTTTAGTTTCATTTGTCTAAAGATTGATGAGAATGGAGAGAAGTAGCAAACATGGTTCTCTGCTCCTATGGGCTACAATGGCTGCTTTGCTCTCTCAGAATTTGGTCGTCATTCCTGCCATTGCCGCCGCTGCTTTCAATGACCAAAAGAACTATTATTCTCCTGATCCCAATATTGGAACTCCTTCCACCCCCTCAGGTAGGTCTGGCCCTCAATTTTATTTTCTTATACTGTCACATTTTCGA
The DNA here is from genome assembly GCF_001879475.1 of Ipomoea nil. Taxonomy (NCBI): domain Eukaryota; kingdom Viridiplantae; phylum Streptophyta; class Magnoliopsida; order Solanales; family Convolvulaceae; genus Ipomoea; species Ipomoea nil. The sequence continues at coordinate 58,704 of NW_017619354.1, forward strand.
GAACTATATATATATAGTGCTGGATTTGACTCTTTACTGGTCTCTGGGAAATTTTGATCTTACTTGTAGTAATGCACGCATGCATGCATAGTAGATGGATATGATATGATGTTGTAGTATATATATATATATACAGGTTCTCATGGTTCCGGTGGTCACCATGGAGGATCATCTTCTCATCATCACCACGGAGGCCACGGAGGTGGTGGTGGTAGCTATGGAGGAGGCAGTAGTCCACCCTCAAACTGCGGCACCCCGCCGAGTGGAGGCCATCATGGTGGAGGTAGTCATGGCGGCGGCGGCGGCGGTTACTATAGCCCTCCGACTACACCTTCCACCCCAAGCTACACTCCAACTCCTCCGACCATACCCGACATCCCAACCCCCACCACCCCCGATTCCCCAACCCCCATTGTTGACTCCCCACCAACTCCAATCGTCCCATCTCCGCCGTTTGGATTAGAACCAAGCACTCCCCCCTTCGGATTCGACCCAAACTCACCACCTTTCACCTGCGAGTAAGTAATAAATTATGGAATTTCCGACCACCTGAAAGTGATCGGAAAAATCTTTATTGCTATTTTCTACCATTTTTTGTTCAGGTGGTCGATGTATAGTAGTTAAGACTTAAGAGTATATATTTGGATATATCTGATCTCTAATATGTTGCAGTTACTGGAAGAGTCACCCTGGATTGATATGGGGGTTGGTGGGTTTCTGGGGAACTGTGGGCGGTGTATTTGGTGTGGCCAGCGTTCCGGCAGGGGAGTTCGGAACCAACCTGAATTTACTGCAAGCACTTTCCAACACCAGAAACGACGGCTATGGGGAGCTCTACAGGGAAGGCACTGCTTCTTTGCTCAACTCCATGCTTAACACCAAGAGGTTTCCTTACACCACCCAACACGTGAGGGACAGCTTCGCCGCCGCTCTCACTTCAAACACCGCCGCCGCAGCTCAGGCCAGGCTCTTCAAGTTGGCCAATGAGGGCCGTCTCAAGCCTAGATCACTCTGATAATAATCCAATTATTATTAATATAAGTCTTGTAATTTTCATCACGTACTGTATCAGTTTCTTCATTGCATTGCATTGTTTTAGCCTAGCTAGCTTCATTTCATCATCCAGATCGATCGAATTTCCTTTATTATTTTGAGTATGTATGCAATATCTATCAGATAGATCATATCGATCTGTCAATTTCCATTTAATTTAGTTAGTTATAATATATATATGAATTGAGTTAGAGAGATGGAGTTGAGATAGTAATTTCCTTAATATATAGGTGTAGAGTAAATGTGAGGGATCACCGTGTGTGAGAAGATAGCATGGGGATTGATGGCTTTGTCAGGATTTGGTTTACTATAAATCGGGTATAGAAGGGTAGTAAAATAGTACCCAATATGAGTAGTATTAAACCCTGGTGTTGCTGTTGGAAGATATTGGTCTAAATAATAAATAATACAAGTTATAGCACAAATAATAGACTAGAATTAAACCCTAGTGTTGCTGTTGGAAGATATTGGTGTAAATAATAAATAATACAAGTTATAGCACAAATAATAGACTAGAATTAAATCCTGGTGTTGCTGTTGGAAGTTTGGTTGTTATATCATGGACCATGGTCCGAAAGCGGGACCGTTTCTTTAAGTTAAGAAATGACCGTTATTAAATTTTAACAAATCTCATATTTTTGTGATGAAATTACATTGTGTCTAAAATGAAACTGAATAACTTATCTCGCATATTGTGTTTATATTATCAAATGAAACTGTAATTGAATTGAAATGATACTTTAGTTGTGTTGAAATGAAACTACAATATGTATAAAATGAAATTGAATAACATCTCTCACATATTTGTGTATATTGTCAAATACAACTATAGTTGAATTGAAATGATATTTTAGTTTTACTAAAATGAAACTACAGTATGTATAAAAAAAACTGAATAACATGTATCACATATTGAGTGTATATTTTCAAATGAAACTGTAGTTATATCAAAATGATATTTTAGTTGTGTTGTAATGAAACTACAGTGTATATAAAATGAATCTGAATATCAGTTTCACATATTTGAGTATATATTGTCCAATGAAACCATACTTAAGACCAATTTATTTTTTGATCTCTCCATGAATCGTATGTTTGTAACAATAGGGACAGAATTTTTTCAATTCTAATGGATTAGGCGTATTGTGCCGGTTCTTTTGAGTAATATATCTGGAAATGCCCGTTGATACCTTATTAACACCGTTTCGGACACAACTGGTACATTCCAAAATCACCGCCACTCGTACATCTTTACTCTTGGCCATGAACCTCCTTAATTATAATTATAGTTTAGGGGTGTTGTAATAAGAGTACAATGTGTATAACATGAAATTCAGTAACATGTCTCACTATACTGGCAAATTATGTTGTGCATCCGTATGCACCATGCATGGTGCACACGGATGCAAAAACGACGTCGTTTTATTAAAAACGCGCGTCTCACTTAAAAAAAAAAAAATCAGTTTCGATCCCAGCAACAATATTATATTGTGCATAATTTGAACTATATATATATCCAGAATCAATGAACTAAAATTCCAGAATTGATGAACTAAAATTTCAGAATCTATAAACTACAATTCCAGAATGAATGAACTAAAAATCCATAATGAATGAACTAAATATCCAGCATGAATGAAAAAAAAAAAATCAGTTTCGATTCACGTCTAAATATCCATAATCAATGAAACCATACTTGAATTATAATTATAGTTTAGTGGTGTTGTAATAAGAGTATAGTGTGTATAACATGTCTCACTATACTGGCAAATTATGATGTTCAATGAAACTGTAATTGAAACAAAATGGAACTCTAGTTGTGCTAAAATGAAACTACAATGTATATAAAATGAAACTGGATATGTTATACAAACGGAACTAATTATACGAAACAAGACTCGTTTCTTTTCATTAAAAGAAACGACATCGTTTTGGACCATAGTCCACACAGCTATGTAAACCATGGTCCAAAATAAAATTTGCCATTGGAAGTTAGGAACCCATACCAATTGACTAGCTTAGAGAGGATTGTGTGGACCCAGAAATGCCTTTTAAGGGGAGGCAATGGTACCTTATATAGTATTGAAGACCTTTCAGATGATTGACAAGTGTATGACATTGGCTAGCATTTATTCTTGACCATACATGTATCTCCTCACTATTTTGCTTCGAGCACACTTCCCATGCATAAGTGGAGCAAGATAAGTAGTGGCTTGGTGGCCTGATGAGTTAGGCCGTTGGGTTGTGTGTTGCTATGTGGATGTCGTGGGTTCAATACCTCCTTTATTACTTAGTTTATTTTGCTCTATGCTTACTTCTTCCTTAACAATAAAATGAACAACTCGGCCAAAATTTTTCCAATAAAATGATTCTTGAAGTCTCATGATCTCATGATCACCACTTTCTTTAATTGTAAAAATAACTTCGAAAAGTCTTTTTTCGAGTTTTCAAACCGATCTCTAAAAATCTAAAATAATAGAACTAAATTTAAAATGAGTTAATTCCAGCATTGGTCCTCTGACTATCATGATTTTTCATAATTAGTCCTTGACTTTTAATTCGGACAATTTAAACCCTTGACTATTAAAATGTTTCCAATGTTAGTCTTTCCGTCCCAAGCTAGTTAAGTGGACGTTAAAATAAAGGCTAAAATCGTCTTTTAACATGCCTTGCGTATAATACCTTGGAGAACTCCTCTCTATACCCGATAATACCACCGCTACGAGTTTGGTGGCAACGGTCTGCACCTTCGCCGCCACCGTGGAGGCGTTCATCACCACAACCGAATCTGTAATAATCGTGGTCGACATAGCAGTTCCGAATCCAAAACATTTTTCAAAACAATCAATTAATCAAAAAATTCGCAGAAATGAAAAAATCAAACCAGTTTCAAAGGTCGGAAGAAATTACCAGCAGAAGGCAAGATTAAATACACAGAATAAAAACCTCCAACAAATTATTACTGTCCACAGCAATTTAACTTTACAGCTCCATTAAAATTGTTCATTCTTGTGTTTGTTTGTTATGGTTGAATTGGGCTTTTGAATTAATGGAAGTGAATCATTGAGAGAGTATTGTCGGAGTTCGCAAAGTACAAAGATAAGAAGCAACACTGCTGAAATTTTGGGTACCCATTCTTAATTTTTTCGAGTTGAGCTTCATTCCAGCTCGACTTGTCGCACTAAACCCAAGTTCAATTCCTCCTTCGATCTATATATCTTCATCGCCCAAATTTTCATTTCCTGCGAAACCCATTTTCTTGTGATATCATTCTCCTAAAAACGCGTAAAACCCCATTTCGGATGCAGCAAGCAGATGCTTATTTCCGCCGAAATTAGTTAGCATGTTGAGCACAACCAGAGCGCTGCACAAGTGCGTCACGTTGTGGTTGCGAATCGTGAAATAGATTGGGAGCAGAGGTGGTGCCAGAGGTATAGTTCAGTACTATCGGGTCGTATTCGGTTATCAGGCGAATTCATTTGAAATTCGGGTTGCCCTTTTCAACCATGCCTTCATAGTTCATATGTCTTAACGAACTCTCCGCCGCTGCGCTCTGCCGGAAATTCATGATCGGCGATGAGAACAAGAGCGGGGCGTGGCGAATTCGACGGGAACAGAGACAAAGCTTCGATTGCCAAAAGACTGTTTATACGTATGGATTGAGGAGAACGAAGATGTATTATACGCACAGAGCATGTTAAAATACTCTTTTAGCCCTCATTTTAACGTCCAGTTAATCAGCATGGGACGGAAGGACCAACATTGGAAACATTTTGAAAGTCAAGGGTTTAAACTGTCCAAATTAAAAGTCGAGGACTAGTTTTGAAAAATCATGATAGTAAGAGGACTAATGCTGGAATAAACTCATTTAAAAATGTTGGAAGACTAATATTAACTTCTTGAGATGCTCCTCCCCTCCGCTGATAATATCAAATTTTCACGTACAGCCCCTCTGCTCTGCTCGTTGGTTTACAGTTTCAACATCGATCATTTGGTATTCGGTATGCAAACTCTTCTCTTTTCCTGAATTTCTTGCTTTTAATTGTTTATTTCTGGCCGGCATTCTGAAGTACGTGGTGCTTTTTGTTTAGTTCGACTTCAAAATTCAAATTATCTTCCCAAAGACCTAATTTTATTTTTCCGGTAGTTCTGCTAAAGTTTTTATTGGAATGAGATTCTGAGTGATCGGAAGACTAGACTAGTGGAGTGTTGGCAGGCATTATTTACTACTTAAAGGTTTCTTTCTTTCTTTCTGGATGAGATTCTGAGTATCCATAAGGCGGCGAGTGGAGTGTATGATTGAGTACGCGTTAGAAGAAGGGTAGAATTCAGATTAGAGAGAACGAACGAGGTGGATTAGGGTTAAGGTGTTGTAGGTAGAAGTGTAGAACCATGAATTTGATATTCTCCTCTGCAATAGCGACGTATAGATGTTTCAGCTCTAAGGCAGCAGCTGGGAAAAACAGAAATTTGGCTCAAAGGGCCATAAGCAGCAAGAAGGATTCTTCTAGGAATGAATCTTCTTCATCTTCTAAGCCGCCTAAAAAGAGGACTAGAGTAAAATGGACTGTGGAACAGTCACAAGTTTTGGATGCCATTTCTGCTGGGAAGTCAGTTTTTGTTACTGGGTCAGCAGGAACTGGTAAAACCTTTCTGATCCAGCATATCATCCGGAAGCTCCGAGAAATTCATGGGCGATCTCGGGTTTATGTCACTGCTTCTACTGGTGTCTCAGCGTGTGCCCTGAACGGGTACACCCTTCATTCTTTTGCTGGCATTGGGCTGGGTGAAGCTACAGCCGAAGAATTACTACACAAGGTTTGTTCCAATCGGAGGGTGCGCCACAGATGGAAAATGGTCCAGGCTTTGATTATTGATGAAATTAGCTTGATAAGTGGAGAATTGTATGATAAACTTGAGTTCATTGCACGCAAGATACGAAGTAGTATAAATGGATCCGATGAGGAGATGGTTTGGGGTGGTATTCAAGTAGTTGCGAGTGGAGATTTCTTTCAATTACCACCTATCTTTAATAAGAACACACAGAAATTTGCTTTTGAAGCTTCTAGCTGGAAACTGAGCTTTGACACTCAGATTGATCTTACTACAGTTTTTAGGCAATCAGATCCTCAGCTCGTAAAACTTTTACAGGGAATAAGGAAAGGGGAATATGATTTCGAGGACTTAAATCTATTGGAAAATCACTGCTCAAATTTGGAGCCTGATCCTTTAGCTGTAAAGCTCTATCCAAGGAATGATGATGTATATAGAGTAAACAAAAAGCACCTGGATAGCTTACATCAGGATCTTATTGGTTATCGAGCTGTTGACAATGGTGAGGATAGTTGGAAAGAACAGCTAAAACTGGGAATAGCACCTGATTTTCTTGAACTCTGTGTAGGCGCAAGGGTGATGTTGACAAAGAACTTGAATGCCCGGCACAAACTCGTGAATGGTGCTGCTGGTACTGTTATTGGTTTTGAATCGGTTAATGGTACTTATGAAACATTTGGCACTAACTGGTTACCTGTAGTGAAATTTGACTTTAAACCAAAAAAACTTATTATTCGTCCAGAAACATGGTCTATAATGGATGGTGAGGAAGTTGTTGCCGTAAGAAAACAGATTCCCCTCATACTAGCATGGGCTCTAAGCATCCACAAATGTCAAGGGATGACTCTAAACTGCCTTTATACAGATCTCAACCGAGCTTTTGGCTATGGGATGGTTTATGTGGCACTTTCACGTGTGAAAAGCTTGGAAGGTCTTCATTTGTCAAGTTTCAACCCTAATATTATAAAGGTGCACCCGAAAGTATTGAACTTCGATAAGAGATTGTGTAGTCAGCCGGATCAACCAAAGGAAGATGCTGTCACCAAAAAAAAACAAGGCGGCAGCAGCACGTGTAACCAATGAGTTGGCCGATCCTCACTCAAATCTTAATACAAGGAAATTATAAGATTTTTCTTTCATGATATGCTGTGGTGATATGAATGATAGGGCACCAACCCAACTGAATTGGTGACTACAGGATAAAGTACTCAATCTTCTTGATTCATGGCATTGCTGGAAAAATCATCAGATATTTTTTCCTTTTTCTTGGATTAAAACTTGGTAGAAAAAGACTAGCTTATAGGATACTTCAATAATAACCTCTGATTGTTAGCCTTCATATTTTCCTTCTGGGAGTTCTGGAACTTATGCCATTTTTCATAGTATACCATGCATTTTACTCTGGTACTTTTTGTATACAATCTTAGGAATACAGAAAATTAGCTGAACATATTAGAGAAGGGAAAATGGAAGATTGCTTATAAGATTTAATTATAGATTTTAGAAAGTACATCTGCTTCTATGATTGGAGTAGTGTTTTCTGTAGCATCATGCTAAAGTATCAAATATTTTTACAATCTGTTATGGCAATATGAGGAAGGAGGTAGGGTTGGTCAGGTAGCTTTATCCATTTCATTATTCCATTTCAGTGGGTTGAAAGTCAAATCATTGAAAGCTGACCTTACAGTTTACTAATCAGTGATCTATATCAGCTCTCAGGCATGCCATCAAGATCATTAATACGTGACACTGGTCACTATTGTCGGTTACTAGAGCAACCTCGTTAGTGAGTTTTTTTTTATCAATTTTTTTGTGAGCCTCAGCATTCATCTCATCATTCAGTATCTCATTCAATCTCAAAAATCATTCTTCTCATCAGTTTTAAAATTTTTCTTAGTTATTTTGGACCCATCATTTTATTTTACTATATTTTAATTATTATTTTTATTTATTATCATTATAAAAGTAATAAATACAATTATTATTTTTATTATATTTATTTAACTTAAACATGTCAAAATTAAAATAAATTTATAATTATAAAATTTCAATTCTTTTTTTTTTTAGAATAAAATTTCAATTCTAATAATATGGTATCAAAATTATATACTACAATTATATATATATATATATATATATATATATATATATATATATATATATATATATATATATATATATATATAAGAGGACAAAATTAAATAAGAAAAACTAAAAAAAAAAAAAAATTGGTTGTTGCACGGTAATCAATTTTTTTTTTTTTTAATAAAACAATGCATGCAGTAAGACTCAAAAAAAATTTGAGATGCAGCAGTCTTAGGGCCGTAGTCTTGGGATCAGGTGCTAGGTAGCGTAAGCATTGATCGCTACCCCGCTTAGGTGGGCACGTGTAACACACGCGCCCGCTGGGTGGGCGGTGAGAGACAAATGCACGAGAAAACTTGTTTTTATTTGATTGTTAAGCTTTTGTTATTTAATTGTTAAGCCTCCTTCTACACACAAAGTTGTGAAAAAAAGGTTGTGTTTGGTTACCATCTTTTAACCAAAACTCCTTGGCCCTTTGCTTCTAGTAATTGCTTCCAGTAAGGCAGTATGCATTTTGATGCTCAAGAGCCCTAAGATGTTGGTACTAAGCCTCCTTATCGTTTGTCCTCCCCTTCAAGATATCCATACGCTTGGCTCAATAATCATTCTAAAAGTGGTAAAACACCTCCCCCATTTCCAAACTGCCTCGCTACAATGTTGAATGCGGTTCAATAGATTAAATCCCGTTGACGATGCCCAGCTAGAAATGACCACTTCACGGCAAGTGGCCTCCCTCAATTATAGGTTATCAAATTTGAATTTGAGCAGGGCTTGGTGTATCAATTCATTTCTAAGTAATATACCAAATAATGAACTTTTAATACACAAGAAATGAATTTGCAAAAAATGAACATTTAATATATTAACAATGAACATTTAGTATATTAAAAACACACTTTATGTTATAGTTCATCTTATCAGGTGAATCATGACTCATATATAATGACTAGTATTTTTTATGCTTGATGTGCAAAAAATAGGTGACCAATATTGCGATGCGCAAAAAAATAAGTGCTCAATATTGGTAATTTATATTAAAATTTTAAATTTATTTAGATTTTAGATTTTTAAGTTATTGTAAATAATAATAATAATAATAATAATAATAATAATAATAATAATAATAATAATAATAATAATGTAAAATATTTTTATAAATTTGATATTTATATTTTAGGTAATAATTAACAAATAACTCCAATATGTATATATTATTATTAGTGAAAAAGATAAGAAAATATATGGTGGATGCATGTGCATGATAACAATAGTGAAAAAGATAACGGAAGTTATAACGATAGAGGTATGTTTGTCCAAAATATTGTAAAGTACAACTTTTATAGCATAATGTATAAAAAACTTAACGGAAAAAACGGACATAAATGAAGGGTATAACTTTCATTCACACTTATTATGTTTTTATATTATATATTATATTTATATTTATTTATTATTTAGATTGTTAGAGAATTGTATGAATGGAGGGTGAATACTGAATTGTTGATTAATTGTAAATTGAGTGATATGATAATATGTCTCACTTTTAAAAGCAAGAGAAGATTTATGGTGTGTTTGGTTCGCACATGGGAATCAGAATTAGAATGGTAGAATGAGAATGATTAGGCTAAGAATGAATAATGGGATGAAATTTTTATAAAATAAGGGAATAAATTTTTATATTAATGAAGTATTCCAAACCTATAGTAGTATTTTATCAACCAAACAATAACAATCACTTTCATATCTATACCTGAGTGCTAAACTTGCCAACCAAACACACCTGTATCCTGTATCCAGATAGAATAATGACGGAATTGACATTTTAACCATTGATAAATTGATAAAAGAGAAAAAAGAAAAAAGAAAAAAAAAAGAAGTTAACATCAACAACTACTCCGTACTACCGATATTCTACATTGCAGTGAACATCACTACAGTGGAGCCGGAGCCATCTAGGGTTATATTCCCTCCCTAGCTTTCGGTTTCTCTCTCCTCCATTGACGACGACGACCGAAAGCAACGACCACAACCGAGATTCATGAACTCTGAAATCTTCTGATTGCAAGTCCGTGTCATAAAAAGAATCGTCAATATTTTGTCCACAATGGAGCCTGAACATTCCAACGACTCTCAAGCTGAACAGCTCAAACTCCGAGCCAATGAAGCCTTCAAAGGTACAAACTTTATCCCGCTCTCCTATAAATGTACACTCTTGTAATGATGGAATAAACTGATTTTTTTTTTTTTCTTTTGAACTTAAAGCGCATAAATTTGGGCAAGCTATTGATTTGTACACACAAGCAATTGAGTTGAACAGTAAGAATGCGGTTTACTGGGCTAACCGTGCCTTCGCGCACACTAAACTGGAGGAGTACGGTAGTGCTATACAGGATGCTACCAAAGCTATTGAGGTTGACCCTAAATATTCAAAGGTAAGTTCTGAATCATAGAGAAAGTGTTGTCATTTGGATTTTTCAAGTTTTTATTTTTTAATAGGTTCTCATTGAATATTCTAGGGGTACTATAGACGAGGTGCTGCATATTTGGCGATGGGGAAGTTTAAAGATGCACTCAAAGATTTTCAGCAGGTTTCTTCTTCTACTACTATATATTTTTTTTTTCCTGTTTCAGCTTTATTGCCTGAAATGTATTTCTTCCACTTTCATGGCTCTCTGGAGCTGTTTATGGCCATGGTATAATGATTTATGAAGTTTCAAGTTTTACAGACTAATTTTTCATTTTTTCAACAAACTAAAGCAGCTCTTTAGTTAAATCTGATATTACAAGACAAGAAATTTGCCTATGCAAATTAAGTTTGATGGCCTTCAATTGTGTTTTTTGCATGGTTCCTTGCAAATGCAGAAAATGATAATTCAGAGATTGGGATACTCAATGCAACTGATGGTCTCACTATGTGTATCTCAGCATTTTCTTTCTCATTTCTCTGTTGATTTAGGTCAAGAGATTATGTCCAAATGATCCTGATGCTACGAAGAAATTGAAGGAATGTGAGAAGGCTGTGATGAAGCTTAAGTTTGAAGAAGCTATTTCTGTACCTCAATCTGTGAAACAATCAGTAGCCGATTCTATTGACTATCATTCTGTAGGTATGGCAGCTAATATATAAGCAATTATCCTTGTGCTATGTTCTGTTTTCCTTTAGCACAAACTCAAATTTTAAAACTTAGCCAGAAGTACAAGTGCCTGGTGGTCTGAAGGAAATAAGGAACTTACTTCTATTAGGATTTCTGCAACATGCCTTTTCATTTGTATCGCTTATTTGCTCTAATTCTTGCTGAGACATCACTGATTGCTGTCATGGGTGGGATTTATGTTTGATTTAAGAAATGCAATTAGTGGATGATATAGAAAGATATCGTTCTGTGATCTCATAAGTCATAACGACTATTCTGGTCATGCAAATGTTGGTCGTTTAATGTCTATTGTCTAATTTGTTGAAACAAGTATTTTAGCATCAACATATACTGAATATGAGGCTTGGTAGTGGTGTTACTGGTGTCTGAAGTAAAGTCTGGTGTATTTTGGCTTTATTTAGCCTTTTCGTTTACTCTTGCAGAGGGTACTTAGTGAGTTGGTGCTTCTTTTGGATGACTCCTTCAGCTATTAGCTGGAAGGATTACACTAGCCAAAGACCTTGTAGTTCTAGTGGCTTAAGCCTGTGACTCTAAGTAGAAGGCATCAGGTTTAATCCCTGTACCCCAGAAACAACCTTCTATAAAGTCAACTTCAACTTTTAAACGATTTGGTTGGGTGAGTGGGTTGGGGGGGGGGGGGGGGGGGGTGCTACATAGTGGTTGGTTGAAATACACACCCTATGTTGGGACTTCAGTATAATATTAGTCTCTGAAGACTTTAGCTTTCTAGTTATAATTACTCTATCTGGTAGTACTCAGAATTTAATGGTGTTCTAAAGTGCACTAAAAAAATACTCCGTATTTGGAACAGATTCTAGTTGGGGATTGGTTGTCACCTTTTTATGTCATTTTCTCCTACTAATGAGCGGGGTTTAAGAATTTAATGCTATAATATTCCTACAACCATGGGTCCTGGTTTGGCTTCTTAACGATTTTGATCAAGTACTACATTCTTTAATTTTATCAGGAAAAGAGTAATATATTATTTAACCTATTCAGAAGCAAGATCTCCTTCTTTTACTCTAGTCAAATTTCACTATGTTCATATTCTATATGTCCTACCATTTATTCTTATAGAAGTATGTGTTAGCAGTAAAACATTTATCTATTTTAATGTTATAGGGTCAGGCCCTGGCTACTCATATGTTTCCACCAAAGTAACTGCTGTAGCAGCGGCAGTAGCACTAATGGCAGTACTGGTGGTATATATGGGATCTACACCAGCCACAGGGGTGGTGGCAGCAGCTTTGGCAACAGTATTGGTGGTATTGGGAACATTTTGGTGGGGTCGCCTCAATCTCAGTTTCTTTACCAAGAGTCAAACAGTTGAATTAGGTTTGAGCCTTTAAGTATAAACTATTAGTTAATAGATGACCAACTTTAGAAGAAAATATCAGCGAAATGACGACAAAACACCCAACTGACAAAATCAACCATAAATCATGTTCAAACTAAACTCGATCCTATCTCTTTGTCAGTCATGTATTCTCAATTTCTTGGGATGGGTGATATAACAACTTTTTGCTTATTAATTGAGAAGAGCAGTTAATTTCTAAAGTATAGTGTGAACTATTCTCTTTTGATTTTTCTGATAAGTGCTATATTGCCTGCATACTAAACTTTGAAGTTCTAGCAAATCTTATTTAAATTATTAGTTGCATATAAAACTATTGTGTTCTTAATAAATCATTCCACCTGCTTTCAGTAGTAGAGAGAGTATATTTGATTATATATATATTCATAATTTTTTGATAGCCAGTTTCAAGCTAGACCTTTTCTCATGTATTATGTCTAATGCTATATAGATTCTCCTGAATAGCTTCTCATTTGAATTTTTGTTGGTTCTTTTGAAATAAGAGTAGTCAATAAATTGCTAAAACATATTAAGAAACCAACCAGTGTTGTTTCCCTGGAATTCACTTACTTTTCTGTTTTACACTTGTAGAAGTGGAGCCACAGTATACCGGTGCAAGGATAGAGGGAGATGTTGTAACTTTAGATTTTGTGAAGAAAATGATGGATGACTTCAAAAACCAAAAGAATTTACACAAAAGGTATTGCCATTTATCTATGTAGTATTTCTCTCATCTTTGAACCTGCAGACTGCTTCTAATTTCCACTGTTTCATGGATTTTATTTTGTAGATATGCGTACCAAATTGTTTTACAAACACGCGAAATGCTGCGATCATTGCCTTCGCTTGTTGACATTGAGGTTCCTCAAGGGAAGCATTTTACTGTATGTGGAGATGTGCACGGCCAGGTAAGAATCTGTTAGTGATTGCTGCACTATTCTGTTTCTTTATTGTCATTTTCATTATACTGTCTTTTCCTCTTTTTGTTGTCGTACTCTCCTTACATTTGGCATGTTTCTTTTAATGTTACATATATACTTGCAAGCCTAATCTCTGCTGGATCCTTAAAGGACCTGAGAAAAGTTTTCATTTTTTTTTTAATTTACCATGTATGTGCCATAGCAGAGTGATATATAGTTTATGTTACGACTCTGGTTCTGTATAACTTTCATCCTCATGGAGAAGCTTAACTCGAAATGTATGTAGTCAAACATCTAGGGTGGGGGATTAAGCAACATACTTTTGAAAGATATGGTATATGTGGATCTTGAGTTAAATGGTAACAAATATAATACGTATGGCTAATGGCTGTACGCATTTATCTTAAAATTGTAATTTGAAAAACTGACCATTTGGGTGCTTTGTTTGTTGTGTTGGGCATTTGGCTATGCAGTATGCACACTCTCTTTTGGTGGTTTAAGGAGTAATTATTTATTTGTTTGGGGGAAATGGTGGTTGGCCTTACATTACTGATTCATGTTCTGACCTTTTAAAATGTGCTTGCAGTTTTATGACCTTCTAAATATTTTTGAGCTCAATGGGCTTCCATCTGAAGATAATCCATACCTCTTCAATGGTGACTTTGTTGACAGAGGGTCTTTCTCTGTTGAAGTCATATTGACACTGTTTGCTTTCAAGTGCATGTGTCCATCAGGTAACCCAGGCACCCATTGGCCATTTCTATTATTGTTTGCTTTCAAGTGTGTGTGCCTTTCAGCTACATTTTCTCAAGTGGATCGTTGCATCTCATTTAGCTGCTAAATTTCCAGCTATGTATCTCTCTCGAGGAAATCATGAAAGCAAGAACATGAACAAGATATATGGTTTTGAGGGTGAGGTCAGGTCCAAATTAAGCGAAACTTTTGTGGAACTTTTTGCGGAAGTATTCTGCTGTTTACCCTTAGCTAATGTGATAAATGGGAAGATTTTTGTTGTCCACGGAGGGCTTTTTAGTGTTGATGGTGTGAAGCTCTCTGATATTAGGGCAATTGATCGGTTTTGTGAGCCACCAGAAGAAGGTATGGTCCATGAAAGTATTAATATGTGTGTGTGTGTGTGTGTTTTTTTTTTTTTCCCCCTGCATGAAACAAGTTTGGGGTTGGTGGTTTGAGTTCTCTGTTTCCATCTGTGAGAAATAAGCAAGTTGGTAGTATACTTGAATTTCTTAATGCGAATGGAGCTACTATAATCTTTTGCGTTTAAGGAGTTTCAAGGTTCATCTGTAATGTTCATCAATATTATGATGTTTAGTGGAAGCCTTTGTTTCTAAGTTTCTATTTATTAGGCATTTTAGATGCTAAAATCTTTTTAAAGTAGTATGGTGTTTTGAAAATCTGCAGCAGGCTCTTGTCTAAGTCAAATTGTTCCATACTTCTTGGTTTAATATTTCCAGGGTTGATGTGTGAACTTTTGTGGAGTGATCCACAACCTCAACCTGGGAGAGGACCTAGTAAACGTGGTGTTGGTCTCTCATTTGGCGGGGATGTAACAAAAAGATTTTTGCAGGACAATAATCTAGGTACTTTTGTTTTCCTCTTCTTGCCTTACTGAGCAGTGGAAGTGGATTAGAATTTCTCTTTCTGCCTTTATTGTCTTGAGATTTCATATCGTATTTAGAAAATGAAAATTCTTTATATACTTATTTCAGAGTTAGTTGTGCGATCTCATGAAGTAAAAGATGAAGGGTATGAGATTGACCATGATGGTAAACTCATCACTGTGTTCTCTGCTCCAAACTACTGTGATCAGGTACTCTGCTTCTGAGTTTTCTTCTTCTCGATAACTTGTTTAAGCCTTTAATGTGACTCTCGATGGATTACTTGTAAAACTTTACCACCTATGTTTTTAGAACTTACTGCACATAAAGTGATACCTCTATATTCAAATTTTTCGGGGATGCTCTAAAGTAATTCTTGGTGATCCATTTGTGTCCACCTCAACCAAAGAAATGGATCTAGCAGTATGCCGTGTGCTGTATAACTTTATTTAGAGAGTTCCTGTGTATTGTCGTAGAACATCATCTCCAGTTCAATCTGACGTTCTTGGCCTTGGTTTCTGTTAAATGTTAATGAATCTGGTAGAATGCCTTGTTTTCCTTTCAATTAGGTTTTTTTCCTAGTAAACTGCATCTTTTGTCATGTTTTCCTGTTAAATGACTCATTTACTGCTTTGATACTCTTGCAATCACTTGTACAAGATTTGCACTGGAAGTCTGGAAGAGTACAGCTGACTTATCTATTGAGCATCAAATTGAACACATCATATTAATTTTACAAAGTTTCTTCATTAATCTTCGGAATGCATTAAATATAAGATGGGATGGATATCGCTACTATATATCCTAAATGTGATTTCGGAAATGGTGCAGATGGGTAACAAGGGAGCTTTTATCCGTTTCCAAGCTCCTGAGCTTAAACCAAATATTGTCACATTTTCAGCTGTGGTAAGCCTCTAGCTTCTCAATGCATTTTATCAGTTCTCAAACCGTAGAGATAAACAAAATTTACAAGTTTAACTTATTTGCTGTTTGTATGAAAATGAAATTCCAGCCACACCCTGATGTCAAGCCAATGGCATATGCCAACAACTTCCTTCGGATGTTCTCATAGTCCCCAAGCATAACGGATTTTGCAAGCTGCTGGCAGAGAGCGGAGTTGTCCTGAAAGGCGGGTGAAGGTAGGGCTGGCTCGATCTTGTTGACTATACAATTCTCTAGCCGATATTTTTTGGGACTTTCCTCACTGCTTATAAGAATTGTCACAGATTTTGTTTGTGTTGAAAGAAAATATAGGTTTAGTTGTAATAGCCCGCCCAAATAACAAGATCGTCAGGAATGTATTGCCACTCTGTTTATCTGTATCCATTTGTGCAAGATTGTTATTGATCGATATATTATGATTGGCGTAAACCGATCCGGAAAAGCGGAGCAAGGAAGTATGAAATGGACCCGGGGCCTTGAGGTTGAGCCCCGTGCTCGGCCCAAGGCACTTCGGCCATAATGGGCTCGGCCATGGTGATCTCGGCCGCATGAGGTCGGCCATATGAGCTCGGTC
The DNA here is from genome assembly GCF_001879475.1 of Ipomoea nil. Taxonomy (NCBI): domain Eukaryota; kingdom Viridiplantae; phylum Streptophyta; class Magnoliopsida; order Solanales; family Convolvulaceae; genus Ipomoea; species Ipomoea nil. Next base: position 75,236 of record NW_017619354.1, read on the forward strand.
CTATGAGTTCGGCCATGTCGAGCTCGGCATGGCTGACCTGCGGACTCGATCTCAACCCGGGCGTGGTCAAAACGGGAGATGCAACCACCCTAAGTTTAGGTGGGGTGGTTGGGGGGTTTGGCTTGTATAAAAACCCTCTACAATGTCTCATTAAGACACGTTCACTAATTTTATTACTATTGTCTTAACAAATCATTGTAATAGCCTGTCTATTAGGCTATTATTATAATACGATATACGGTCCTTGCGATTTTATGACATCGTTTTGCCTATCTATCTATTTCATATATACGTTCTTATCGGGTTTAATTAATTTGGGTTCACCTCGGTTAATTAAATCCATTAGTTATATTTCTCATTGGATGTGAAGAATCCAAATCATTTTTCCAAAAGTAGAATCAGTTTTAAACTTTCATCTTCACTAACAGGGCGTTTGGTTGGAGAGGGGGAATTACGTGGGAAAGGAAGTGCAATTTCATGGGAGATGAATTACTGAAAATAAAGTGGGAATTTAAATTCCAGTGTTTGGTTTACAAGAATAGAATTATTAGGAATTTCAATTCCAATGTCTGGTATACATGGGAATTGAAAGGGAATAAGTATAAGTAGTATAAAGTCAAAAATGTTCATTGTTGTTGTTAGACATTAATTTTAGGTTAAAAAAGGAATGCGTAATTTTGACTCATCAGTATTTTTTTTTTCTTCCTAAAATCCCATGAATTAAAATCCCAAAGGGGAACATGGGATTTTAATTTCATGAAAATGGAGGAATTGCAATTCGTTGGGAATTTTGTGGCCTTTGGAATTAGGTGGGAATTTAAATTTCCTTCAACCAAATGCCCTTTAACGTGTAGTCTGCAATTGTTTCTTTGGAGTGTTTGGCAATTAGCTAAAAGCTTTAGCTGATTGTGTTAATTGTTTGGTTTAGCTGATAATATGCTTGTAAATTAGTTGTTTACCATTCGGAAAATGGTCGAATAGACCTTGAACTTTAGGCAAAAATGTAATTAGGTTCTTGAACTTTAAAAATGTGCAATTAAACACTTGAACTTATTAAAATGTGTCGGATAAGTCCGATTTATTGGTAATCAGCAGGTTACCAGTAATATTATTGACGTTGACCATTGTTGACCATCGCTAACCACCATTAAAATCTTAAAAAGCAACTTCTGGGCGTAGAGAGGACAACCAGATATGGTCGTCTTCTCCACCGGAGAAGACGACCGAACAGTGTTCCTCTCCGGTTAGGTTATCTATTTTTTTTTTTTAAATTTCTGTTGTCATATTTTTTTTTGTCAGAATTATTATTGAAAATGTCGCCGGAATCTTTTTGACCGGTTATTCCAGGTGAATAATCGGCTATTAGGTTTAGACGCACCAAAATAACAAGTTCAAGTGTTTAATTGCACTTTTAAAAAATTCAATGACCTAATTGCACTTTTGCCTAGAATTACTATTATTATTATATTATTATTATAACAAATAATATATGTGTTCATTTTCAAGAAAATGAACCAAACAAAAAAAAAAAAAAACTTACAATTTATTAACTTTCAGCCAAATAAAAAAAAAGTTTTCTAACATTCAACCAAAAAACAAAAAATTAAAATATTTTTTAAAAAATGAGTCATTTTTTGAATTTTATTTTTTCGAAAAATATTTTCAAGTTTTCAAACAGATCCGTAGAGTGATAAATTTTAAATGATTTTCATCTTTCTAGACTTTCATCAACTTTGTACGAGTCTATACAAGTCTATAAGACAAGCATTTATAAACTTTTTCATATTAAAAAATTTACAAAAGTTATGTTATTGAAAATTCTAAATTGAATACACCCTTACAAACATTTCATAACTTTTACTATTAATACATTATTTATAATTTCCTTACAAAAACAATTATAATATATAATATATTTTTATGTATGTATAACACTCAGAATTATTAACTATATACATACACACGATGAAACATATAGCAAATAGAAGAAAATTCCCCAGTAACAAAACTCTATATGTATGCATATACATGTCGAAATAGAATAATACCTAGAATATCATAACATCACCATACGTGTCAAGATGCAATTCTTTCGATAAATAGTGCCGTTATTCTTTATAATGGGAGGAGATAATTTTTTTTTTAAAAGATATTTATAAGAGAGACTTCTAACTTGATTCTAAAAGGATAACTATATAAATGAAGGGAAAAAAATAATCATATCCTTTAAGCTAGATTTACTTTCGTTAATATCATAGAATTAACTAAGTGGCTTATGGTCCACTAGTATTGGATTGTTTCCCTAAGTGCGAGGTGATAGGTTTGAACCTCACTTGAGGCAAGTAGTGTGTATATATAGGGTATCCCCCTTCCTTATAATAAAAAAAAATATATCATGGAATTAGATTTCTAGTTGGTCAAAACTTTCTCTAAGAAATTGGTCTTGGCTATCAAACGCCCTATATATTCAAAGTTCAAACTATCACGTATATCTATTCTAACTAAAAATATGAACTCAAAAAACATTACATGAGTCTAATATGTACGGTAAATCAACTAGTATAAGACAAAAAATGTGTCTATAGTTGTTGTTTGCAACAATAATAAAATTTTTGCTATGATTTTTTTTATAGACATGTGTGAAAGACAAAGAAAAAAGTTTGAAGTTAGAGAATTGGATTTCAACTATTTATATTTGTAAAGGAAAAATCTATAGAAATCCCATCCCATAATAATCTAAAAACATATTTCAATCTAGTTTATATCCCTGATTTATGTCTATTTTTTCTGTTAACATATTTTTTGTACCTTATGCTATAAAAATTGTACTACATAATTATTTGGACAAAAATATCACTATCGTTATAACTTCTGTTATCTTTTGACATTATTATTAGCATGCACATGCATACACAATATTTTTTTCTTACATTTTTCGATGGTAAGTTTAATTTTATTTAGATTTTAATTAAATGTTACTAAAGTTATATTTACTAATTTATCATTTCTGTAATTCTTACTTCAATAATATAGATATGAATTCTACAATTATAAATAAATAAATAAATACACACACAGACCATTATTTAAAAAATATTTTAATATAACTAAGATTTTAACATTTAGTGTTAATATTGGGCATATATATTTTTGCACATCGCATATATAAAATACTAGTAAAGTATATAAAAATTAATAAATTTTTGAGTAACAGTAAAATTTTAAAGAGTTTAGAAAAGTTCAAATTGAATATCAGTATGAATCGAATACTTGTAAACTATTAAAGAATCTTTAAAAATTTAAATTAAATACATACAAACTTTTAATGTTATTAAAAAAGGGAAAATGGCACTTCTTCCCCATAAGTTATATACTTATAGCACTTTCTCCCCCTGAATTATTCAAGTGGCTGTTTTTCCCCCTGAAATGTTAAATGGACATATTTACCCTTAAAATAAATATTTAAAATAAATATTTCATTTATTTTCCTTCTCCAACAAATTATGACAATAATTTGGTTCAAATCAAACAAACACTATAGCAACCAAACCGAAATATTCCAATTACAATTTAGAATCGAAACTCGATATTTAGAGTTTATTAAAATCGCGAACCGGAACGGATGATTCATGTACCGAACTGAAAAAATAAAATATATTTATTATTGAATTTAGACTATTTAAAATAAAAAATAAAATTTTAAAATAAAGACGGTTCAAAATTGCGAACCGGATCCAGAACCGCTGATTCACGGTTCAAGATCTAATTTTTTTTATTCATAATTGTAATAAATTGAAATCCAAATATTAGGTTCTAGATTTGAATCATAACCAGAAACTTTTAATTCAATTGCTATAGTGTCCGGTTCAGTTTGATCTGAACCGTGGTCATCCCTACATATACGCGATAATTTGTTGGAGAAGTAAAATAAATAAAATGTTTACTTTAAGGGTAGAAATATCAATTTAATATATCAGGGGGAAAAACCACCACTTTTAGAATAATTGAGGAGGCTAATGTGCTTATCTAAATAATTGAGAGGAAAAAATGGCTATAAGTATATAACTCAGAAGGAAAATGTGTCATTTTCCCTTAAAAAAATTTAAAAATTTATAAGTCTCAATTGAATATACTTCCTAATTTGAAAAGAAAAGAGTTTTTTAAAAGTTGGAAAAGAAAGGGAAAATGGCACTTTTTCCCCCTAAGTTATATACATATAGCACTTTTCCCCCTTGAATTATTCAAGTGGTTGTTTTTCTCCCTAAAATGTTAAATGGACATATTTACCCTTAAAATAAATATTTCATTTATTTTTTTCTCTAACAAATTGTGATCACAAGTTGGTTCAAACCAAACAGACACTATATAAATCAAACCGAAATATTCTAATTACAATTTAAAATCGAAACTCGATATTTAGATTTTATTAAAATCGTGAACCGGGACGACCGGTTCATGGTCCAAACTGAAAAAAATAAAATACATTTATTGTTGAATTTAGACTATTTTAAAATAAAAAATTAAAATTTTAAAAATAAAGACGGTTCAAAATCGCTAACCGGATCTAGAACCGCCGGTTCACGGTTCAGGATCCAATTTTTTCGATTCATAATTTTAATGAATTGAAATTAAAATATTGGGTTCTGGATCTGAATCATAACCGGAAACTTTTAATTCGATTGCTATAGTGTCTGGTTCAATTCGAATCGAACCGTGGTCATCCCTATGTATACGCAATAATTTATTGAAAAGGAAAAATAAATAAAATGTTTATTTTAAGGGTAGAAATGTCAATAAAATATATTAGGGGGGAAAACCGCCACTTTTAAAATAATTGATGGGGCTAATGTGCTTACATGAATAATTCAAGGGGAAAAAGTGCTATAAGTATATAACTCAGGGGGAAAAGTGCCATTTTCCCGAAAAGAAATTTAGGCTATTATTTCATAAAAGTTATGCGGTTTGAATATTTCATATTTGTATGGAATTGGGATTTGGGAAGGCGAAAAACGTGTACGTTGGACACAAAATAAAAAGCGAAAACATAATCGTCTTTTACTTCCCATCTCCAAAAGCTATTCGCCATTACCGTTTCCATACTCTACAACTACCAAAAACTATCTCAGAGAGAGAGAGAGAGAGAGAGAGAGAGAGAGAGGGAGAGAGAATACTCGATTAGATATGGAGAGTGGAGATTGCTCAACCGTGGCTCGCGGCCGCTTGGCGGTGCTTTCGGCTCACCTTGCTGCGTCGGCTTCCATTAATCACCACGCCCCTGCTCTCGAAGCCTCGGTTGTATCAGCGACTGGTTTGGCGCCACCGCCGAATCTCAGAGGCTTCTTGACAATAATCGATGAGCGGACTGGTCAGAGATATCAAGTTCAGGTTTCCGAGGAAGGCACTGTTAAAGCCACTGATTTGAAGAAGGTGAGAACCAAATCTAATAGGAACGTAAAAGCTTTCAACTTCGATTGCTATTAGTCTATTCGTGATAATTATTTTGCTCGTATGATTTGCAACGACGATTGTAAATGAATAAAATAGGTATACACCTTTTAATTTTTAGCTTTCTTTTAAGAATGGGGCAGATCGCGTTTACATAAATAAAAGAGGTAAAGTTTCTGGTGTTTTATATTTTAATAAAAATTGTAGATATAGTTATGGTATTAAACTATACAAGAAAAAAAAAAAAAAAAAAGAAGAAATATTGTCTTAAGATAATCGTGTTCTTGTTTTGATCGGGAATCTGTTGACTTTTCGCAATTTTTTCATGTGTAATTAATTTGCAGATAACAACAGGCAAGAATGATAAAGGTCTCAAACTATATGATCCGGGCTACCTTAATACAGCTCCAGTACGGTCATCAATATCCTATATAGATGGTGATGCAGGGATTCTTAGATATAGGGGTTACCCAATTGAGGAATTGGCTGAGAAAAGTTCCTTCTTGGAAGTGGCTTATCTTTTGTGTGAGTATTTCTGTGTATTGGGATTCTTCCAACTTAATTTAGAAATTATTATTAATGTAATGACCAATTATTTAACTCTTTAACTTCTAAAATTTGATTAATTGATTTTTTTTTCTCAGTGTATGGTAATTTACCATCCCAGCATCAATTAGCAGATTGGGAGTTTGCTGTTTCACAGCATTCAGCTGTGCCTGAAGGAGTCTTGGTACACTGCTTCCATTTTTATTTTTTTTTGGTGCAAGATTAATGATTCCCCTTTTCTTTTTAATGTATAAAATGATCTCAACTTCCAATTTTGATATTGTGTATGTGCAACTTCATTTCCTTCACTAAAATCACAACAGATCTATAACCAAATATATTCCACTTCATGTAGTGATTTATCTATTCAGATTTCTGATTGCATATAATTTCTTTATCCTTCTTTCTAACATGCACACATTTTGTCAACTGATTATGGTTCGGTTAAAGTTTTGAGTATGTTTCACTTTTCTCTAAGTCAGCTTTCATGCTTGCTAAATTGAGTAAAGAATTTTCAGATTTTTATCTGCTTCTAGCTGCAATGCGTTCTCTAAGAATTTTTTAAAAATAAGTTTATTAAAAGAATTAGTTTGTCATCAATGAAAAGTGTTATAGTAAGATTGGTTCTTGGATGATTGGGCTGTGTCTTGATTTTGAGTTTTCTAAGATGTTCAAAATATTTTTGGTTTTTTTAATTTGCATCAATGCAAGTACTTTCCTGAAGGAGAAAATGAAATAACTAAGGGTGTGATAAAAAGGGGTGCAAGAAATGCTTCCCTTTTCTTCATTAGCCTAGTATTATAGTAACTCCTACTTGTGAAATGATTATCCAATGTTTATCACTTTTATCTACCTAATTCTATGAAGTGTTCAAAGTCTATATTTTAGGTATCACTCCTACTTGTGAAATGATTATCCAATGTTTATCACTTTTATCTACCTAATTCTATGAAGTGTTCAAAGTCTATATTTTAGGTATATTCGACATTTTTATGATAACATTATATTTTGCATGTGCAGGATATCATACAGGCAATGCCTCATGATGCTCACCCAATGGGTGTTCTTGTGAGTGCTTTGAGTGCTCTTTCTGTCTTCCATCCTGATGCTAATCCAGCTCTTAGAGTAAGTAAACTGTTAACTTCTCATCCACAATTGGACAGTCTATTACCCTGTAGGATGGTAGCACAAGTTTGTAATAAGTCTTAGGTGTCTGTATTATGTAAATGATGAAAATTTCTCATGGAGAGTTTCTGTCTTGTTCCTACAATAATTTTCATTGCATTGCTAGGTCTTAGGGTGGCTTTTTATACTTGATTGAACTCGACATATGCCTTTTGCCATTTTGACTCCTTTATTTGATAACAAGTCACCTATGTTTTTTTCTTGAATAAAAAGTGCCTATTTGGTATCAAGAAAGTGAAGTCACTTGTTATAAGCCTTATGGGTTTTAAACCATATAAATATCTCATAGGTTTTAAAAATCCCTAACTATTCTGCACAGAGGTTCTGTTTTGCTCCTACAATAATAATTATCATTGCACTCCTAGGACTTAAGGTGGCTGATTATACTCGAGTGTGATGGGTGATTGAACTTGACATTTGTGTTTTTTCCATTTGATCCTTTTACTTGATAATAGTTCACCTATGTTTAATAAAAAGTACTCCATACTTATTTGGTATCATGAAGTTGAAGTCACTCCTCTATAGTAGAATGCTGAGTTCTTCCTGATTCTCTGTTTAGGCTGTCTGGCTTTGCAAATTATTGCTTGAGTGATGATTATACTCTTTCCTATTGTTCCTCTTTATTTGTTTTGTTACAGGGCCAAGATATATACAAGTCTAAACAAGTAAGAGATAAACAAATAGTCCGCATCCTTGGGAAGGTTATTTCCTTTGCTTTCCTTTTAATTTTCATATATAATTTTATTGGCTTTAAAAGCTATAGATGAATTGAGTTGTTTAAGTTCAACCCCCCCTTAAATTACATGCAATTGCATTTACAGGCACCAACAATTGCTGCAGCTGCATATTTAAGGTTGGCAGGGAGGCCACCTGTTCTTCCTTCCAACACTCTATCTTACGCAGAAAATTTCTTGTACATGCTAGATTCATTGTAAGTTATGTTGCCTTGTTCTTTCAGTATAATGTTCAACAAATTCAAGGGTGTTTCTTGAATTGGTCTAGAATGTTTCTTAGTCTTCTTTCCATGGTTGACAATCAAAGATAAATAAAGCTTTTACAGTTGCATGCTAGTGTTATTTATGTTTTCTCATTTTATGTTGAAGAATTATGGTCTACTTTGGTAAAAGAGTCTTTTTGGTTCTAAATTGCCAGTGTTTTGCAAAATGCAGAGGTAACAGGTCTTACAAACCCAACCCTCGACTTGCTCGAGCACTTGACATTCTTTTCATATTGCATGCCGAGCATGAAATGAACTGCTCTACAGCTGCTGCACGGCATCTTGCCTCAAGGTAGAGGTTTTAATGTCTTTGATTAATTGTTCATGAATGTTGTGTGACTTACATACTTCTGCACCTGCAGTGGTGTTGATGTGTACACAGCTCTTGCTGGAGCAGTTGGAGCTTTGTATGGTCCTCTTCATGGAGGAGCAAATGAGGTGCATTGAGCTTTATTTACTAATTTGTCCAGGGCTGGATGCTTTTCTCTGTTATGTATAGTTAATATATAATATTGTATCACTTGGTTTTTAGGCTGTGCTTAAGATGCTCGGTGAGATAGGTAGTGTTGACAATATTCCTGAGTTTCTTGAGGGTGTTAAGAACAGGTAATATTCTTTCCTTGGTAACCACCTCTCGTTTTTCAGGATCTGTTGGTGTATTTTTTTGTTAGATGTTGATTTGTCTTTTGGCTTCTTAGGAAGCGCAAGATGTCTGGCTTTGGACATCGTGTGTACAAAAATTATGACCCCAGAGCTCGAGTCATAAAAAAGCTATCTGAAGAAGTGTTTTCCATCGTTGGACGGGATCCATTGATTGAGGTATGGTTTCTCTGTTTTCTTAAATAATCGCATTCTATCCCCTCTTTTCTGCAAGTATTGTGACACACTGCCGTGATAGCATAGAAGTTGATGAGTATATTCTTGGATCTTCAGGTGGCTGTTGCCTTGGAAAAGGCTGCCCTCGCAGACGAGTACTTTGTTAAGAGAAAGTTGTATCCAAACGTCGACTTCTATTCTGGTTTAATCTATAGGTTCGAATGAATATTCCTTAAAATATTTGATGTGACTATCTTTATCAATTACAATTATGAAAAACCATATCATTGTTATGCATCAGGGCTATGGGCTTCCCCCCAGAGTTCTTCACTGTTCTTTTTGCAATTCCCCGGATGGCTGGCTACTTATCTCACTGGCGAGAATCCTTGGATGATCCTGATACGAAGATAATGAGACCTGCGCAGGTTAGTGTTTGCATTTTTTTATTTATTTATTTTTTTTCTATGAATTTTTCTAAGGTGCCGATCATACTAATATCTTTTGTATAAGATATAACAATGCATGATATGTTAGATTAAAGAAATTTAAACCACTACTCCTGACCTTTTGCATGCGTTTGCATTGATACCAAATTGAAGATATTCTGCCTGTACAATTTCATATATTATAAGCACAACACAAAGAGGGTTAACCCAACATGACCTCATGTACGGATCATGTCGTGCTCGTTTGAGTACGATAGTACGTGGGCCATGCGTGAACTAGTCTATGTGGACTGGGCCCATGCCAACTCACATGGCTTAGAGCATCCTTGTCAAACCAAGTTTTTGTTCAGGTTTTCATTTTTGTCATGCTACGTAGAAGGAGAGGGGTGAGAAAAAGAGGGGAAAAAAGCATTATTAATGCCCGAGTGCCTAGTGCACCGCCCCGCATGCCCACCAGGCGAGAGAGTGGTCTTTGTTTTTTTCCCAACTTTTGAGCACTCTACAAAAAATCTTCATCCGAACTTTTTTTTTTTTTTTTTTTTTTTTCTTTCTTTCCCCTCCAACAGTCCACAACTCATGCTCTCTCTCCTCCAACTGTGCAAAAAATCTCAAAACAACCTTTGATGTAAATGCAAATAGTCATCCATATTGTCATTTCTATTTTATATGTTTTTGGTCCATAAACTTGTAACTGTTTGGTACATGCATCATAGTTGTGTTGATACACCCTGATTTGAATGTTGATTGATTCAGGCGTACACCGGAGTTTGGTTGCGGCATTACATGCCAGTTGGAGAACGCAATCCATCGACTGATGCAGCAGTAGATAAACTTGGTCAAGTTTCCATTTCCAATGCCACTAAGCGTCGGTTGGCTGGTTGTGGTGCCTAGAATTATGCAGTTTGTATTTAGGAAACTTTAAGTATCAATAAATTGCAGCCGTATGTGTGAGTGTGTGACAAAACTCATTATGTGATGCCAATGTAATGATTAAACATATATTGCTTGAAAATAAGGGTTATCCACACCCATGAAATGGTGTGGATTGTAAATTTAGGTGGCAAGTGACATGCAATAAATCAGTGATTATTTTCTTTTTCATTTTTTATTTGCAAGCATGTAAATGTACTTTTTGTGTTGTTCTGTTATAGTGTTTTGTTTTATTATTATTATTGTTGTTGTTGTTGTTGTAAAGTTTGAAAGTGAGTTAGAAGTTGTATACACATGGAGTAATAAATTGTAAATGTGATATAATATGATTGTAGGATTCGTTTTTGAAAGTGAAAAATACCAATACAATTTTTATTCCTGCTAAATTTTTACTATGTTGACTTTTAGTATATATTTTAATATAAGATAAAATATTAATGAAACCTATTCACTACATCTTTTCATTTTTATAAATTTATTTTTAAGACTTGACTTTTGATAATTACAAACAAGGATTTAAATGAGAGAAAGTCTAAGAAGGTGGCAAACCATTTCTCTCCTCTCTAAATTGGAGGACATGTCTCTTTTTCAAAGTTTATAACAATTGAGAAATTTTGTTTTCGAATTAAAGAAAAGTAAATAAAATTTTTATTTCTTTGAAAAAAATTTTTATTTATGTCATGCGGCCTCATTGATCTAATGAGAAGGTAAGAAAAGATAGAGAAAAAATTTATTGATGTCATGTGGCCTCATTGATCTAATGGGAAGGTAAGAAAAGATAGAGAAAAGATTGGAGATTGATGACAAATACAAATACAAATGCAATGGTAGCTCGGTTTATGAGAGCTAGATATTACCCAAATGGTACCTTTCTTAAAGCACAACTCGGAGCCAAACTTTTGTTGGAGGTCCATCCTGGCAGGGCAACAATTATTAGCATAGGGGTGTGTTCATATAATTAGGAACATAAAGGGTATGGAAATCTGGAACCAACCTTAGCTTCTAGATATGGTGAATCCGTTTATTGAGAGTGAGGTTTCTCAACATCATGGTGAGGCAACTGTCCCAGGTTTAATCAAACCCAACACGGGCGTTTGGTTCAGATTATATAAGATAACCAATGTTATATTTGCTTGGTAATATAAGATTCCCATGTTTAGTTCCAATTATGTAACTTTCTCAGGGAATGTCAGATAACCTCCGCATTAAGTTTTTAGCTATTGGAAGGGAATGTGAGATACTCTCCAATTTCTTAGGTAATCTCACATTCCCTTGTCTTACTACTAATGTTGCGCTTTGGACATTTTAATCAATTTATCTTATTACCGTTGTCTTATTTACATATCTTAATTTTAAACTAAACACAGGAATCTAACATTTCTAGTAATCTAACATTCCCAGCAATCTAACATTTCCTAAGTTAATCTAACATTCCCTAAGGGTTAGGACATGAATTTATTGAATGAGCTTTTTCTGGAGAGAGATGTGAAACCTGAGAGCACAATCTGAGACAGTTGCCTTTCAGGTTGAGATGGAATGTCTTAATGTTTGCCATCTATGACACTCCATCCCCAGAATTTTCTTATGTTGGCTGTATTAGTAAGGGATGTCGTTCTCTTGTTAGGCACTTTGGATTAGTGGGCACTTTGGATCAGTGCCCTTTCGGTTTAACTGTAGATCAGTGTTAGCTCATTCTCTTACTAGGGCGGTAAATTCTTAGTCTGATTTTTCAGTTTGAAACTCTATTATTCTTACTTGTATTCGGCATTTATTTCGTATTGCTTTATATATATTACCCTTTTTATAATTAAAAAAAGAGTCATTAATTAAGACATATTGAGTAAAATGAGTTTATATGTATTATAGCTCCTTTTAGAAACATATTAAATCCGGTTTGTAGTTTGGTAATAAGTAATACCCAGTAACTATTAATTTTACTCATTTTAGAACCTTTCATGGTTTCTTAGGATATATTTTATTCTCCATTTGAAATTTGTACCATATTCCCTCTTAACTTGAACTAAAAGTGAAATTATTACCCAAAAAAGTAATAAAATTTGTGAGACATTCCTAAAAGCTATGAGTTCAATTTTTGTCAATCGATACACATAATAACATGAGTTAGTAAAATTTATTTTTTCCTAAAAACTAATATAGCATGTTTTTTAGTGTAAAAAATAATTGAGAAGAGAGAGAAAAAAAAACTCTTCCAAAGTATTTAGGGAATTATTTAAAAATTCCATATACAAACTAAAAAAAAAAACCCTTTATCAAAAATCATTATATTATAGACCATTATTCACATTGCAGGGTGGACTACTACCATATATACTCATTTTTAATATACTATCCAAAAATAAACCTAATATTAAATTAAAAATTAACATTTAATATATTAAAAATAAACATCTATCACTATTCTACATTATAATGATTCCCAATATCATTTTCTTCATACTAGATTACTAGGCAGCTGGTGAGGCAAAAAATTTGTCAGTGCCAAACTTATTATAGCGATCCACTAAGCGGAAATTTCTTTTGTATTTATGCCCCAACAATGGGAATTCAAATTTTCTAAAAATTTATACAGTTTATTGAAATGTTACAACAGAACATCAATTGAAAAAAGCACTGAAGAAATCCAACATTCATGAAAAAAAAAAAAAAAAAACCTATAAAACATAACAGTTACTCCCTCCATTCCAAATTGTCATCTTTGCTTTTTACACGCTTTTTTAAAAATTAAAGTAAATGATACAATACATGTTTTCCAATTATACCTCTCACTTTTCTCGCTTTTATTTAAAAATAAAAGCAAAAAAGACAAAAGAAAGCAAAACTAATAAGGGTACACTGAAAAAAATAGAATGATGGTGATGTTCAATTTTGAAGAGAGGAGAACATTTTGGGACAAACTAAAAAGAAAAATAAGACATGTAAAATGAGACGGGTGGAGTAATTGTGTTTCTTTTACAACATTAACTCCAGGAGCTCTAGAATCTCTTCATTGGCGGATTCATAGGTTTGGGTCTTGAAGAAGCAGCCAGCGCAGAAGGTCCACCTGGTTTCTTTGGGGAGGAAACACTTACACTGCTAGAGAAACGATAGATTCATCAATAACGCTAATTGCAAGTACTGGTGTATATATATATGTTAAAAAGGCAAAAGTCGTAGAAATATTACCTATTTGTTCTCTGCACAGCCTTATTCTTTATGGCAGCTAAATTTTTAACCTCTGGACTGTAATGAATATTATAAAATCAGATATTCTGGGTAGAGAAAGTTAGTTGACCTACAAACTTCAATACAGCTAGACAGTAAGCACATATATGCATACGTACGAGGTTAAGGTAAAAATATGCCATGCAGATCCAGAAGTTTCATATGCTTTCAATGGATAGAAGAACTTACCTTCTTAAGAAATCCATTTTTGCTTTCTTCATCACAGTACTCTTTGTGTTGTAAATATTGCTACTGCCTATTAAAAAAATAATAATAAAAAAAAAAAAACTGTAATTAGGTAGGAAAAGGAACTTGTAATGCATACATTCTAATGAGAATGCCAACAACAGTAAACCTCGTGCAAGACAAAATGCAGTAAAGGTCAGCAAATAAGAGCATATTCGCCCACACATTGGAAGGAAGGAATTTTGTAAAATGTGCCAAATTTGAACAATTTACCAAAATGTGTTTATATAAAACGGATACTGGAAAATGTTTTTTGACCAAAAATCATATTTAGGGAATGAAACTGAAAATCAGTTTGCTGTTGCAAACAATAGCAGTAGCTTGTAGTAAATTTGACATGACTTCTTACCTCCTGCATAGTTATAATGGTAAATCTCATGGATTGAGACCAAAATGTGTTGATTTTCATATGTATACCAAAGTAGGTTTATCAAATTAGAATGATGAGACTTAACGACACAAACCCATGCAAGATCCACAACAAAAGCCCAAAATATGTTTGACCTACCCAGACTCAAAGCCTTGAAATGAAGGTTGAAACCTTGACAAAAACACAAGACATGCCAAAGGTGGTGATATTGTAATAAAAGAAGTAATCTACTTTTTGTAAAGAAATTTCAAAAAAATTCTCTTAAATCTAGGAGCTTCAAAGATGTTTTAATCAAGCTTCAAGCTATTACATGTTCTCAAACATTCTCTGCAAAAGTACACTTGCTCTTCAGTCCCTTTCTTAATGACCACTTAATAATTTCTTATGATACTAGTTACCCTCATGTAGTAGGTAATAAACTCAAAAAGAAACTACCAATTAGAACACATGGCAGCCATCAAAACAAGACTAAAATAAAATTGGCATTTATTAATCTGTAGGAAGACCATTATGAGAATCATTTTCAGATAGCATGCTGTTCTCTCATTGCTTCAAAGCTTGGGTAATCAACTTGACATTTTTTACATCTGAAATTGTAAACAACATAGAATTCTTCCTCCTTTGGCCTACAAACTCTTGGAACACAAATTTGTGCTTTGAAGCATAGGTTACCTCTTGTAATGCCTCAACAACAAACCTATCCTTGTGATGCCTTGTCATTATTCTTTGTCCTCAACTGCAATATTGAACCTCCGAAAAAGAACATGGTACTACCAATTTAGAGCAATTCATTGTACGCGCCACTTAAATTCGCATTCAAGGAACGAGTTCTAAAATCACTATTCCAAATTGCAATATAATATTGCTACTGCTAAATGCAATACAAAATTGCTACTAATACATGTGACATCACTCCTTACCTAATGAGCTCTCATGCATTGGTATCATGGGAGTCTAATAATGATTTGAGACCGAAATGTGTTTATTTTAAGAGGTATAATTTAGAAAAATAAGAATTAAATCTCATTCAGAAAATGGGTTATAAAATATCACTATTCCAAACGCAACATAGTATGGTGTTAAAAAATGTTACATAACTCCTTACCCAAGGTTCCCTCCTGCATTTGTATCATGGGCATGACTAGAGACAAAACTGTGCTGATTTTTAATGTCAAAATCAGCTTTTCAAAATAGAAAAGAGACTTAATATCTTATTATGCAAATGAGATCTTAAATTGCTATTCCAAGTTGTGAGATATATCATTGTTGCTAAAAGGTGGAAAAGGAAACTCACACATGAAGTTTAAAATAGAACTAATGGTTGCCATGACATTGGGGGAGAGGGGGGGGGGGTGGGGTGGGGGGGTGTTGAGTCGGTTAACATTTTAAAATTATAATTCAACCCAAAATGAAATAAATTGCTCTAGCCACTGGTCAATAGTCCAACCACATAAACCTTTCTTTCACAATCAATGACACTAGTACTCGAAAACTAGAGAGAAAATGAGGTTCTAGAGACGAGTTTGAGGAGAAAAATCACTGCCCCTTTGTTAGCTTAACAACCTTGCCATCCATCTTGAAGAAAGAAGGGCAATTGTGCCATGATGTCTCACTTTTTACAAAAGACATCATGTCAATATTGTAAATAAAAATTACAGATTCAAATTTTAAAAAACAACTATATATCTCATTCTTCAAATTTAGAAATCAACACATTTTCTTAAATTGCTTCTAAATTTGGCATATATTAGATAATTCCTCTTGAGGCAGTTGCTATATCTTAAACCCATAAATGTAGAGGTCGCACCAAAGTAACCTGACCCTTATTAAACAGAAGGAATTAAATTGTGTTTGAAGAGGAGGACCCTGACATAAATACAAATCATACCTCCATAAAAGCTTCTTTTACTGCTAGAAGGTGGAACCTTTGTGCAGAGCTTAATTTGCCGGCTTTGTTTCTCTGCAAGAATATAATTCAGTATCATGTTTAATTGATTATAAGCCACTTGGTGACTTGGAACGTATAGTTGATGTTAAACAATTACTTTTCTTTAAGAGACCCAGGAAGTAACAAATATACGGAGGGATAAGATATAATAGCACTTACCAGCATCGTGTTTTTTGTATAGATCCCTGATTCTGTCAAAGGACTTTTGTTGGGTTTCCTCAACCTCCTTCAACTTTGCCTGCAAGTAACTTGAACTACTCAAAACAATACAATTATTTTCGGACATAATATTTAGCATATTCTATCCTAATTTTGAGAACTTAGAAACCATTCAACAATTATAAGAGAGTGTGTAAAATGAAAATGAGATGAATACCTCATACAATTGATTCCACTTAAAAGTTACTTTCTTCTGCTTCATTCTCTCAATAACCAGACTGGCGCTCTTTTTACCAAATTCCCGCTCATAAAATTGCTTCCAGATTTTATCAGTCACAGGGCTAAGATCTCTTCCCTTGAATAATAAAGAAAAGTTAAAATTTCAAAGTCCAACCTAGGTTGTAACTTTCCACAAGGAGAGGGCAAGATGAACAATTTCTTACTTGTGTTGACTTCTCAATGAGTGCCAACTGGTCAACAGTACAGTGAGGTAGAAAGCGCTCAAGAAGATGAAAGTCTGTTGCACCAACATCCCCAATGTATCTAACATGATCTATTGCAACCTGAACGCACAAATCCACAAGGGAAGGAGCTTTACGATTCCCTACAGCACTTCTCATTCTGTGCTCCGATCTGTTTTCTCCACTAACACCTGAAACAACTAGCTATTTAATAACAAGAGAATGAACCTTAATTGCAATTAGCTAAAAATCAACACAACTTTTATCTGATCATAATCACAACCATCCCCTTAATTTAGATTTCTGCAAACACTCAGCCACACAAAAATCTCAGGTTATTCATTTCAAATGGCACCAGAAATTGTAGCATCATTGATCCATAGATGTTCTTAATTTGCAGACAACAAAGTCAACTAAATCTTATCAACTCTCAACATAACAATCATAATTCAAATTCGCACACCTAAATCTTCTAACAAATAAACGATTCTTTTTCAAGAAACACCAATCTCAGTACCGACAGTACTTAACAGAAGTTTGCTTCCATAAATTATCTCCTAGCACCTGTATCTAGCACAAATTCCACACAATTCTAAACAGAAAAGGTTCAAATTTAAAAAAAAAATTAAAAAAAATTAAATTTGTGACAAGAAACGAAAATAAATGCACAGATTAAAGCTTCTTACAGCTACAAATTTAACAAATCCGATCGATTAAAAAAAAATTAGAATCTTACAGACGGTGATCGGAGCAGGAAACCAGCGGGCTGATAAATCAGAATTCAAAAATCGAAAGAAGAAACATAGAATTGGCAAGCTTGAAAGACATAGGGAAATTGCAGAACATAAATAGAACTGTTGTTCGGTGTGACGACGAAGATGATATAATCAATATTTGATAGTAGATACGGAAACGGGGAACGGGAATGTCACGCGGTGCTGTGCTGACATACGTTACTTACTCTATGTCCCCAATAGTTATACCATGGACCTGCGTCCACCTTATAAAGTAAATCCAGATTCAAGATATACAATTTACATATTGAAGCACAAAAAGTTAATTACGCCTCCATTAAAATTCAACCTCATGACCTCTCATATGAAAAAAGTCATTTTATATCATCTGAGCACAAGATACTTGATAAATAAAAATTACTAAAATTTCACATAAATTTGATAATTAATTCATCATTTATTTCTATTTAATTTAGTTTATTCAAACAAAATATTCGTATAATACATTAAGTAATTGATATCATCATCAATCCTACTTAGTCAACATTCAACAAGTTGCACTATTTGAGAAAATTTATTTTTAGTCCCTCAATTGTTTATTGATAGTTACGTTGTTTTAGCCCATAACTTTTACCGTTGTAATATACTAACCTAAGTCTTCAAAAAAGTTACAATTTTAACTCATGAGAAAACAAAACTATTAAACTTGATTAAAACTTTACTTAGTAAATGGTATTACATAATTTTTTTTATCTTTATTCTTTACGACTTTTTCAATTTTGGTATTTGATATGCAAAATATATAATTGATGTTGATGACCTTCTTTCTTAAAGTTGGCTATCTTCAATTGTGGTACATTGTCCCTATTTTTCTTATACAAACAAGT
Organism: Ipomoea nil; assembly: GCF_001879475.1. Lineage (NCBI taxonomy): Eukaryota > Viridiplantae > Streptophyta > Magnoliopsida > Solanales > Convolvulaceae > Ipomoea > Ipomoea nil. The sequence goes on from NW_017619354.1 coordinate 93,628, forward strand.
TAAAATCAAGTTTTTTTATTCTACAAAGAAATATCGAGACTCGAGACTAAGGAAGATTATAATAATTAAAAAAAATTAAAAAGTACTAAAATACTATGTACTAAAATAAAATTTTAATAAAGTTTATTAGTTCTTTTGTTGAGATATTCATAATTTTTTACAAGGTAGTATTTGTTCTATACTTTCTCAAGCATTTTTAGCCTAAAGAATTTAAACCCCACCACCGGAGTTATGACCACCCATTTGGAATGGTAATTGGGGTGTCGTCACATCACACTACATGGTAGAAAATATACTAAATTTATTAGTTTTATTTCTTTATGGGCTAAAATTGTACTCCATCCGTCCCATTTTATGTATCTTACTTTCCTTTTTAGGCTGTGTTTGAAAACCCGGAAAATGACTTCTGGAAGTCATTTTCCGAGTTTTTGGTGTTTGGCTACACCTGGAAAATCCAGTCAACGGAATCCATTTTCCGTTGACTGGGGAAAATGAGCCCAATTTGGCGGAAAATGACTTCCGCCAAATTTGGGCGGAAGTCGTTTTCCGCCTTTCTCTTTCAATTTTTTTTTTTTTTTTTTAAAAAAAATCTGGCGGAACTGTTCCGCCAGAAACCAGAGCTATGGTTTCCGGCGGAACTGGGTTCCGCCAGAAACCATAGCTCTGGTTTCTGGCGGAAACCAGTTCCGCCGGAAATCAATTTTTTTTTTTTTTTAAGATTTAAAATGAATTTTTAATTTAAAATAAAATAATTAAAATATTTAATAATACCATTCTACTCATTTTCCAGAAAATGTACCAAACACACCAAAACAGTTTTCCAAATGTAACCAAACACTGGAAACGGAAAATGTTTTCCGGAAAATGACTCATTTTCCAGAAATCATTTTCCAGAAGTCATTTTCCTGCTTTCCAAACGGACCCTTAGTTTGTCCCAAAATAGTGTCATCTTTTCAAAATTGAACATAACTATCACTCTACATTTCCCAATTTACCTTTTTGACTTTTCAAATTTTTAGTGGTAAATACAATTGTACTTTGTACAAACAACACCTACTTTTGAGGGGCAAAATTGAAAAGTTAGTACCATTTGTTATGTTGTATTAAAAATCGTGTAAAAAGCAAATGAGACAATCAATTAGAGACGGAGAGAGTAATTTTTTGAAGAGTGAGTAAATATATTATAAGGATAGAAGTTAAGGGCTAAAATGGTTGGCAAAGAACAATCTATGAACTAAAAATGCAGTTTTATATAATTTTGTGTAGTTGAATAATAAATTGCTTCATTTTGTTGAAACTCAAAGAAATAAAATATAAAGTATTAAAAACCTGACTTAAATATAATATAAGTCCAACTCATCCATCTAGTGAAATTACACATTCTCGAATGGTTGTTCATTAAATTTAAGCTAAATATTTTGTATCACAATATTCGAATCAAATATGCTCACTTTGAAAGGACATTCACAAGACTTATGTAGCTATGTGAAGATACATAAAACCAGGCGCATTACCATTCTTAGTTCCATCCAGTTTAGTATCGCGCAGATGCCATTGTCCCTTTGATAGATGATAGTGTTATAAAAGGTAGAGCTTGAAGCCATTGCTGCACAAAGCTTCCCAGGTGGAGATTTCTCCCTCATCTCCATTAGGATAATTATGGTTGTTAGCTGCAAAAATTAGTGACTAGCTTGAAAATTCATCTGCCACGAGGGGAGGAATAAAACTGCAGCCCTGAAGTGTTTGCTCGAAGATGTGACCCATTCTAAGAAGTTTTCCCTGCAATTGCATTTGTAACTTTATTGAATATGGAGAGAACCAAACAGGTGGCTTCAGCAATTTCCACATGAAAGAAAACGAAAAAGAGAATGAAGTGCCCACCTCGTCAAATGCAGCGCCAATCATTTGAACGCCAACAGGTAGCCCTACAGAACCACCGTCAACAAATCCACAGGGCAGAACCAGTGCAGGAAGACCAGCCAGGTTAACATTCACCTGTCGCAGATGGGAAAAAAACAACTCTTGACACTAAATAAATATTGGGTTATTAAGCAATAGAGAACATATAACTTGAGAAGCAGAACTTTGGGAGTCATATAAATAACATACCGTCATGATATCACCTGCATACATTGCCAATGGATCATCCTTCTTCTCACCTGAAGATTTGAAAATTTAGCCAGTGTGCAACTTCAGAATTTCAGAAAAGGTATAGACTAGAACAGATAAGTGCTCAACCAATTTTATAAGCTGCTGATGGCGCTGCTGGTGAAATCAGGATATCATTATTTTCCAGTGCTTCCCTAAAGCTTTCCCTTACCAAGGCCCTCACCTAAAACACTATCACCATTTCAGTTTCCATTGAAAATGAAATATAAACTCAAAATTATAGGCGTTCTGAAGTGGTTTTACGGAGTTCATCATTTGAACTCATACTTGTAACTATTAACAGTGGCAAAGTGCTATGTATTGACTGTTATGTCATGAGTAAAAGCATCATAAACAACTTCTCTAGAAATAGATGTAAGGTCTTGCACATATACATCATCTTTCCCAGAAAAGATGAGTGAGCTTGCACTAGGCCAGATTCTGTAGTCAACAAAATAATTGGCATGTAAGTTGCAGTACCTGCTGAGCTCGTTTGTAGTATGCATCATAATAACCAGCTGACAGGGCATATGTTCCCATTAGAATTCTCATTTTGACCTGTAAGAGTGTTGCACAAATGACACTCCAAAATCACCACAAAGCTTAAACTTATGACTCATGACTCATCCCCTAAATTGTTCATACCTCAGAACCAAAGCCTTTAGCACGGGATCCCCCATAAAGGGAATTAAGCTCATCTGCAACAACTTGATTCCCATACCTACACATTGACATCCAATGGCAGTAAGAAAACTGTAGCCTCTATAAATATTTATAGTTGCATTCCCAAACTTCTCTTAGGCTTATGATGAAGCCAATTATGGGAGTGTTATGTTTAGGAACTATCATCATTTTCATATGTATTTACACACAAACATTTCAGAATCACTATTTAATATCCAAAAAAGTACAAGTCTTATCCATCCAAGTAAATCATTTTTATTTTGTTTTGTTTTAGAACAAATCCATGGTCAATCTGCTCTAATAACTGAAGCAAAGCTATACTCCATATGACCTGATAGAATCATAACGTGATAAATTTGAAGAAGATTCAGATGATGCAAGTATGTAGTAAGCTGGTAATCCAAGAGAGAAAGATGGCAAGGAGACCTGAAAATAGAAAATAGAAAATGAAAAAGGGAAAAAATGAGCTAGAAAAGGAGTACCTGAACATTGCAACTGCAGAAGTACAAATGCATAAATACGGGAACCTATGAGAAAAGAATACCTCTGTCACAGTGCATCCTAGTTCCTCAAGATGACTAGCAGCACCACGGATTGAGGAAATTACTTCAGGGTCAACTCCTTCTTCAATGGTTTCTCGGATCACACCAACTCTCAACCCTTTAAGAGGTTTTGATTCGAGATTATCTTGGGAAATAAATTGGGAAGTAAAGTCAGGAATTTCCTGAAAGAACATTCACAAAATTAAAGCAAAAACTAGCATACACAAATGAATTGGAAAACAGTCTCAAGTCTTTATTTTTGCATTGATAGGAAATTAGCATGAATTCCACCAAGAAGTTAACAGAACACCATATTTTCTTGGAAGATACACTAATTCCTAAATACTTATTATTCTAAACAAAGATATTGAGTATGTTATAGTAAACAATTGTCAAAACAATTGGATACGTTTAAACTTATCATGTTGTGAATTAACAAAACCATGACCATAGAAAATATAAAGAATAAATTTCACAAGGCGAGTGAGAAATATAAGCACAAGAGACTTACTCGCTTGCTACTTGTTGCATCAAACTTATCATGACCAGAAATTGCCTGGAGTAGAAGCCCTGCGTCAGCTACTGATGAGCCAAAGCATCCAATGACATCAAGAGAAGACGCATATGCTACAAGCCCATATCTTGAGACACGCCCATATGTTGGTTTCAAACCAACAACACCACAGAAAGATGCTGGTTGTCTAACACTCCCGCCTGTATCACTTCCTAGTGATACTGTGCACTGCCTAGCAGAAACAGCAGCAGCTGAACCACCTGATGATCCACCAGGCACCCGTGTCAAATCCCAAGGATTTGCTGTCACCTATTAACACCAATATGGATCACCTGAGTAAACCATGTTCAGTTACAAGTTGGAGTTATCAAACCATATAATTTCTTATTTTTACATTCTTTTCATTTGAGAATTTACTAATATATTGGCCACTCACTTTGATAGCATCACTCATCTGACCAATAGTAGAAAACATGCAATTTGAATTCAATAGAGTCAGTTCATATTGAGCAGGGACCCAAAGCTTGAAACCTTCCAATAAAGTGCACGTGCATAATAATTTCTACTAGCAGAAACTTCAAATTCTACAAGGAATGACAAAAACCAGACCTGATAAGCAGAGCCTTCAGTAGTACTCCCCATACCAAACTCATCCAAATTAGTCTTCCCAATCACAATGCCGCCGCATTGTCTCACATTCCTCACTGCCGTCGCATCGAAAGCCGGTCGATAATTCTCCAGAATCTTCGACCCGGCAGTTGATGGCATATCCGCAGTACAAATATTATCCTTCACAGCAACAAAGACACCGGCGAGGGGGCCCACCTCCTCATGGTTGGAAATCTTCCTATCGATCTCCTCGGCCTCTCTCAGCACCGTGTCGGAGACGTGGAGGAAGCTCTTGAGGTGGGGCTCGGTGCGTCGGAGGCGGGAGAGGAAGGTCTGCGCTAGCTCCACGGCGGAAGTCTCGCCGGCCAGGAGGGATTTGCGGATGGTGAGGATTTGGGAGGCCGGTGGTAGGGTGGCTGTAGCGGCGGAGGAGAGGGGTATGGTTTGAGAGGTGTGGAGGCATTTGACCTTCAGAGGGAAGCGGAGGAGCCGCGGAGTGTGATGAATTGAAGATAGCATTTTCTGATGAGAGGGTGCTGATGAGCAGTGAGAGGTTTTGCAGGTTTTATCTACTCGACTACTCCTAAGAATTTGCTATTTCTTCTTCCTACTTTTCACTATATCACAAAATAACTTTTTTAAAAAATTAATCCAAAATAACAACTTTTTAAATTTTAGTATTTTAGAGCAATAAATTATTACAAAAAACTAATTAATTAAACACTCATATTGATTATTTAACCAAATTAAACAGCCAATAGTGATAGGCTAACTATTTTACCAAACAAGACCTATATCCATATTCAATCAACTATATTTGACTGAAATTATTTTAAATTCAAACAAATATATTACTATATAAAAAATAATTTTTTAAAATTTATTTTTAACGATTTTATAGAAGTGCAACCCTTTTTTTTAATCCACAAATATAAATGTTTTACCTAAAACATTTCATTCAAGTTCATATATTCATAAGAACCAAATCGAAAATAGTCAAAAAACCACAACTTGTACTAGATGTTAGTTATACTCCGTATAAGTTTTTGTTTCTCTCTATATCCATGCAATTCAAGTGTGGAAGTACTCAATGATGTAGTCTTACATCAATACAAAACGAACATACAACAATACCAAATTTACAGGCACTAAATCAGAGAATAAAATGCAATTTTACAGATTAGAGAAAAAATAAAGAGAAGTCCTATACCCTATCTGAGGGACTAACTCGTACAAGGGTGTTCATGGCTAAATACAATCTCATCTCCTTCAATCAACCGATTGACAGCAGTTGCATTTGAGAATTCAGTTCTTCCATTGCAAACGGTTTCTGATAAGGCTCGGGATTTTCATTCTTCATGGAAACGACAGCTTTTTGGTGCTTCTCTTGGGTCATCCTTTTCCTAAAGTGGATCAATATTACAACAATTTATGATAAAAATAAATAAATGAGGACCACAAAAAGCTGGGGAAAAGGAATGGAAAGATCAAACGGAATGGAAATAAGCTACTTACAATCATCAATGTGAGACCCAAGAGGAAATCGCCACCAAGGGGAGCATTAATGCCAAGCCATACGACATCAGGCTATCCACATCCTTGATCCTTTCCATCTTGATGTGGATAGAACTCCAAAACCGTGTGAAAGGACAATTTACTGGTCGACCCTGCAGCATATGCACAAAAAGTTTCAACTATACCCCTTTCTAGTGGCAAACATTAGGCAACTATGTGTACTCACCTTGGTATTTGAGTCACTAGTTTGCTCTTGATCATCAAAACTGGATAGTGTTCTTCGTATGTAATGGTCGGATTGATCGACTGGCTTCTTGATAGTAGCTCTTTCAGTAGAGAAAGTTTTGTATGCAGAATCGGTGTGGATTGTCTCCATGACTGAACCAAAAAAGTTTGTCACGGGCACCTGCAAGGGCACAAGGGGAGTGCAAGTCAGACTATCTAAACATATTGACAAAAAGCCACTTAAACATAATTTAACGGAAATGTTTTTATTATACCTCCTCCAGTAGACGCGGGTATAGATCAGTTCGATAATATGCCGTTGACATCAATAAATTTGGGTTATATGAATTGAAGAGACTGCAAATTAACAGCAAAGCCTAAGAGATTCATATGAAGTTGGAAGTTGATAGAAATAACAAATTAACAATGCACAAGATGAGTTTTCTGAAAAGCAAATCTTCTGTAATAACCTATGATGAATTAGTTTATCCAAGAAAAAATTATTTACAGAAAGGAGTAAATAAAAAAGGAGTAAGAGAGCAAAGATCTAGAGTTTAAAAAATATGAGATTAGGACTGTTTCCCACTCATTAACTAGCAGTGGTGGTCAAAGTAATATTTTTGAAGTTCACAGTTACCTACTTACCTGCTTAATGAGGCATTGCTATACATATTTACCCTCTCAAAAAAGGCAAGGGTATAAAATGTGAATCGATCTATAACTGAGACACCAACCTGGAACAAAGAAATTATTAATGAAGAAAATTACCAAAAGATAGCAGGGTTGTGGAGCAAATATACTTACATTAGAGTCTAGGTGGTGTGAATAGGAATTTTCTCCTTTCTTGCTACTTCCAATAGCCAAAACACCAGGTGAATGAAGCTACATGGGAAGGATATATTTCATTTCAGATAGAAAATCATGCATAAAAGGCTCAGTATCACATTTTTGACAGAGGCAATAGCAATAACTATCTATGCTACTAATTACACAAAGAGCACATACTCCACACAAGTGGAGAACCCAAAGTTCTGAAACAACAAAAATGCAGCAGAGATTATGTGTTACTTCTTTTTTGAAATATGTTTGTTACTTCTAGTAGAATAAAATATGAGAGAAAACTCTTAAATTACAATGAATTCTTATAGGCCTCATCAAACAAGGACTGAATGGTTGATCCCATTGTACATACACTAATAAATACTCAGTTAAGTTATCATGGAGCGGTATATAAAATGTCAACCTATTACCTAACCCCTAGGAAAAGAATAGCTCACCTGAGAGAAAAGTGTAGCAGCTTGGCAAGTATCAACCATTATTAACAGCTCCTTGAATCTGAAAGTTGAACACAATTGAGAGGTGTGAGCCATCATTTCAAGTGTATCAAAGCAGTCCCACTCTTAAGGAATGATGCAGTTAAGTCCAGCAGGAAAAAAAAAAAAAAAAGATTCTCACCTACGCTTTTCTTTCATTTGTTTCACTGCATCAGCTAAATCATGACTCTGAAGCTCCTCTGCATCCTGAAATTTTAAGAACTCATCTCCACCATGCCCTGTCATATAAACCAGTATGTGGCTTCCTTCATCACTTAAAAGACGTTTTGACCGGGGAACAGCAGCTTCATGACGGCCCGTTAAGACTCTGAAGAAGTTCTCAACAGTTACTTCATACCCTCGATAATCTACCTGACTTACAGAAGCATGTAAAAGTTAGAAATTGTAAATGAATGAAAACTAATCTAAGTCCAAATTACTGTAAATCAGGCTAACAGATAGACGCCCTACTAGAGATCCACTTGCAAAATAACCAAATAAGAAGTAAGAGCATTAGGTATTCAAACTTAAGACCATGCATAGTTCAAAACATACTTTACTAGGTATACCCATTGCAACCCTTAATAGACATTTAGCAGAATGGTGAAAATTTCAAACAATCATGATAACAACATATCACTAAATCCAGTTTCAATTAAATTGAGTGTTGTATATGATAGGAAAAAAAAAAATCCTAAGTGATTGTTAGAAGGATGATCAAAACTACTGACCTCGACATTATCTCCATACAAGTTAAGCCTATGGTTTTCATTATTAAAGACTTGAGCAGGGTATTTGTTCCGTGCATTGCAAGCCATATCATCAGCCAACATCAGAATAATTCTTTCGTCTGGTATGCCCAACCGTTTTACAGTTCTGCATGCAAAACACAGATTAGTATTCACAAAACAGTCAAGTAACTCTGAGAATACAGAAATGAACTTCCAGACAAGAATATGAAGAATTAAGCTTTTAACTGAAAAGAAAGCTTTTTTACCTGTATAAAGACAAAGTGTTTGCCATGTGACGGTAGTTAAACCTGAGTACCCATAACAAATTTTAGCAAGTTGGAAATTCCATATTAAGGCTAATCTAATGACCAATTTTCACAAGGCAAAAGAATAAACATGTCAAATTAGTGATGCCACTAAACATTGAACTTTTGGAGTAACTATTCACACCTATACACAAACAAATATACTAGTAAAATTAATTTCATCTTCTTAGCTATACACTCAACTACTCAACCAAACGAATTACTTGGAAAAACTACAGAGTAAAACTGCAGTAGATACAGTAAAACATTCTACAATAAATATATGAACATAAAAGCATATATTACATATAGGAGTTTCGAAAGGAGTGCATAAAATAGTGGACAGTTTATAATTTTCCCCACATAAGTGATAAAGATACATATTGACCGGGGTATGCATAGTATCAAGGAGCTCAACTACACATTATCATATTAGAATTAGAATCAAAATATATAAAAACAAATAAAAATAAGATAAATTGATCAATGCATTCTCATAAGACACAAATCAAAAGCATATTTTAACTAAATTCAATAAAAACAGAATCGGAATACATTAATAAATAGCATAATTTTGTATCACAAGTTCCTCAGCTCACTGAACTTATCACACAATCTAACAAACTTCCTACAGTTCCCCCAAAATCAAAATTTCCAATCAATTTTCTCAAGAGACAGTCGAAACTAAACATTGATTGACGGAGAGATTGAAAGTACCAAAAGCGAGAGGTGCAGACCAAAACAGCCCAGTTGTTAGTGTGCATTGTGGTAGCCGTTGAAGCCGCACCGTCGCTGGAAGCATCAGACAATATCGCACTGTAGACACAAGTTGCTAGAAGAAGCAAAGATGCTGAAACGACGAACTTCAGCGATCTCTCCCTAATCATCTTCAACCTTATCATGGCTTTGCCTTAGCTTTTCTGGTTTCTTCCGTTCTGAGATTTCCCGTTTACTGTTCAAACTTTCGAAGACCAGAAGGGCTTCCCAAACGAGGCATATGTTAGTACGAAATCTAAATGAAACAGAAGCAACATACAATCAGAAATGCTAAATGTACACATCATCGTGCCCTAGTTTTCAACAATTTTGCAATGTTTGTGACGGGCAAATTATGCTGTGGAAAGGTAGATACACTTCTAAAATTATGAATATAGAATTTTATAATTATAAATATAGAATTCTGTAATTATGATTATAGAATTTTGTATTTGTGAATATAAAATTTAATAATTGTGAATGTAAAATTCAAAAATTATGAACATAAAGTTTTATAATAATGAACATATATAGAATTATGTAATTGTGAATATAAAATTCAATAATTATTAATATAAAGTTTAAAAATTATAAACATAGAATTCAATAATTATAAATATAGAATTGTTTCTACCTTGCAAGGTGGACACAATTTTACAGCATAATAATTATTGGCAAATTATGTTGTGAGCACAAGGTGGGCACGGTTTTATATTCATAATTTTTATACTGTAGATCCATATTTTTTATACTTTAGATTCCAATTGTTGAACTCTGTTTTCACAAATCAAAGAACTATATGTTCATAATTGATAATTATACAGTTTAGAAATTATGAATTTACAATATAGAAATTATGAATCTACTGTATTTAAATTATTAATCTACGATTTAGAAATTACGAGTCTAAAGTATAAATTTTATAAATTTACAATATAAAAATTATGAATTTACAATATAAAAATTATGAATCTACAGTATATAAATTATGGATATGAAACCGTGCTCATTTTGCGAGGTGGGCACGTGCTCACAACATAACGATCCATAATTGTTTGTGACCGTCCCAAGATCCAAGCATCTGCCTATAATGAAAATTGATTAAATGATCAAATTGACGAATTTCAATCAATCATTTTTTTTACCAAAATATTTTAATTTAGTTAATTTTTTAGAATTTTGATTAACGCTAATTTAATTTGAAAGTATAAGTTAACCGAATTAAATGATTGGTTAATCTATCTATATATATATATATATATATATATATATATATATATATATATGTGTGTGTGTGTGTGTGTGCGCGCGTGTTTTTTTTTATCATTTATATATTAAAATGTAATGACTGTTTTGTGATGTGAAACTATGAATTTACAAACTTTATTTATAGATTTTAGGGTTTTTAAAATTGGACTAAAATTTAATTGAACGATTAATTAAAAAAAATAATTTGGTTAATTGACTTAATTCAAAAATATGAATTTTCATTCGGTTAATGATTAAAGCATTTTGAAAATTTGGTTAATTTGATCCTGTTAACAACCAAATTAAACGAATAAACACCTGTAATTTTATGTGGTTGATTTGTTTAATGAGAATTACTTACAATTTTATTTTATATAATATTAAGTTTGTTATTTGTATATAAAATTTATATGTTTAAAATTACATTAAAATGCTATTAACAAAAAATTAAAATTAAAATACTTGAAAAATACTAAAAAATAAATAATTGGTTTGACATGTAAAATGAAATAGATGAAAAATTATTTAACAAAATGAGAACTTTCAAAGCGGGCTAGCAGAACGGGCGGAAAAAATGTGGGCTTAAAGGGCAGCCAATTTTTTATATGGCTTTTTTTTCATTGTATTTAAAAAATAAAAATAAAAAACATATGATGGCTTCTTCAAGAAATTATTTGAACCCTTTTGTTATAGTATAATGAGCCACAACTTTAATTCATTACCGTTGTGCCCTTAATATTGTGGTACTAAAGCCAGCCTTGCAATGCCTAACAATAATAATGGGAATTTCTTAATGATTCGTACACGGTACACATAGGGGATATGGCAGGGCTATGGCTCTCTTTTTATTTTTTGAGTAGCCATATATATATATATATATATGAGTTAAATCCACTTTTGGTCCTACATTTATTGCGCATTGGACACATTTTGCCCGCTTTTATTAATTTTTGGCCACATTTAACCTAAACTTAATAAAAGTTAGACAATTTTAGTCTAACGTCCAATTGACGTTAATACTCCGTGAAATAGAAGGGCATTTTTGACTTTTCCAGTACTATTCTTCCTCATCCGCTTCGTATTCCTTTCTTGAAATCGTGAAATTGTTCTGCGACGGCTTTTGATCGCCATTTATGGAGCTCCACTTTGAACAACGCGTTCTCAACCTGAGCTTCAAGAACCCTGTTCACAACCTTTTCTTCTGCCTCTGTAGCGACCGCTCTCATTCCGTACGGTGGCCTAGAGCATCCGCAAATGGGGTTTTCGCCGAAGAAAGAGGCAGCGACGTGTGGGAAATACGAATACCCATTTACGAATTAAGATCGTCTTCTTCTTTCTGCATGCAAATATTTTAAGAATTGTTAAATCTTGAATCACATAATCGGAAGCCCGAAAAATGTCGCCACCGATTCTTGAAGCTTTCACAGTTTTCTTGGGTTCCAGAAACATTTCTGTTGAGGATATGTTTAAGAAACACTCGATGGATCTGAGGCTACTCTATAGTGTTGCATACGGTCACTCGTGGTTCGAGAAATAGAAGCTAGCAGCCATTTTGGTGGAGATGGAAGCTAGCAGCCATTTTGGTACGTATAATCCATTAAATGCATTTGATGAGAGAGAGGGGGAAAAAAAGAGAAAGAAACCTCAGAGAGCAAGAAGTTGTCAGATTGTGAATAAAGATGTAGTAATTTGAACTTTTATTAAATTGGGGATTTTTAAAGCTTCATTTTTGGGGTTTTTTGTTTTTGTTTTTTTTTTTTTTTGGCTCTAATGAACAAAACCAGCCTACACTGTCTAGGTGGAGCCGGGTAGGAAGAGGGAAGAAGATGATAAACAGGGAAGAGGGAGATATGGGGATATAGATTTGGGCGTGGATATTTCGGAGTGATGGAGCATGATTATGAAATTAAAGAGCAATACAAACCCTGAGCTACTTAGAGCTTGATCATGTTGTTGATGATTTCAATCTCTCCAGAAATAGTGTTGAGATTAGGCAAATAATTCTCTCTTACAGAAATATCAATCAAACTCAGCTTTTCACTCTTCGGGATCTATTCAGATTCATGCTCTCTCTCAAGTCACAAGGTCATGACCTTCCAACAATAAATGATAATTGGAGGAGGGAAGGGGAAAGGAATCAACGGGTGGAGAAACAGGGTCAGCATGGTGAGCGGTGGTGAGGCTTGGGAGCAGCGACGGTTGTTGTCGGCGGCGGCCGTGGGCGTGACGGCGAATGAGATATCGGAGAGGCAGGACAAAAATGAAAGGATTTAAAAGGACAGAATTGCCCATCTGATGGTCTCTTAGCTTCGACTTTGACTGGGGAGACCAAGAAACAATATGGCTGATGAAGAAATTGACATGAAAGGACAGAATTGCCCTTCTACTTCACGGTTGTTTAAGGCCAAAAGTAACGTCAGACTAAAAGTGTCTAACTTTTATAAAGTATGGGCAAAATGTGGCAAAATTAATAAAAGCGGACAAAATGTGTCCAATGCGCAATAAATATAGGACCAAAAGTGGATTTAACTCTCTCTCTCTATATATATATATATATATATATATATATATATATATATTTGAAAAAATCGTGCCTAAGCGACCATGTATTTTTTATTCTTTAAAAATTTATTTAAATTTGTTTAATTTTTAAAAAAATTTGATAATTATAAACTATTTAATACTTTAATAGTTAATACTAAAATATTAAATATTAACCTAGAAAACATTTAGAGTTTGAACAATTTAAAATTATTTCGCAATAAGCCATTTAAAAAAGAAATGACCAATAGGCAATAGCTAATCGGCCGACTAGGCAATCTAGTCGGTGCCAAGATAGTCAAGTCAATGCCTAGCAGGTCTAGTCAGCGCCTAGCCGGCCTAGCATTTAGGCGCCTTAGTCGGCCGCCTAGACCACCGATTATGGTGATACGCTAGGCGGCTGACCAACGCTTAGCGCCTAGACGGCGATTAATCGGTGCCTAGACGAGATTTTTGCAAATATATATAGAGGTGCAGTAGTTTAGAAGTTTAAAGAATTGAAGCGAGGAAGAGATGGAGATGTTGTACAATACCATTGCAGTTTCCTTTGCAGTCGTCATAGTTTCAACATTGGTATGCAAAATCCTGAATTGGGTGTGGTTTAGACCAAAGAGGGTAGAAAAGGTGCTTAGACAGCAAGGCTTTTCTGGCAACTCTTACAAGCTTTTGATCGGAGACTTGATACAAGTAGTGGCTCACTCCTTCATGGAAGCAAACCGCAGTGAACCTTTGGACAATCTCTCCAATCACATCTCCCCTCGCATCCTCCCCTTCTTGTATAAAACCATCACCGCCCATGGTATGTTCCATTTCAATTACAAATTTACAAATTTTCAATTTAACATGTTTTGAATGATTAAATAATAAGATATTCTATTAAGATCCAACACTTACTATTATATCACCATATTTTCAAGAGACAGAATGTTGCTAGCTAGATTTCACTTGCCTTTGCCTAACAATTCCCTAGCATCTCATAACTTTATTTCCTTATATATATACAAGGACATTTTCGAGAGACAAGGTGATGAACTTAACTCTTCAGGCCTTCGTTCACCATTCCTTAGGCACAGATAATCGTTATGTTGTGGAACTGTGTCCAACTTATTATAAGGTGGACACGGTTCTATGTTCATAATTACTGAATTATATGTTCATAATTATAAAGCTATATAAACTTCATATTCATAATTATTGAACTCTATATTCACAATTACAGAACTCTATGTTCATAATTACTGAACTATATGTTCATAATTATAAAACTATATATTCATAATTTTTAAATTTCATATTCACAATTATTGAATCTCTATATTCATAATTACAGAAGTATATATTTATAATTATAGAACAATTTTGAAACCATGTCCACCTTACATAATTTGCAAGGTGAACATGGTTCCACAACATAATTTGACAGACACGGAGTGATAGACTTAGCTCTTTATAAACCTTCACCCAACACATTATCTATACAAATTTTGCTTTCTCTGACCACCTTAAAAAGATGGAAACCTTAAGAAAAGTAAGCAACGATTTTTCCGGCCACTTTTAAAATTTGAAAAATCTTACATGAATAAAAACCAACTAATTACAGTGATTCAATACGAATTTATGAAAAACATATATATGTGTACAGGCAAGAAGTCGTTTCTGTGGCTTGGACCAAAACCAGCCGTGTTAATCTTGGAGCCTGAAATGATAAAGGAGATACTCGCAAATTATCAGGATTTTGAAAGGCCAAAAAACCCGGCAATGATGGAGATGGTACGAGGATTAGTTGTCTGTGAAGCAAGCAGATGGTCAATGTATAGAAGGATCATCAATCCAGCTTTTCACGTGGAGAAGTTGAAGGTTACGTTGTTATTTAGTTATATATATAACTCGATCTACTAAATATATATTGAATTTTTTTCTGAACATTTTCGTTGATACATATAATATATACATACATAGGCTATGGTGCCTGCATTCTATGCAACTAGTCGTGAGATGATAGAAAAACTGGACAACATCGTAAAGGCAGAGGGGTCGGAGGTGGACTTATGGCCGTACGTTGACATCTTAACCAGCGATGCAATTGCAAGAGTTGCTTTTGGGAGCAACTTTGAAGAAGGAAGAAACATATTTGACAAACTTTCTAAGCTCACCAAGCTTGTCACTGGGCTTGGACCATTTCTATTCGTCCCACAATATTGGTAATTAAACTTATCTTTTTAGAAAAAAAAAAAAAAACATTTTAAGTGACTATTTTGTAGTACAAATACATATGGAATTCATTTTTGATTTGAGTCGGGTCAAAGTGTATATGACACTTAATTATTGCAGGAGTTTGCCAACTAAAATGAAGTGGAAGATACAAGAGACATCGAGGGAAGTGAGAGCATTGGTACGAGGAGTTGTGGAGAAGAGGATGAAGGAGATGATGATGAGAGGAGAGGAAGCTGTTGCTGCTGGCACATGTACAACATCATCCTCAGATCTATTAGGCATTTTGTTAGAATCAAACCTTAATGAAATCGAAAGTGGAAACACGAACAAGGGATTGAGTGACGATGATGTGATAGAAGAGTGCAAGCTGTTCTATCTTGCAGGCCAAGAATCATCCACAAACTTGATTGCATGAACCTTAATATTATTGGGTAAACACTTGGAGTGGCAACAACGAGTTAGGGATGAAGTAATCCAAGTCTATGGATCCGCCACCATCCAACCTTACAACTTCCACAAGTTGAATCAACTCAAAATCGTAAGTCTCATCTGATCGTCAAAATCAATCATTTATCACTACTTATAAAATTATGGCTAATCCCCACCTATATTCTCTTACACTTACATAGATGAACATGGTATTTCTCGAAGTTTTGAGGTTGTATCCGCCACTTCCGGTCCTTTATCGCGTGACGAATGCAGATTCAAAATTAGGGAACATCACGTTACCAGCAGGGGTGGATGTGATAGTGCCATTGCTTTCATTACACGTGGACAAAGATTTGTGGGGTGATGATTCATTAGAGTTTAACCCAGAAAGGTTCAAAGATGGGATTGTAAAGGCGTCCAAGATTCCTGCAGGAGCTTATTATCCATTTGGTGGTGGGCCACGAGTATGCATGGGACAAAATTTTGCATTGGTTGAAGTGAAGGTCACCGTGGCGGCAATCCTACAAAGCTTTAGCGTTGAGCTTGCTTCTTCTTATAAGCACTCTCCTCAGTGGAATATACTTATTCATCCTCACCATGTCAATTTGGTATTACACAAGTTATAAATTCTTAGAGGGTCAACACTAGCTATTACAAATTAAAGTATGTGGATATTTGTTTATTTATTATATCTCATTGAATCGTGGAGTGTCATAAATTATTTACAAGATCCTGAGCCTAAGGTGCAAGGCCTTGCCCCTTAGCCTCAAGCTCAGGTCCTATCATCTCCCTCACCCCTCTTTGGCTCTTAGGCCCAACTTACACTCATATTCTATCCATAGGCTCCAATCAAGTTAATACCATCTAGGATTCTTCGAGTATAGTAGTTTTGTCATGTTTAGTCAACTTTCAAATTGACCCCTCGTAGTTATTCAATTTTCAAATTGTTATCATTCGTGGTCCAAGTTAACCACTCATGGTCCTTCAACTATCAAATTTTAACCACTCATGATCCTTCTAGAAGGACCACAACTGGTTAAATTTGTAAAGTTAAAAGACCATAAGTGGTTAATGTGGACCACATATGGTAACAATTTGAAAGTCCAAGAACCACATGTGGTCAATTTAAAAGTTTAGGACTAAACGTGGCAGAACCACTATATTCGGAGGCTTCATACGACATTAACTCGGCTCCAATCACTTTCTAAATGCATTTTATATTCGGAGGCTTCATACGACATTAACTCGGCTCCAATCACTTTCTATATGCATTTTCTATATCAATACACTATGCATGAGACTTCATAAAATTACAAGAGACTAGCTAAGTAAATGAGTTAGGGTATGTGTGAATAGGGTCAAATAGGCCATTGAACCGCACACAATAATGCAATTAGGCCATTGAACTAAAAAAAGCAACAATTAAGTCCTTAAACTAACTCATTTCAAACAATTTGTCCAATTTGCAGGTTTTTCCCTTTCTAACAGGTCACAATTAAGTCCCTAAGTGACCTGTTAGAAAGGGGAAAACCTGTAAATTGGACAAATTGTTTAAAATGAGTTAGTTTAGGGACTTAATTGTTGCTTTTTTTGAGTTCAATGGCCTAATTGAATTATTGTGTGCAGTTCGATGGCCTATTTGACCCTTATTCCTATATTTATGTATGCATGTTAAAGGTTTACTAGTAGAGTATAATTAATCCACTTTAGTTAAAAGCAACATGGTTTAATTATAATTGCACTTTATTTATGTAACATGATTTATCAAAATTGTGAGATTTTTGTTGAAGTAAAAGATACGAGTTAATAAGATGGACAAACTCAAAGTCAAAAGCCAATATTAAGAGAATAAGAGCATTGATGGTCAACATACATGAGAAGGTTTATTGGGTGAGTTCTTATTAAATGGACTCTCAATTTTTACTCTATCACTTTTACTCCCTTATGTGACAAGCAATGATAAGTTATTTTCATTATGTGGATTCAAAAAAAGATGTCTACATAAAAAATTGTGTGAAGGAGTAAAGAGTGAAAGTAAATTTTGAGAGTCCAAGTAGCATTTTCTCATTAGATATTTATAAAATAATTTATCATCTGGTATACCTATCTTTGTGAGACTAATATACTAACAGTAAGCGCAAAACTACTAACCTTGTAATTACTTATGCAATCCACTTATCAATTACACCAAGAGTCCAAGTTGTTAAGTTGAACCTTTACAAATTTAAAATCTTGATAAGTTAGAAGAAAGTTGGGGGACTTTAACTGATAAGAGAAGAAAGACACTCTTAACTTCTTGTGTCTACTAACCTTGTAATTACTTATGCAATCCACTTATCAATTACACCAAGAGTCCAAGTTGTTAAGTTGAACCTTTACAAATTTAAAATCTTGATAAGTTAGAAGAAAGTTGGGAGACTTTAACTGATAAGAGAAGAAAGACACTCTTAACTTCTTGTGTGTAGATTTTATAGATGGAAACTTGGGGACTCCCAATTTACTCATTCAATGAACTTTGGGTAACAATTATGGGGTTTGGATTAATCTAACATAAGTTGAATATATAAAAAGAAAAAAAAAAGGTGAGAGAATATACTCCTAGAGTGTGAAGAATGAATTCAAATATTGTATTTTCAATAGAGTTCTATTACATGTACTCCATAATTTTACTCCTTAAATTTTATTCCCTTTAAATTTTATTCCCTCTCACATGTTCTTGATGTAGACACTTTTCTTGTTTATCACCTCAGGGAGTACAAGCAAGGAGTAAAATTTGAGAGTTTGGCCATGTTTGGTTAGTAGCGAATCCGCTGACTTTGGCGTTTTGACCATGGTCAAAACGCCAAACTCATTGTTTGGTTAACAGCGGTTTGGAGCAGCAGATTGCTCCAAACCGCTAAAATCCAACACGCTGCATAAAGAAGCCTCAGGCTTCTCTATTCTTGCCCATCCGATGTGGGATGGGCATCGGATGGGCAAGAAATTAACATAAAAATTGAAGGGGCGTTGAGCTCCCTTTTATAAGGGAGCCAACACCCCTTTTTTAATTTGATTTTCGATGTGGGACAATCTCACATCTTATTATTATTATTATTATTATTATACCCTTTTGGTCATTTTACATGTTAACCGTCAATGTAAACCGCTAATTTTACCAAATATTCTTTTGCAAGCCGCTGATACAATCCATTGGTCAAACCTGCTATACAATCCGCTATTTGTTAACCGCTAATACAATCCGCTACTGTTAACCACTAACTGTATAAGTAGAACTCCAAAACAAATTTCATAGAATTGTCACTTTGTCAGTGAATAAGGTGGCAGGGGGGCTTGCCTTTCAGTTATAGGTCCACTGTTTCAAATTTAGTCTGCCAACAACTCCAAAAGGCAACGACTCATGAACAAGTTGCTATCCTATCACTATCAGACACTGTTGGCATCACATCAGAATATCATTCAAAGTTCAAAGTAGGATTTGTCTTGGTGTTTAGTCTTGACACTGTAAACCTATTTTCTTCTCAGTTTCTGAAACTACACTGGCGGAGTTTCCAATTAAAGTCTTCAAGAACCCATTTTCAAAGTTATTTTCTTTGCTTATTTTTCGGATATGAATGCTTGACCCAAAATCTGGTTAGCTCTGATCTTTGACAACTTAGCCATGGTTGGTGATTCAGCTATCATGGGTACCAAGATCATCCCAAGCAGATCAATTCTCGGATTCAAGAACCCCATCAGGGTGTTTGGTGTTCCTCCAATTCCTAACCCCAATTTCAGTTTTGCTACTAACAAAGCTACCCTTAGAGCAATGGCGGCGATGCAAGTGGGAGCTGAGAACACTGAGAATGCTAGTAAATTGAAGAGCTTGAAAGGGTCCCTGGGAATCGATGCGGTGTCAGAAGAGGAGTTGAAGGAGAAAGGGTTCTTAGGGTTAAGGAAGACGAAGCTCGTATGCACGATCGGCCCGGCTTGCTCCTCTTTAGACGATCTGGAGGATTTGGCTCTGGGCGGGATGAATGTGGCGAGGCTTAATATGTGCCATAACTCAAGGGAGTGGCACCAAGATGTGATTAGGAAGATAAAGAAGCTTAATGAAGAAAAAGGGTTTTGTGTCTCTGTAATGATTGATACTGAAGGCAGTCAGATTCATGTGGTTGACCATGGAGCTCCTTCTTCTATCAAGGCAGAGGTAAATTGCTAATTCTTCATAATTTCATTTCTGGGTTTAGCTGAAAATCTGAAATGCAATCTTAATAGTTCTGTGTTTGCTTGGACCATTAGGAGGGCTCAGTTTGGAATTTCACAGCTCAGAAGTTTGAAGGTTTGCGGCCATTAACAGTTCAAGCACATTTTCAAGGTTTTTCTGAAGGTATAGTAAGAGTGAATTATTAGTATATGGATAAAACTATAGAAGGGGAAAGCTTTAGATGAATTAGTAGGTGCTTCTGTGGTAATGTGTAGGTATAAACATTGGTGATGAAGTTGTTATTGATGGAGGAATGGCGACGTTTGAAGTTATAGAGAAAATTGGAAATGATTTGCGATGCAAATGCACCGACCCTGGTCTACTGCTGCCCCGGGCTAAACTCAGCTTTTGGAGAGATGGAAAGGTCGTCGGGGGTAATAATGAGCTTCCAACTCTATCAGCAAAGGTGAATCCCTCAACCTCCCGGTTTAGTTTTCAATGGTCGTATATCTATTTTGTTCTGTTTTCTGGTTACTAAAGTTAAAGGCTTTAACTCTAGAAAGGATGTGTTGATAAGTACTCCGTAGTTTATTAACATAAATCTCTAATCTCGTGACTAAGATTTCATCTTTTACAGGATTGGGCTGACATTGAGTTTGGAATTTCAGAAGGTGTTGATTTTGTTGCGGTTTCATTTGTGAAAGATGCTGAAGCTATCAAGCAGCTAAAGAGCTATCTGTCTACTAAATCCTCTGAGTAAGTTGTGGTATTAAGTGACACATCCAAATGAAAACCTCGATTCAACAAGAATTTCGGTTCTCTCAATATTTGTCGTTTGTGAAAGATGCTGATGCCATTAAGCAGCTAAAACGTTTGTTTACTTCCCTGCTTTAATTCCCAGCTCAATCAAAACCTTGGCTAAGATCGAGAGTTTGGAGTCTTTGAGGAAGTTGGAAGAAATTGTCGAAGCTTGTGATGGAATTATGATAGCAAGAGGAGACCTTGGAGTTGAAATCCCTCTCGCGCAGATTCCCACCGTGCAGGAGAAGATTACTTATGTTTGCCGGCAACTCAACAAGCCCGTTATTGTAGCTTCTCAACTTTTGGAGTCAATGGTGGAGTATCCCACTCCTACACGAGCAGAGGTGATCCATTGTATCTTTTCCTAAACTAAAGCTTGTGTTTCGCTTGCAACAATCTAAAGCATACCTTTTGACTCAAAACACACGGTGTCCATAGGCTTAACATTGATAATTGTTGGGCAGATGCTGGTAAAGTGCCAAGTCCAGCACCCGGTGGCTAGGGAATTGTTGGGCGGAGGCCTAGAGGGCCAAGTCCAGCCTCTCGGAAATGTGTAGCGGCGCCTTTGCTACTAGCTATAACTTTTAGCGTAATGGTAAATGCTTGATTCTAACAAGTGGTATCAGAGTCAGGTCACGGGTTCGAGAACATGAACATATCACACTATAACCAATTGATGGCAACTACTAAACTGTAACAAACCCATAAGCAGAAGGACGGGAATCATAAAACCAGCACAACCCAGAATAGCCTTAACCAACTTGGTTGGCGTACTCTTGTCCCTTAAGAGTGGTTGGGAGTTCAAACCCCTTCTTGTATGGAAAAACCAATCTGGCTAGCACTTTGCCCCTTAATTGGGCCGGCCCGGTGTGAACAGGGATTAGTCTGAGTATGGTACGGGCTTAAAGGTGCCTCCTACAGTTAGGGCCTGCTCAGGACACCTCGTCGTCTAACCCAAAAAAACCCAGAATAGCCTTCTCATCGTGCTCTGATACTATATAGTGTTGAGCTTATATATCCTAAATCCTAATATTATATGGCTTTAGGTGGTCTTGAAAATTTGATGCCTAAAATCCCAAATACCTAGCTGTTGCGTGAACAATTTATTTCACGTGGCAGGTTGCCGATGTTTCTGAAGCAGTTCGACAGTATGCTGATGCGCTAATGTTGTCTGGTGAATCAGCAATAGGATTGTACGGGCAGAAGGCGCTCGATGTCTTGCGTACAGCAAGCAGTTGCATGGAACAATCGAGCCGTGCAGAGAACAGGCAAACTAGTTTACATCAGCTCACGCTTGGAGTTTCTTTGCCCGACAAAATCGCAGAGCAGATATGTAATTGTGCAGTAGAAATGGGTATATATCTTCATCCTCGCATTTCCAAATTTCCATACCATCATTATTTCCAACAAGCACTGTTATTATACAGCTAACAGCTAATTTACCAAACACCTTTCTACAATCAGCTAATATTATCGACTAGTTATACCATCTAATTAACCCAATCAGCTAACAGTCATTTACCAGACAGGGCCTAAATCTTTACAAGCGAGAACTTTTGAACATAACATTCTACAGTACATGACCGATAGTTTCTTTATCTGCAGCTAACAACATAGGCGTAGATGCTATCTTTGTGTACACAAGAAATGGGCAGATGGCGTCTCTCCTCTCGCGTAACCGTCCAAATCCTCCGATATTTGGCTTCACGAACGACAGTGGCACGAGGATGGCTCTCAATCTGCAGTGGGGGATAATACCTGTGTTAGTAGACCTATCGGATGACATGGAAGCAAACATTGAGAAAACCATTGATCTCGTAAAAGCAAAGGGGTTGATTAAGCGCGATGATGCAGTTTTGGTGGTTTCTGATATTATTCCAACTTCTACACCTCAAACAGTGTTCCAATCAATCCAGGTTAAAACCATTGTCTAGCTCCCTCAACAGTACCATCTTTTTCCCTTTCAAACACAGCAGAAAGCTTTCTTTCTTGTTTTGGCTGTTTTGATGTATGAATATAGTATAACACAGTTACACAGTAGAAAGCTTTCTTTCTTGTTTTGGCAGTTTTGATGTATGAATATAGTATATATAGATTACTATAAACATGAGTTTCTTAATTATCCAAATCTGTATCCTATTAATATCTTAGTTGACCTTGTTCTGTATGTCTCATATGTACTGGAGGATGATAGGTGTTGGACGGAATAGAGCAGAGTTGAATTCAACACTTATCCGGGTTACATTTGTTTTCTTTAGTCACGTAATGTGAGGTGGGTTGGGAGTGCGGAGTAGCACCCTATAGTATAGTACGTAATACTTTAGCTCATTTTAAGTTACAAATAAGTTATAAACTCGATAAAATATTAAAAGTTTAAATAATAGTTTATTTTGAAATGCGTTTTAAAATAAGTTAGTAGCTACTAGCTTTTAAGTTTTTAACTTTAAAATAACTTATACAAGTTAGGTATGTCAAACAGAACCTTCAATGTTGCAAAAGTAGGTGCTAATCGGGTGTCCCGGGGGTGTTTAGTACCTAGGCGGCCAAGTAATTTGAGTATATCCTCTCAACTTTTTTTCATTTAAGGCTATGAGCGGTTAGACTGTTATAATCTCTCAAACTAATCAACTACATATGTTAGTTTGTTATAATCGTCCAAACTAGTCAACTACATATGTTAGATGGTTGAATAATGACTGGAGAAATATAGAAAGAGGAGCAACTGAATAGGCAAAAAAAAATGTTAGATAGTTGATAATGATGGAGGAATATAGACAGAGGAGCAACTGAATAGGCAAAAAAAAATCACTTGGTCGATTTGGGCGCTGACTCAACCGAGTTAGGTGCCCAACTCAACGCCTAGTCGACTCATCAACTAAAAACGACTTAGAGCTGAAATCGCCTCAACTTTGGAGCATATAGCACCTAGTCAGCCGCCTAGGCTGATTTTCACAACAGAGCCTTACAGGTTTGGGTTGTATAAATATGTTGCTTGTAACATGATGTTCTACTATTATCATTAATAAAAAGTTGTCGGAATTACATGAATATTGTCTTCTTTTTTTTTTTTTATTTTTTTTATTATTATTTTTTTTATTTTTATTTTCTATCATTGTTATTGATTTTTGTACTCATCAATCTCAACGGACCCAAACCACAGTGAATTGGATTACCGTATATAGATGTAGAAGAAAACTTGTGAATCTTGCGTACGGAAATCTCCTGCTGCTAGTGCTGGATTCTAAGCTTCAACTTCCTAGAGTTTCTTTTCTATAGTTTACTCTGCGAATTGACTTAATATCACACCAAAACTCGTTTGAGTTGAAATCAAAAATTTATTTAATCACATATGTATGCAACGTCTTAGCAGAGTTAATCGTTCTGAGGTAGAACAATTGTGTACGTTCCAGTGATTTGATGAAGTTACTGTATGGTGGGAGATGAAAACATTATCCAAGGAAGGCGGTTAGGTTAGCAGAAATGCAGAACAGAGGCTTGGTTGTCACTTGTCAAGCAGAGAATGAGTTCTGGCCACAAAAGGAACCACGACATCTCGCGCACAAATACAAAATCACAGCCTTTAATTTCTAAACTACGCCGATGGGTATATGCCCCACCTCAGAGAAGACTAATCAGTAATCCCGCCGTTTTGTCTGCATTCTCTCTCTCTCTCTCTCTCTTTCTCTCTAGAAACTTGGTTTAATTCACGAGCACGCTTTCCTCTGTTTCTGGTTAAGGGAATCCGATCCCCCACCCCCTGAATTGGATATATATATATAATCTCGGGTTGAAGTTTACTACTGGGTTGGAGAGAAATTTGAATAATGGCTCACCTCCAGTTGTTGAAATATAGTGTGTCGTCATTTTTGAGTTCTCATACAAAATTGGCGTGCAGTTGCTCGGATTTCAGCTCGGGGATCATAGGATATAGAAGAAGGAGAAGGAATTTTCGGTTTCAAAGCAAGCGGAATCGGAGCTTCAGATTATTGATTGATCGGAAGCTTAGGGTTTCATGCAGAACTCAGGACAACGATACTCCAAGCAATGGTAAAATTAGCTAACTATTCCTTTTCTTTTTAAAAAATAAAATAAAATTAATTTACCTTTGTGATTAAACTTTTGATTTTTAGATTCCAGCGTTTATGTAATCCAGTATATGCATGTTTGTGTTTATATTTGTGGCTTGTGCATGGTATGTGCAAGAGAAACCATCTAGATCAAATAGCTGTACAATTTGAGGACCCGAGTTTAAGGTTGAGAAAAGGCAGATGAAAGAGTTTGTTATTGTGTAAACTGGTATGATGGTTAGAATACAAGTTGAAGAAAATGCACTGTTGTAGTTTATGTTGCATTCTCCAAACATGGAGTTCACCAGAAAAGAAAGGGGAATTTAGAAAGCAAACTTTTGTTTCAGTTGAAGTAAAAACAGAATTTTAGTAACTTATGATGTTCAAACCTCAAAAGCTGATGGACAAAGGGGTTTTGTTTTTCTTTTTTTTTGGGTAATATCATGTTTCTTGTGCTAGTGTACTCAGTACTTTATCGTTGAGCTTGGATAATCCTAAACCCAGATTTTAATTTTACTGTTGGGACCAGGTGAAGAACCTCCTGAGTCGTTGTTTATGAAAGAATTGAAGAAACGAGGCATGACTCCTACTTCATTACTTGAAGAAAGCAACAGAAGCATCTTGGAGGATGAAGAAACAAAAATTAAGGAAGAAGATGGAGGCTTTTCTCGTAGAAATGCCATCTCGACGGAATCAGGAAGAAACTTAACTAATCAGAGAGAGCAGTCCATGGCCCTTAATAGTGAAGGCATTGAGGTTTGCATCTTTTTATTTTTTTCTTTTTTGATAGTTCTGTTTAGTTGATTGAATTTTGTCACTAGTAAACTTTTTAATTTATGGAATAGTGGTATTTCCTACAACACTGCATCACTACCCCCTTTTTCAATTCATCTCGATGAGAACTGTATAAACTGTATTAGATGAACAATAATTACAACTGTACAGATTGAGGGAATATGTACAAGAGAGAATCATAGGAAGACTAGGGTAGGGAGTCATAATGTGACTCAAATACAAACAGTCCTAATAATCTCTACCTCTCAATGGTTGTTTTGTATCAGTCTCTAAATATTCAACTCAGATTCTTCTCAATTATATCATGAGCGCTTTGTGCTCTTTTGTAAGACATGTAAGATAGCTATTCAAGAGGCAATGTACATAATTTGCAACAGTCCTTGTCTTTTATTCTTTGTAAACTGTCCCACTAGATGCTATTACATGTGTTACTGGATTTTCATTTCAATTTTACCTTCTTCAGGGCTTAATTCCACGGGCTAAGCTTTTGCTGACCCTTGGAGGGACGTTCTTTCTGGGATTCGGGCCACTAATCCTAGTAACCGTTGCATTTTTCTCTGCTTTGTACCTGGTAAGTTCATATTATGATCTCTCTCTTGTTTCAAAGAGTTATACATCATTACAAACAATTGTTTTTCTAGCTTAGCTTGAACATATTAGTGTTGAAGTTCATGAATACAACATGGAATTTCATATACCTTTCCCACCCACATTGAACCTCTTGTCTACCCAGTTAACAAGGGTGCATTATTCATTTTTAACCAACAGTATTTCGGACCCACATTTATCCATGACGGAAGCAATGCTCGCATCACTCCACCGCAATATGTTGATCCCTATGCACTACTCGAAGACGAAAGGATATCCCAAACTGCACCTGGTCTAAACTGAAGAACTCTGCTTCAAATGTCAAGTACATGTTTGTTTCACATATATATACTCTTCGACTTAATGTTGTGATCTAGTTAGGAAGTAGGTAGGAATTTCCGACTACTAGGTTAAAGTTTTCTTTGATCTACCAATGTAAAATATGTATGTACTCAATTCCCTTGAAAGAAGATTTCAAATGAATCAGCAGCTTTTTATAGCAGATGGAAATGCAGATACATATGCTCCATATATGAATATGAACGGGGAAAAGTGCAGATCCAATGCATTCTGTCTGAATGTTCATTGCTGCGTACCGTATCCGAGTCCATGAACTTAAAGATTCTATCCAATTGACTTTTGCAAGGTACATCTCAAGTTTGGGAAAGAACATCTCAATTCTCAAGTGCCATAATAAACGTCAATGATTAAAAGTGAAATTTATTTTAAAATTATTTTTTTCTCAACAAATAGGTATAAATGTCACACGTGCATATACATAATAAATTTTGGTAGTGAAAAATAGTTCTTGTGGGCGTAACTTGATCAAGTTAGTGTTAAATTAATAATCACAAGGTTACAAGTTCGGCGACATTGGTTAGGTTTTTAACTTGTTAATTACAAGGTTACAAGTTCAACTATTGACCTATGGACAACCTAAATTGATTTATCTCATTTTAATTTTTTGTCAGTAAAATTTACCTAGTCCACACCCTTAAATAATGTCTGTGAATTTTTCTTGTTACTCTGAGCCAACATCAATGAATGATACATTTATTAGAAGTGTAACCTAAGGCTGAAGCTCTCAAATCGGAAAGGTAACTTAAACAGTTAAACCCACGCACACTCCCTATTTCACTCCTCTCTTTTCTTTTCTTTTCTTTTATTTTGTTGAAGTAGAGAAATTACGCACGGCGGTTATTTTCGATCGGTCCGGTGGATTCAGTATCTATCCATCACTATATCAGATCAAGATACTCGGCATATACATACACCATTAATTAAGCCAGCAGGCTAGGGGTAGTTAGTTAGTTATTGACAATTAGTCGGTTAGTTAGTTATTGCTCCCTGCCAGAATATTGCTTGTTTATCCATCCATCATCTCTATATGTATGCATCCATGCAAACCTGCCTACATTTCTAACGATTTCTACACTTGATCAACATACATTATTCACACACATTTTAATTTGCCCCAATTCGATCACAATTCTAAAAACCCTCTCTCTCTCTCTCTCTCTCTCTCTATCATCATCATCTATCCGATCTTCAATTCACAGTTTCACGCACAGATCCATCCACAAGACTTGCAGTAATATAATTAATGGAGACAAGCTTGAGCAGTGGTATAGAAGCTGGCCAGGATCCCAAGGTTGACGATGACGGTCATCCCAAAAGAACTGGTACATATATCCTTTTCATTCATAATTTCTTCCATTTTTAAATCTGATTCTCTAATGCATTATCCTAAGAAATCTTTCAATTTCTACCGCTTAATCATTCCGCTGTAAGCTTTATAAAATATATTCTATGTATGCCCACCAAGTATTCGACATTTGGTTATAAGCACATTCCTTTCATTGTTTTTCAAATTTATTAATGCATGCTCGTAAGGATTGTTGGTTAAGTAGATTATTGTGATTGTATAAAGAAACAAGAGTTAATGCCCGCCCATCTGATTAAGTCTTTCAAGTATAGCGATTTTGTCATATTTACTTCTAATTAAACTTTCAAATTAACCATGCAGTCCTTCAAACTTTCAAATTTTAACCAGTCGTGATCCTTCAACTTTCAAATTTTAACTCGTTGTAAAACTACTATATTAGAACGACTTCAAATGGCATTAACTGAAAGAAAAAAATGGAGGAAGAGTATTGATTATGGATGGCTTTGGTATTACAGGAACTTTGATAACAACAACTGCACATATCATAACAGCAGTGATAGGGTCAGGAGTGTTATCTCTGGCATGGGCTACTGCACAACTGGGGTGGATTGCAGGCCCGGCAACTCTCTTGGCATTTGCAATCATTTCTTGTTACGCTGCTACTTTACTTGCTGATTGTTACCGCTCCCCAGATGGTAAAAGAAACCACACTTACATGGAAGTTGTCAGAGCTCATCTAGGTATGCATGCATTAAAACTAATTTGAACCATATATATATAGGTTTTATTTCTTTTTATTTTACTACTTCATTCAAATTAAATTAAAGCATGCTGCAGCTTCCTTACAGGATTTTAAAATTGATTTCAATTCTAGGAGGGTATAACGTCAAGCTGTGTGGAATAGCTCAGTTTAGCAATCTGATTGGTACTACCATTGGATACACTATCACCACTTCACTCAGTTTAATGTACGCCATCCAGAACTACAACACTAGTACAAGTGAATATTTCACTTCTGTTTTCTTTTTTGGTCTACTGGTTAATTCAATAATGCAGTTTGATTGGGTGAAAAGTGATTATTGGTGTGGTTAACTAACAGGGCAATCGAGAAATCAAACTGTTATCATAAAAATGGGCATGATGCTAATTGCCGGCAGAAGAACATGAACTTCACAATCCTTTATGGAATGGCACAAGTTGTTCTCAGCCAAATTCCAAACTTTCATGAGCTTGCTTATCTCTCCATTTTTGCTGCTCTCATGTCTTTCACTTACTCTGCCATTGGCCTCGGCCTCTCCATAGATAGAATTGCAAGTGAGTTAAATCCTACCTACAAAATGTGTGTTCATACACTTCCAAATTTTCATGACTATATTACTGTTCTCTTGGGGTGTACTTTAAAATGTACATATTTAATCCATTGTTAAATTTATAGGTAACTTATTACTGTTCTCTTGTAGTCTTAGGTTTGGACTAATTTAACGTTAAGCTACTATTAGATACCATTTAGGGAGAGGGCTCTTCAAATTAAATGCCTTGGTCTATTGACAAGGCCGGCATGACTGAACCCCGAGATCTTACCTAAGGGTGAACAAAGTTCTTTCTACTAGACCAATCTTTACTGATCAAAATCCAGGCTAATATATATAGTTTGAGTGTATGTAGTTTAGGCCAGGATTTGTATGAGATGTAGTTAATGGGTTTTTTGTTGATTGTTTATTAGGAAGGGGGTGTGCGAAGACTAGCTTAACGGGACAGCCAATTGGACCAAACTTCTCAACCACAGAGAAAATGTGGAAGATCTTTGCTGCCCTAGGAGACATTGGTTTTGCCTATATTTTCTCTAATGTTCTAGTGGAAATACAGGCATGAATTCGTATTTGATTATTTATATATACAGAGATATATTATTTGGTGTAGATTAACTGAAAAAATTAATGTTAATTTGCATTGAAGGACACAGTAAAAGCCTCCCCAAGGGAGATTAAGGTGATGAAACAAGCCACTTTCTGTGGCATATGTATTTCCTCCATCTTCTACATGCTGTGCGGCGTCCTGGGATACGCCGCATTTGGGAGCGATGCACCTTCAAACTTCTTGACTGAGTTTGGTTTCTACGATCCATTCTGGCTTATTGACTTCGCTAACGCCTGCATCATTGTACACCTTCTTGGAGCTTACCAGGTGGGTAATGCATATTTATATGTTATTTTTACTATACTGTCTATACCTATACATTTTCTTACCAATCTGACCTTTTTTTAACTGGAATAAAAATATGTATTAAGTGTTTGTTTTATATGTTTGTAACTAGTAATAACAATAAATATTTATGGGCAGTTTACAAATTGGATGTTCAACTGGATTGAGATTAAAACTTAATTGGGTTGCGACAGGTTTTCGCGCAACCGATATTTGCCTTCGTTGAAAACCGGTGCAAGAACAGATGGCCAAACAGCAGATTCATAAACGGGAAGAGCTTTAAGATTTCTGCCAACAAAACATGGAATGTGAGTATGTTCAAGCTGACATGGAGGACTGCGTATGTGGCAATCACGACCATAGTGGCGATGCTGTTCCCATTCTTCAACGATTTCGTGGGGCTTCTGGGAGCCATCTCCTACTGGCCCCTAACCATTTACCTGCCGTTTCAGATGTACATTAAGAGGACCAATATTCGCAGGATGTCTTTCACTTGGATGTGGCTCACTGTTTTGTGTGTGGCTTGCTTATTACTCTCCATATTAGCGGCTGCGGGATCTATTCGTGGCCTAATCAAGGCTGTCACCAGGTTCAAGCCCTTTCAAGCTGAATCTTGAATGAAGCAAATTTTTTATTTAATGGCTCATTTTTTTTTTTCCTTTTTTCTAGCTAGCTAGGGAATCAATGTGTTTGCATTGTATAGGAATTAATCAATTAATTAGACTCAAATATTGGGTTGATTTTGCTTTAATTTTCTAGCTAGTTGCATAATTGCATTGCCTCATTTTATTATGATTACCTCTAAGAGCAAAAATGATTTTTTTTTTTTTTTTAGGTGTGAACTAGGCGAGAGATGAGTGAAAAAGAAAAAGAAAAAAAAAGGGAAAAAAAAAACATGTTTGACCATCTAGCCCGAAAAAAAAAAAAAAAAAAAAAAAAACCCAGGACGCACCAGCTCATGCACGCGACGGACTGGGCACTGAATGTGCACCTAACGTGCACAAAGGCAGTAGTCTTTTGCAATCTCTCTCATGCGGGACCCATAAAAAAAACTAGTATTTGCAGGAGTAAAATTTGAGAAAAAATCATGCCTTCCATTGAAAAAAAATTTGAGAAATCGTAAAATGGAACCAAAGAATGAGGCAATAATTTTGGCAGTATTTAAAGGAGAAATATGACTATATATGGATGCCAACTTGCATTATCATGCATGATGATTATTAAAGGTTTACGACCTAACCACACGAAATTAAGTTGGTACAACAACAACTAACAACAAACAACAATACATAAATATGAACTATTATTGCATGCATGCATGAAGTTCAAGATTCCACGTGAAACGGCTGGAACCTCTTCACAGATTTGATTAAACCTCTTATAGACACAAAGCAAAGCATACTCAAAATCTGGAGCCAAATCCAACCGAAAGACAACCTGCGAACCTTTGCCCTCGCAATGTACATCTGAACCGGCAAGTAAACGGTTAAGGGCCAGAAAGCGGCGGCCCCTATGAGACCCACGAAGTCGTTGAAAAACGGCAACAACATAGAGATTAAGGTTATCACCACAACGTACGCGCTTCTCCACACTAATCGGAACGCGCTGAATCTCAGCCTCGGAAGACATGGAACCTCAATCGCCGTTTCTTGATTGACGAATCTACTCGCCGGCCACCTCCTCTTGCACCGCTCCTCCACGAATGCAAATACCGGCTGCGTAAACACCTGGTAGGCTCCCAGGAGGTGTACGAATTAAAAGTGCAGGCTATATTTATTGGCACTAAAATCCGACCAAAAGTCAGTAGCTAGCGAACATAGGGAATACGTACGTAAATGCTGCGGGGAAAATTATAGATTATTATCTATATCTATACTATATATATATAAAAACAAAATTCTCAATTTAACTTTCCGTCCAAAAAAACTCCTATAGATTTGCGCAATATTGTAAAAATATGGTAATACAAATTCTAATATAATATATTCTTTCCACTTTCTTATTCTTATACTGTTAATAAAAGTAAAAACCATCATCTTCAACTTTCCCGTTCAAACTAATATAAATGTTAATTAATTGGTAAAAAAATTAATAAAGTTTAATTAGTAACAAAATTTTATATGAAAATTAATTAATATCTAATGAATTGTTACCACAAATTAAAACCAATATATACTTAAAAATGAAAAATGGTTACCCAATTCTAAGAATAATTAAACCATTATAATTGTGAAAATAATGGAAATAATAATAATAATAATAATAATAATGATAATAATAATAATAATAATAATAATAATAATTTTTTTTTTTGAAGTCTACACACGCGGAATACTGATAGATTTTGCGTAATAAATGAAAAAATTCATTAAAAATTCTGTGTAATTTTATAAGAAAATAATAATTTATTAATTATTATTTACACAAATAATAATAATTTTTTTTGCACAAATAATAATAATTCGAATATTGATTTTACACCAATAATAATAATAATAATAATTTGAATTCTACACACGCAGAATACTAATTTTGCGTAATAGTAATTTTTGAAGATTTTTTTTTTTCAATTTATTTGCGTAAAGATGGATTCCTTTTTCTATTTAAAACTATTTGTAAAAAGATGTTTGGTAAAAGTTTATATATATATATATATATATATATATATATATATACCTAAATGCAGTTAATGTGACTATAATAAAATTACATTGTATGGCCAACAAATACATTTATAGTAATAATAATTATATATAAATGTATTTATCTCATAATTTGTATGATTATATATAATGGTACAATTTATGATATAAGTTGCTCCCTTATGTGGGAGGTTAACACTTTGTGTTTCAATAAGTTGAGAAAGTAGTTATGAATAGATACTGTCAGTAGTACTCAAATATATATATATATATATATATATATATATATATATATATATATATATATATATATATATATATATATATATATATATAATGTTATAATTTATGAAATTATGTTTGAGGTTTTTTTATTGGATCATGTCCACAATAAATTAGGTTACAATTCAGATACTGGATGCGATAAAATAAATAATGTATGTTAGATTAGTCGACAAGGAAATCCCTTAATTTAAGAGGGTAAGTACAAAGATAATAGGTTCGAACACATGCCCAACAGGAGGCTACGTCAGGGTGCTAAGGTTGTTACTACTATGCAGACAATGACATGACCATTAATAAACTTAAATCGTTGTTGCTGTGTAATGATTATTTGAGAAGACGTCAATGTCTTGAATACTGGGGGGAGGGGAACCTGTTCTTTATTGGCGAGGGAAGCCATTACACTTGTGGAAACTCCATATAATAATGTATCTCTTAATAATCCAACACCAGCCACCTATCGCAAAACACATCAGAGCCACACATTTTAGATTGGCCAAATGCACAGTTAGAAATGGGACACATGGCCCCCAGCAACAAGGTACAACTGCAGGGGTTGTGCTCGAGGCGAGGCAGTGTCTTGTGGCTTAACATGGGCAGGACCACATGGAACATGACCAGGGCCGTCCCTGGCCATGTCTGGACAGGGCTAGCGCACAGTGCCCCCAAATTTTGGGGGCCCCAAATATTACATACGTAGTATATATGTGCATATTGTGCACCCAAATTTTGGGGACACTTTTATTAAAAAAAAATTATTATTTTATATTATATTTTATATATTAGTGTAGGTGTAATTTATGTATAAAGAAATCAAGACGGTTTAAAATTCTAAAAAATTTATATTCCTAATTCTTAAGGACTTGATTTACGTATAGAGTTATAGTCTTATAACTTATAGGAATTGAGGCGGCCTATTTGATTATTGTAAAAGTTATTATATATAAAGAGTAAAAAATTACTCTTATTCCTATTATAATGCATACACGCAAGAATTTGGTCTCAGTAATCATTAATTTGAAGTGTGTTGTTTGTGCATTTGGCATCCTCAAATTTTTTTATTCTTCACGATAAAAGGATGAAGGTATGTAAATAATTAAATATTTTAATTTTTTAATTTTATTCAAAATTTTAAAATTATTAATTCAATAACTAACCCTAGCTAGGAATTTTTTTGATTGGTGAATAACAATATAATTTCTTGTATTTTGATACTACAATTGCAATATCAATTAGTCTTGACTATTTTCATTACTGTTGTTTATACATAAAGAAGTTTTTTAAATTTAAAATTGTTGAAATCTTACTTATGATAAACTATTTTGTAAAAAAGACTCAATGGATTTGTGAATAATTTTACATCTAAATGGCCGAATAAGAAGAAGAATGTCACTTTTCAAGTGAAATTTTGAATAATTTTTTTTATAGACTATTATATATTTTGGTACAATATAATATATCTTTTATATATTTACAATTATATACAAAAAGGGGGCCAATGTTAATTTTCGTACAGGACCCCAATTTTCTTAGGAACGGCCCTGAACATGACCTCACTTAGATAGGGATGGAACATGTTTTACCGTGTAACCCGAAAAAGAAAAAGAAAAAAAGAAGAGCACAGGACGCGCCAGCTCATGCACGCGCCCGACTGGGCACTGAATGTGCACTGAATGTGCGCCTAACATGCACAAAGGCAGTAGCCTTTTGCAATCTCTCTCATACGGGACTCATAAAAGCTAATATTTGTAGGAGTAAAATTTGAGAAAAAATCATGTCTTCCATTAATGTAAAAACGCAAGCTTAGTTTTTAGATATGAAGAAAAACTCATAAAAATTGAAAAACAAACATTGATAAATATACTTTGACTACCTAACCACACGAAATTAAGTTGGTACAACAACAACTAACAACAAACAACAAACAACAATACAGAAATATGAACTATTATTGCATGCATGCATGAAGTTCAAGATTCCACGTGAAACGGCTGAAACCTCTTCACAGATTTGATTAGACCTCTTATAGACCCCGCAGCAGCCAAGACTGAGATGACGAAGCAAAGCATACTCAAAATCTGGAGCCAAATCCAACCCAAAGACAACCTGCGAACCTTTGCCCTCGCAATGTACATCTGAATCGGCAAGTAAACGGTTAAGGGCCAGAAAGCGGCGGCCCCTATGAGACCCACGAAGTCGTTGAAAAACGGCAACAACATAGAGATTAAGGTTATCACCACAACGTACGCGCTTCTCCACACTAATCGGAACGCGCTGAATCTCAGCCTCGGAAGACATGGAACCTCAATCGCCGTTTCTTGATTGACGAATCTACTCGCCGGCCACCTCCTCTTGCACCGCTCCTCCACGAATGCAAATACCGGCTGCGTAAACACCTGGTAGGCTCCCAGGAGGTGTACGATGATGCAGACGTTGGCGAGGTCGACGAGCCAGAAGGGGTCGTAGAAACCGAATCCGGTCAAGAAATTCGACGGCGCGTGGTGGCCGAAGGCGGCGTATCCGAGCACGCCGCACAGCATGTAAAACACGGTGGATATGAATATTCCGGCAAAGGTGGCTTTTTTCATAACCATATTCTCATCGGAAGAAGCTTTTATGGTATCCTGCGATGCATATATATATTTATGAGTAATAATTAATATAATAACCATCAACATCATCGTCATTATTTGACCAACGTACACCTACTAATGAATCATTAAATTGGGTATTATTAAATAAAATAAGAATTTATAATATAAATAATATATGTTTACCTGAATTGACAATAGAATATTGGAGAAAGTATAGGCAAACGCTATGTCTCCGAGTGCGGCAAAGATTTTCCACAGCCTATCTGCACTTGACAAGTCGGCTCTGATTGGCTGCCCAATTAAGCTAGTCTTCACATGTCCTCCTCCTAAAAGTTTTTGAACACGAGAAAATGTTAGGTTGTACTGTCTAATTTATTAACATTAAATTTTGAGTTTATTAATGTATAATGTCTAATAATCTTTAACTTTTTGAACATGTTACGTACTTGCGATTTTGTCTATGGAGAGGGCAAGTCCAATGGAAGAGTAAGCAAAAGACATGACAGCGGCAACGATGGACAGAAAGGAGAGCTTATGAAAGTTTGGGATTTGGCTTAGAATAATTTGAGCAACTCCGAAGAGGATTGTGTAGGTATTGTTGGTCCGCCCGCAGGCAGCATCATGCCCATACTTATGGTAGCAGTTGGATTTCGAGATGGCACTGCATGTACATATTATATATATATTTATCAACATTATCTTATATTATTCAACAAAATTTAAAAATAAATTAAAACATAATTAATACGACGTGACGTAGGCAGAATTATTAATTGCATACGTTCCGTTCTTACCTCATGCTTAGTGTTGTGGTGATGGTGTAACTAATGGCAGCACCAACAAGATTGCTGTACTGCGCTATTCCACACAGCTTCACGTTTGGTCCTCCTGTTCAATTTGGTATCAGAGTCAATCTCATGTCAAAGGTTATGAACACATACTTCAACTCATTAGACATCCCCTATCAGCACCAATAGTCAGGACTATAATACCACTTATTAGGATTAAGTGCTTACTAATACTACTTTTGAGAGGTAGCAAGGTGCCGGACTTGACCCTTTACATGTCTGTGCCCAATAATCCCTTAGCTATATGGTGCGGGACTTGACCTTACCGGCCTCGGATCGATCCGCCCAACATTTTCTTTTAATTTCTGTGATAATGAAAGCAAAGTTTGAGTACCTAGGTAAGTGGTAACGGCGGCCATGTAAGTGTAGTTTCTGGTAGTATCAGGGGAACGGTAACAGTCAACGAGTAAGATGGAAGTATAGCAGGTGATGATGGCGAAGGCCAACAGAGAAATGGGTCCGGCGATCCAACCCAACTGTGCGAATGCCCAAGCTAGAGACAGCACGCCCGACCCGATTACTCCCGTTATGATATGTGCACCAGCAGTCATCATCGTACCTACAAATTCAAACCAACACTTTACATCGTACCAGATCGAACTCAAACATCATCTACTCCATATATAAAAAATTATACATAAATACATACATACCGGTTCTTTTTTCAAGACCATCGTCGTCAAACTTTGCATCACCATAACCCCTCCCTTCTTCTGTACCAGAGCTTAAACCTCCTTCCATCTCAATCTCCATCTCCCTCTCTCTCTATCTCTTCACTGAGAGATGTGTATAGTTGGGTGTTGAAGAAGAAGAAAAGTGCAGGCTATATTTATTGGCACTAAAATCCGACAAAAAGTCAGCTAGCGAACATAGGGAATACGTACGCAAATGCCGCAAATTATGCTGTGCAACCGAATGCACCATGCACATGGTGCATTCGATGCAAAACGACGTCGTTTTGGTTAAAAAACGCGCGTCCCACTTAAAGAAGAAATCAGGTTCGATTCCCGGCAATAGTATTTTTATATATTCATAAATTCATAACTATATATCCACAAATTCATAACTATATATCCACAGTGAATGAATGAACTAAATATCCACAATGAATGAACTAAATATCCATAAATTCATAACTATATATCCAGAAATTCATAACTATATATCCACAGTGAATGAATGAAGTAAATATCTACAATGAATGAACTAAATATCCACAATGAATAAACTAAATATCCATAAATTCATAACTATATATCCACAAATTCATAACTATATATCCAGAAATTCATAACTATATATCCACAATAATGCTTGCCGAGAATCGAACCTGAATTTTTTTTTTTTTTTTTTTAAGTGGAACGCGCGTTTTTAGTCAAAACGACGTCGTTTTGCATCGTATGCACCATGCGCATGGTGCATTCGGTTGCACAGCATAACTATTGCGCAAATGCTGCGGGGAAAATTATAGATTATTATCTATATCTATAATATATATAAAAACAAAATCATCAATTTAACTTTCCGCCAAAAAAACTCTATACTACTAAGGTTTGTGCAATATTGTAAAAATATGGTAGTACAATTCATATTGGTACTACAATTGTACATTAAAATATGGTAAAATACAATTCCTAATATAATATATTATTTCCTACTTTCTTATTCTTAATACAATTCTAGATTAAAATTACTAATCTTAATAATAATAATAATCTATATTGTTAATAAAAGTAAAAACCACCATCTTCAACTTTCCCGTTCAAACTAATATGAATGTTAATTAATTGGTAAAAAATTAATAAAGTTTAGCTGGTAACAAAATTTTATATGAAAATTAATTAATATCTAATGAATTGTTACCACAAATTAAAGTCAGTATATACTTAAAATGGGAAATGGCTACCAAATTCTAAGAATAATTAAACCATTATAATTGTGAGAATAATTGAAACAATTTTTGTGTAATAAATGAACAAATTCATTGAAAATTTTATGTAATTTTATAAGGAAATAATAATTTATTAACTATTATTTACACAAATAATAATAATTCGAATATTGATTTTACACTAATAATAATAATAATAATAATTTGAATTCTACAAACAGAATACTAATTTTACGTAATAGTAATTTTTGAAGATTCCTTTATCAATTTATTTGCGTAAATATGAATTACTTAATTTATTTGGATAAAAATGGATTCCTTTTCCTATTTAAAGCGGCTTGTAAAAAGATGTTTGGTAAAATTAATTTTTTACTATTAACGGTTAAATGTAAAAAAGACATATAAGGACATTCGTAATAATAATAATAATAATAATAATAATAATAATAATAATAATAATAATAATAATAATAATAATAATAATAATATTATTATTATTATTATTATTATTATTATTATTATTATTATTATTATACAATAATAAAATAAAATTTATAATAATAACAATAGCTTTCAAAAAAAATAGCAATAACAATAATAATTAAAAAAAATGAATAACAATAAGAATACAAATACAATAATAAAATAAAATTTATAATAATAACAATAGCTTTCAAAAAAAATAGCAATAACAATAATAATAAAAAAAATGAATAACAATAAGAATACAAATAATATAATAATAATAATAATAATAATAATAATAATAATAATAATAATAATAATAATAATAATAATAATAATAATACAAAGCACTTATGGTTGAGATTATATTGTGATGGCTTTATTGGATCATGTCCACCCTAAATTAGGTTACAATTCAGATACTGGATGTGATAAAATAAATAATGGATGTTAGATTGGTCGACAAGAAAGTCCTTTAATTTTATAGGCTAAGTACAAAGATAATAAGTTCGAACACATGTCCAACATGGGGCTACGTCAGGGTGCTAAGGTTGTTACTACTACGCGGACAATGACATGACCATTAATAAACTTAAACCGTTGTTGCTGTTTAATGATTATTTGAGAAGACGTCAATGTCTTGAATACTAGGGGGAGGGGAACCTGCATTTTATTGGCGAGGGAAGCCATTACACTTGTCGAAACTCCCATATAATAATGGGACCCTGTATCTCTTAATAATCCAACACTAGCCACCTATCGCAAAACACATCAGAGCCACACATTTTAGATTGGCCAAATGCACCGTTAGAAATGGGACACGTGGCCCCAAGCAGCAAGGTATAACTGCAGGGTTGTGCTCGAGGCGAGGTAGTGTCTTGTGGCTTAACTTGGGCAGGGCCATATGGAACATGACCTCACTTAGATAGGGATGGAAATAGGTCGAGCCGAGTCGAACTTTAGAAAATTAGGTCTGTGCATATTACGAAAATATAAGGCTTGGGTCTAGGCCTGAACCTGTATGTAGGCTTTTATTAAGTTCAAGCCTGAGCTTACATTTGGCCTGGCCTGGCTTGAAACCTTTTTAAAGTCTGTTTAATATGGGAGCTATTAAAAAGCAATCGTTATACCGTGCACCACCGCGCACATAGCAATGTGTGCCCCGCGCCTTCCAAAATGATGTTGTTTTATTAAGTTGTGTGGGAAGTTGACGCGACAGAGTGTATGTGTATTCTGTTATATAATTATGTACATTATGTTATACAATTATGTACATTTTTCATACAATTGTGTACATCCGAAACATAGATTTTTTTTAAGAGTTAAAAGTTCATGTGTATTATGTTAAGAGTTTATGTGTAATATGAATTATGTTAGATTATGTGTATTATCTTTTCAAAAAAGAGTATGTGTATTCTATTATACAATTATGTACATTTTATTATACAATTATATACATTTTCGAAACATGAGATTTTTTTTAAGAAGTTAACCGCCGACAATCAAATCGGGATTTCCAAAAAAAAAAAAGAGTACAAAACGACATCATTTTGCTCCAGGGCGCACAATACATGCACAATGTGCGCCCTGATGCACGATATAAATTGCCATTAAAAAGACTTCAAAATAAGTCCTGCTTTGAATCTATTTAAAGCCTACATATTAAGTCTTTTTAAGAACTTTAATACATATTTCTTAATAATTTAAAAAATATATACGTAATACAAAATTAATACACAACTATATAACTATATCACCCTAGCAATGGTGTTATACCATGTCTCACTTCAAACCCCAATCCTCTACTACAATACCTCAATTTTCCATTTTGACCTTATCTCCCATCCTTTGCACTCAAACCCCATACACTTCATTTCATATCTCACTTCAAACCCCAATCCCCTAGTCTTTGGACTTCAATCCCTAAAACTTTTCACATTGTCCCACTTTGGACTCCATCCATCTAGCCTTTATATTCCAACTCCCTTATCTTTTCTCATCTTTGCACTTTGGACCCCATCTAGTCTTCTTAGTCCAACTTATCCTACCACACTCCTTGGTGGCAAATTATTCTCTGAACTCTGATTAAAAAGTTACACAATTTATATATTGAATGTTCACAATTTTTATATACTAAATGTTCACAATTTATATACTGAATTTTTACAATTTTATACTAGTGCAAACCCACATCCCTTTCCAATGTGAGACAAAAGCTACTTTCAAGCCTTCTCATCCCCATTTTCCAACTCAAATTGGTTTACTTTGAGAATCAATTTCTCATCCACCCAACATATCAATTGTTTCGATTCATTTAGAAAAACTCGAATCCACTTTGAATTAATCCAAATTAAAAGTAGACTCCACATATATGATATATTTGTACCACAAAAAGCACTTAAATTTGTCATTCTAGCTAAAATTTCACACATAATTCTTATGATTATACACTGAAATTAAATATAGGAAACCTACCTACGGAATTGCAGGGATTATGTATGAATTACACATTTAGTGAATTAGTTCATAAATTCGTGTAATTATAATGGAACAATCTAGAAAATGACGTGTGAAATTATATTAAATTATAATGAATTTAGTTCCTATAATTTTGTAATTTTAGCCTGATGCAATAATACATTAAAATCTCTACCCTATATAAGAGATTTATCACATCTCAAGCTTTTGTATCGTCTTTGTTCTCCTGTGAGACCAGGTGTCATAATTACACTATTGATAACAGCCCCAACATTTGTAACGGTTAAAGACAACTCCTAACGCTATGGACATTAATGCTATGTCTAATCCGAGTGTATAAGATTTCATGAATCAAAATAATTTCAATTCAACTGCCTTCGAATGTCTCTTACGTGACAAACGACAATAGTTATACCGCACACCAAGGTGCTTGTAGTTATATGCACCCAATATATTTTTATTTTTTAACTAAAATTTATTTTTCTTTACAAATAAAATTAATTTATAAAAAATTAAAAATATATTATTAAAGAGTTTTATTTAAGATGTTTTAAATGATACCATAAAAGTACATAAAGTTACCAATTAAAATTTTGACATTCTCTGAATTAGCAAAGAAAGTAATGATTGTGGAAACAGAAAAACGTATTTGAGTTCTTGAGCTCAAAATTAGTTTGATTAAAAATGTAAGTATAACTATACAATGTAATATCTAATATTTTTAAAAGTTTAATTATGCTATTATTATGTTGATTTTAAAGTTTATTGTTACTTGTATTATTATTATTTGAATTTGAATTTTTTTTAAACGAATTTGAATTTGAAATAACTACTTTAATTATATAATAACTAACGTATTTAAATAAAACTTGTAAATAAAATAACAAGTGATATTTGTCGAAAATCTCCACAAAAAAAAACTTATTCATTAGAAAAAGATTATTTATGTAAGAACTATATTTATTTTATATCTAATTTCTCCTCTTTATATATGTGGAGTCAAATTAATTATAATTGAGGTTTAAATAAATATATACACAAATTATATTAAATATTAAACTTTACCAATAAATTTAAATAAAACTTGTAAATAAAATAACAGACGATATTAGTCGAAAATCTCCACCAAAAACTTATTCATTTGAAAAAGATTATTTATGTAAGAACTATATTTATTTTATATCTAATTTCTCTTCTTTATATATGTGGAGTCAAATTAATTATAATTGAGGTTTAAATGAATATATACACAAATTATATTAAATATATGACATATAATAACTTCAAAAAAATATGTATAAATACATCTACCCACACAATTAATACATTCATACTTGCTAATCTTGTTTCTATCAAAATGCATTCACACCGAGGAAAAATTTTGTGGCTAGATTCTACTTTATCATATATATATAAAGATATAGAAGATAAAAATAAAAATAAAGATGTTTATTTATAGTTTTTTTTTTTTTTTTCACTTTTGGTCCCACAACTATTAAATCATTTTTACATTTGGCTCTCAATTATTATTATTTTTTTTGTCCCACGACTATTGGATCATTTCCACATTTAATTACTGATTATTAACTTTTCCACATTTAATCTAATAACTTTTAAAATCTTATAACATTTGATCCTTCAACCTAATTTTCAGTCAACGATGATCATAGTGTCTCAAACATCATCAAAGTAGTCTCAGAGCTCTTCTCACTTTCTTCTATAGTTCTTACACTTTAAGATAACCTTACCATTTTACTCAAGTTTTGTAATAGCCCACTATTGGGCCTAGACTTACGAGCCTATTTTTGAGCCCAACCATATTATATTCAATCGTTATATCGTGCACTAGGGCGCACAATGCATTATGTGTCCTGACCTAAAATGATAACGTTTTAATGGAGAGTTGACGCGACAGACACCATTCCGTCCATCTAATGTTGTTAACATCTTCTTCTTTTTTTTTTAATACTTATGTGTTTATGTGTATTATACTATACATTCTGGACATACGAAACCTGATTTATTTTTTTAGAAGTTAACGGCAAAAACATGACATGAAATTTCCAAAAAAACAAAAAAACAAAAAAAAAAAAATCATTCAGGATGCACAATGCAATGTGCGTCCTGATGCACGATACAATTTGCCAATTATATTAATTTTTACGAACCAAACAAATATCTATGGCTCAGTACGTCCACATTGTAATTATTTGTGCTATTTATTAACCTTATCCCAAATTTCGTTCTCAATTTTATGATGAGTTTAATCTAATGAAATCATCACTACCAATTACTTTCTCCTCAAAATGTTGAATCCTCAACTCTAAGAACCTCCTACACTCCGGTCAGACAGAGCATATGAAAGGATGTAAACCATAGTAACTCAGTTGAACATAGAGACTAGACATTTGCTTATTGCGTACAATGAGCCCCTTCACTTTAAGAAGTTGCTCCTACACTGTCGCTGGTGAGATTGGTTATTGTTCACCCTTGTGAGTATGTGACCAACCGATGCGGGCATCACTGTTGGAACCTGTTGGAAAAATTAGCTTAAAATGGCATATTATGGCATATTAAGTGGCTATTTTGTGGTAGAATTATCAGTGGGGTCCACTTTCGATTTGGGTCGGGTCAAAGTGGATTCGGGTTCTTCGTAGTGAGACGAAGAGATTGATATATTGTACGCTCAAAACGGATAATGGGTGAATGAGATATTGATTCTCAAAGTAGACGCATTTAAGTTGGGAAATGAAGGGAAAATGTAGGACTTTGTCCCACATTGGTTTGGAAACAAGATTTGCCCCCCTTATATACATGAGCTCTTTTTAAGCTTGTA
The DNA here is from genome assembly GCF_001879475.1 of Ipomoea nil. Lineage (NCBI taxonomy): Eukaryota > Viridiplantae > Streptophyta > Magnoliopsida > Solanales > Convolvulaceae > Ipomoea > Ipomoea nil. The sequence goes on from NW_017619354.1 coordinate 137,740, forward strand.
GAATTGTATAGCATAGAGGCTCTCTCGCGCGCGGCGGGGTGGGGGGGGGGGGGGTGCAAATCAAAATCCAACTAGAGGAGATCGAAAAGGCTTGATTCAAGCCCGAGCTTGCGTGCGCCAGCACCTGCGGGCGTGGTGCACTCTCGGGTTGCACCACAGTGCGCACGAGAGATGTACTCTCGTGTTGCCTGGTCTGTGTGAACCTGCACCCCAACAGTCTGAAACCCGAAAGTTCAGCCAGTTGTACAGATTAAACTCATCTGTTACGGAATTAATACTGTTTTAATTCCAGTTTTAAATTCTGAGTTTAATCCTACTTAGTGAGTGGCTGTTACAGGTGTTACACAATTGGTTTTAATACCAATTTAATGGCCATGTTTGAATGCTAGCACTCCAACATCCCTATATAAAGAGAAGTAGAGCAATAACATTTTACAACACAGAAAACGAAAGGAATTTCAGTAGCTTTAGCTTCTCAAAACTCTGCTTCTACTCTCTTCTTTACCAACTTGTGTTCACTGCTTTGCTTTGTTTGCCGGGTTCCTTGTTTAGGTGCTTAAACAAGGAATCGTAGCACGTTTTATCCTGGGAAACCTAGGCTACAACGCTCCTAGCACTTGTGGGAGGTAGCAAATAAGGTTTTAAAGAAAAGAACTTTGTGTTCAAACTCGTGCTAAACCTATACCCAAACACTCAACCTTTTCCTTCCCAGTTTTTCTGTTTTCCCATATAATATTAATCTTTTCGTAGGATTATTATTTTTGGGAATTTTCAACCATATTACCCAACAGAACCGTTGGTGAAAAACAAATAATAATCAAATAGAAAATAAGATTATTATTTTTCTGGAAAACTAAGGGAAGGAAAGATGGAGAATTTGGCTAGTGTTTGGTGTTGAGTTTTTGCAAGAGTCAAGCGATCACTCTTTCCTTAAAATCTTATTTGCCACCTCCCAAAAGTGCTAGGAGCTTCGTGACCTAGGCTTCCCAGGATAAAACTTGCTTGTGATTAATGTTTGAGCACCCAAACAAGGAATCCGGCGAACAAGGCAAGGTTTTGAACACAGTAGGCTTAGAAAGAGAAGGAGTAGAAGCAGAATTTTGAAGCTCGTGTAGAGTGCTTGTGCTCTTGTGTGTAAAAATCTGCTTCTTGATAAAAACTAACTTCCAACAGACTTGCTGTTCAGTTTCGGCCGAAAGTATTTTTGATCTCGTTTTTAGTTGGAATTTGATTTGCAACACCCCCCCCCCCCCCTGCGCGAGAGAGCCTCTATGCTATACAATTCTACAAGCTCCAAAAGAGCTCTTGTATATAAGGGGGGCAAATCCTCTTTCCAAACCAATGTGAGACAAAGCTCACTTTTCCCTTCATTTTCCAACTCAAATGGGTCTACTTTGAGAATCAATATCTCATTCACCCATTATCCGTTTTGAGCATACAATATATCAATCTCTTCGTCTCACTACGAAAAATTCGAATCCACTTTGACCCGACCCAAATCAGAAGTGAACCCCACTGATAATTGTACCACAAAATAGCCACTTAACATGCCATTTTAAGCTATTTTTTCCAACAATCACTACCAATTACTTATACCGATAGATCGACATGATGGAGAAATTTTTCATTTCAAATTCAACTTTGCCTCTCGCAATATCTTTTTAATCTAGATTTTTAAAACATAGAATACATTTTGGATTCTTTGTAACAAATTCAAAGCAAGATATAATTTACAGGTTGAATTGTTTCATTTAAAGTTAGCAAGTGAAATTAGCAACATCTATCTTCACAGAATGTAATCCTAACTTTGAAACTTCAAACATATATAATTAGAACTACTCTTTAAAAAAAATACTTGCTTCCTGTTGCAATTTATGAGAGTAAATAACTACGGAGTACTTATTAGGTCTTTTAATTTGTTGGGAACAAATTAGTGAAGTTTTTCTGAATGGGACATGTGGTGCCATAAACCCATCCTGCATGCCATGAATTCCCTCTATGCCGACTACAAAATTAGTTTGAAGTTACAGCGATTAATGCCTAACAGAGCGGACATAAGATATTATAATATGAAAACTTTTTAGAAGAAACTTGTTTTTTTTTTTTTTTTTTTTTTATTTTTTATTTTTTGAAAGGAAAGAAACTTGTTTTTAGTCCCATATAATTATATTAATGTTTTGATCGACGGCTCAGATCTCATTGCATTTTACATGGGAGACTTAACAATAATTTTGTCTAATACAAAATAATAATACAATATCTGTAAAGTAATGTACAATTGTACCATTATATAAATACACGCAAAATTTGTTAATATCATAATGACCTAAATCATTCCCAATAATACAAAAGTGTAATTAAAATATTAAGCCTTGTTCTAAATAATCAAAAGAAAATTAATTAAACGAAAAAACTTAACTCAGATTTGTTTTTAAAAAAATGCAAGAAAATGATTTTTGAGTTTTTCTTATTTGTAATGCTATCGCTATGTATTAGTCTGACTAATTAATTGACCGAGCATTATTTGGTGGACCATAAATAAAAAGTACATTATTTGTGTACATCAAGTACATTATTTGAATATTGAATGTACATTATTTTGTATATTATCAAATAAGGGCATTCTCAATTGTGAGGTTTTGGCATGGTTGCAAAAATCGCGACTAGGCGCCGATTAATCGGCGCCTAGTCGCTAGGCGGCTGCCGGCCGCCGCGAGGAAGGCCGAAATCGGCCTCCTCCACAGCCGGCCGGCTAGGCGGCTGCCTAGACCGCCTAGCTGGCCGGTTCGGCGATTATTTGTATTTTGTATTTTTTAATTTTTTTTTTTGTGCGTTGTAAAGTTGGAAAAGTTTGGGAATGCATAACTTACAAAAAATAATTATTAATTGAGAATAAAAACGGCACGGAATTTATGTCAATTGAAATAGGAAATGAATATTAATAATTGATTGAAAATTAATAATGATTCCAAACTGACTCAATTGCAAAAAAACAAAAAAACAAAAACAAAAACAAAAAAAAACAAAAAAAAAAAAAAAAAAAAACAAAAAAGGCCAGACTGCCCCAACAATAATATATGTAAATTGGTAAAGTATTTTGTTATTAATAATTTACTGGAAATATTTAAAAAAGAATAAGTTATTAATAATTAACTAATTGATTAATTGATATGTATTTATATATATATATATATATATATATATATATATATATATATATATATATATATATATAAAGAATAATTGACCGAGATTAAAAATTGTATGGATGTTAGGTCAATTGAAAGATGAAGTGAATATTAATAATTGACTGAAATTAAAAATAAACCCAAATTAACCAAAATGAAAAATGAAAATAGTTATGAATAGATACTACATTGTAATAGAGTCTGTAGTATTCAAATATATATATATATATATATATATATATATATATATATATATATATATATATATATATATATATATATATATATGATGGTACAATTTATGAAATTATGTTTGAGGTTATATTGTGATAACTTTATTGGATCATGTATGTCCACCATAAATTAGGTTACAATTCAGATACTAGATGCGATAAAATAAATAATGGATGTTAGATTGGTCGACAAGGAAGTCCCTTAATTTCATAGGGTAAGTACAAAGATAATAGGTTCAAACACATGCCCAACAGGGGGCTACGTCAAGGTGCTAAGGTTGTTACTACTACGCAGACAATGACATGACCATTAATAAACTTAAACCATTGTTGTTGTTTAATGATTATTTGAGAAGACATCAATGTCTTGAATACTGGGGGGAGGGGAACCTACTTTTTATTGGCGAGGAAAGCCATTACACTTGTCGAAACTCCCATATAATAGTGGGACCCAAAATAATCAAACACCAGCCACCTATCGCAAAACACATCAGAGGCACACATTTCAGATTGGCCAAATGCACCGTTAGAAATGGGACACGTGGCCCCAAGCAGCAAGGTACAATTACATGGTTGTGCTCGAGGCAAGGTAGTGTCTTGTGGCTTAACTTGGGCAGGACCACATGGAACATGACCTCACTTAGATAGAGATAGAAATAGGTCGAGCCGAGTCGAACTTTAGAAAATTAGGTCTGTGCATATTACGAAAATATAAGGCCTGGGTCTAGGCCTGCACCTGTATGTAGACTTTTATTAGGTTCAAGCCTAAGCTTACATTTGGCCTGACCTGGCTTGAAACCTTTTTAAAGTATGTTTAATATGAGAGCTATTAAAAATCAATCGTTATACCGTGCACCATGGCGCACATAGCAATGTGTGTCTCACGTCTCACAAAACGACGTCGTTTTATTAAGTCGACGTCGTTTTATTAAGTTGTGTGGGAAGTTGACGCGACAGAGTGTATGTGTATTCTGTTATATAATTATGTACATTATGTTATACAATCATGTACATTTTTTATACAATTGTGTACATCCGAAACATAGATTTTTTTTAAGAGTTAAAAGTTTATGTGTATTATGTTAAGAGTTTATGTGTATTATGAATTATGTTAGATTATGTGTATTATCTTTTCAAAAAAGAGTATTTGTATTTTGTTATACAATTATGTACATTTTATTATACAATTATATACATTTTCGAAACATGAGATTTTTTTTAAGAAGTTAACAGCCGACACAGAAATCAAAATTTCCAAAAAAAAAAAAGTACAAAACTACGTCGTTTTACACCAGGGCGCACAATGTATGCACAATGTGCGCCCTGATGCACGATATAAATTACCATTAAAAAGACTTCACAATTTTATACTAGTGCAAACCCACATCCCTTTCCAATGTGAGACAAAAGTTACTTCCAAGCCTTCTCATCCCCATTTTCCAACTCAAATTGATTTACTTTAAGAATCAATTTCTCATTCACCCAACATATCAATTGTTTCGTTTCACTTCGAAAAACTCAAATCCACTTTAAATTAATCCAAATTAAAAATAAACCCCAGATATATTTGTACCACCAAAAAGCACTTAAATTTGTCATTCTAGCTAAAATTTCAAACATAATTCTTATTATTATACACTGAATTAAATATAGGGAACCTACCTACGGAATTGCAGGGATTATGTATGAATTACATTTAGTGAATTTAGTTCATAAATTCGTGTAATTATAATGGAACAATCTAGAAAATGACTTGTGAAATTATATTAAATTATAATGAATTTAGTTCCTATATTTTGTAATTTTAGCATGATGCAATACATTGAAATCTCTACCCATATTTTGTAATTTTAGCATGATGCAATACATTGAAATCTCTACCCATATGGTTGCTTTCAAAAAAAAAAAAAAAAATCTCTACCCCATATAAGAGATTTACCACATCTCAAGCTTTTGTATCGTCTTTGTTCTGATCTCCTGTGAGGCCAGGTGTCAAAATTACACTATTGATAACATCCCCAACATTTGTAGCGGTTAAAGACAACTCCTAACGCTATTAACATTAATGCTATGTCTGCTTAAGGTTGGGATTCAGCCTTTTGGAAGAATTAATGCTATGTCTAATTCGAGTGTATAAGATATCATGAATCAAAACAATTTCAATTAACTGCCTTGGAATATATGTTTCTTACATGACAAAGAACAATAGTTATATCATACACCAAGGTGCTTGTAGTTATATGCACCCAATATATTTTTATTTTTAACTAATTTTTTTTTTCTTTACAAATAAAATTAATGTGTAAAAAATAGAGTTAATACCTAAAATGGTAAGTTTGAGCTAATACTTTAATCCTCTTACTTTTTAAAGTGTACCCAATGTGGTCTTTCTTCCAATCACCTTTAAGATGTGGACAAAAAGGTCATTTTGAATGCTAGCTAGACTGTATTACAATGTAGTATCTGTGAAACACAAAGAGCCAATAACGCCTCCAATGAGGCTTGAAATCACAACTTGCCATATGGGAGTCCAACCCAAGTGCCATCTATGCACAAGATTCTTGACAAAGCAACCTCTTTCTAATTTCTCAAAAAAAAAAATGCTTCTTTTACTCTTAATATTAATTTTTTTTTAAATGTATTTAGATAGTTTAAACAATCTTTTGAACACTTTTACAACCACTTACGTAAATAGTTTGTAAGAAACAACTATGGAAACCTTATGTTTTATTAGTGAATTTCACAATTTTTAATTTTTAATTTTTTTTAAAAAAAATTAAAAAAAAATTAAAAATCGGCGCCTAGGTGCCGAGGCGCCCCCTTGGGGCCTAAAGTTTTTTGCAACCTTGAGTTTTGGGGATAGTTTTTGAGTTGCCAACTAGAAAAGAGAGGAGGGAGAGAGAAGATGGAAAAAGAGCATTAAAAAAAAAAAAAAAACATGTGATGCCAACAGTACATATATATGTTAATGCACTTTAACATATTAAATTCATAGTAGTATATGTTCAAAAATTATGTAATTTTGATTGGGATGAGGTTCAATTCGAACCTAAGACTTTTCTTTTGGAATGTAAAAACTAGAAGCACAAGTAAAAATATGGGGTGAGCTATGAACCATTGATCTTTCCAGATCAATGACTCTAAAAAATGAGGGAAAAAAAATTCAAACTTTGTAGCATATATAAGCTTATGCACTTGATAATATATACTTATTCGATCACTTGATAGTATAAATTCCTACACTTGATAGTATATATATACTTATGCATTTTAAAAATTAATTGACATTTTAGTAAAGAGTTAATTCCCAAAATGATTCTCCGACTATGGTCTTTTCTCAAATTGGTTCATTGACCTTTAATTGTACCTAAAGTGGTCATCTGACTATTGAATTTTAAGCTAAAATGGTCATTCATTAGTTTTGGTGTTAAGTGGGTGTTAAAATGAGAGGTAAAACTGATAATTTAGGGGGCTTCACTATAGTCAAAGGACTATTTTGGGTGCAATTAAAAGTCAAATGACCAATTTGAACTATTTAGTTAATATTTTAACGGAAAATTTCCTTTTTATGAACTATGTAGTTAATATTATTTAAACGTTTCAATTGTGTATTATCATATTTAAATTAATATAAAATATTTAGAGTTGATCTAATTAAATTTAAAAGTATTTATGAATATAATATTAATAACGATGATATATAATTTATTCCAACTATTTCATATTTTATTATAAATATTCCAACTATTCCACACAGCTTCGAGTTTGGTCCTCCTGTTCAATTTGAAATCAGAGTCAATCTCATATCAAAGATTATGAACACATATATGCTTCAATTCATTAGACATTTCCGGGCCAACTAACACCAATAACCTTAGATACCCAACAAAAGTTATAGCTAGTATGGAATGAAGACACAATCATATTTTTGAGAGGCAGCAGGGTGCTGGACTTGACCCTTTACAGGTTTTCGCCCAATAATCCCTTAGCTATATGGTGCGAGACTTAACCTTATCCGCCCAACATTTTCTTTTAATTTCTGTAATAAATTTTTTTTTTTTTGGTGTAAACCACATATTGTGGTCAGGGTCTTTCTAACTTCTGTGATAATGAAAGCAAAGTTTGAGTACCTAGGTAAGTGGTAACGGCGGCCATGTAAGTGTAGTTTCTGGTAGTATCAGGGGAACGGTAACAATCGACGAGTAAGATAGAAGTATAGCAGGTGATGATGGCGAAGGCCAACAGAGAAATGGGTCCGGCGATCCAACCCAACTGTGCGAATGCCCAAGCTAGAGAGTCCAGGGCCGGATTTTGGGCTGTGCAAGCAGCCCAACAGCACAGGGCCCCTAATTTTTAGGGGGCCCAAGCCCTAATATTTAATTTTTACTTAAGAAATTAAAAAAAAAAAATTCAATTAATACTAACCGGCTAAATATCTAAAACTAACGCATCAATTCTCTAAACGCCATTAATTAATCATGCAAAACTCTTCCGCTTCCCGAAATCCCCAACGTTATCATTAACCACCGTCCACAAATATAGCATATCATACGAAATAAACAAAAAAAAAAAAGAAGCTTTAGTTTTCCTTGAATTTCTTTGACCTGAGACTTCTGAGAGCAGTAGAAGTGTAGAAGATTTACACTAAAATCTTAAATCTGTAGACATAGCCACATATATAGGTTGATAGATTGATACTTGATAGGAATCAACCGAATGAGTCATGAGTGAATCAAATATTTGATTTTAGAATTTTAGAAATTAGAATTTAGAGCCTCTAATCTAAAGCTTTTGCGGTTTTGCCCTTTGGAGTTTGGAGTTTGGAGCCGATTGAGTTTGGCCCTTTGGGCAGCAGGACGGAGCCGACAGACGAGTCACGAAGCCACGATCGCAGTCTGGGATAATTTTGCAGTCTGGGATAATTCTTTGATTTTGCAGTCTGGGATAATTCCATAGCACTGTACCAGTCTGGCAGTCTAGCAGGTTGTTCCAAAGATTCAAGGATTAATGGCTTTCCAATCAGGTTGTTTCAATCTTTTTACTTTAAATTTTTAATTGTACAGTGTAATGTGTTTGCTCTGTAGTCTGTACCTGTGACCTGTGTGTTACACTTGATTGTACTCCTGATATTAGCCACACAGAACAAATGTCATTAATAATAAGATATGTGAATGTCTCTACACATCAAGTTAACATTGAGGAGTCTTTTTTAGGATTTTTGAATGTGAATGATTCAACTGGATTAGGTCTTTTTAATACTTTGCAAAATGAATTGCGCCTACTTGATCTTAATATTTTTGATATACGTGGACAAGGTTATGATAATGGGGCAAATATGAAAGGTAAACATCAAGGTGTGCAAAAAAGACTTTTAGATGAAAATCCTAGAGCTTTTTATACTCCATGTGGTTGCCATAGTCTTAATTTAGTCCTATGTGATATGGCAAATGCTTGTAGTAAAGCCAAAGATTTTTTTGGAGTTATACAACGCATATATACAATTTTTTCTAAATCTACCAAGAGATGGGATATTTTGAAAGATAATATACATGGTTTAACTCTTAGGGTCCGTTTGGAAAGCTGGAAAATGACTTCTGGAAAATGTTTTCTGGAAAATGAGTCATTTTCCGGAAAACATTTTCCTTTCCAGTGTTTGGTTGCATTATGGAAAACTGTTTTTCTGTGTTTGGTTCATTTTCTGGAAAATGAGTAGAATTGTATAATTAAACATTTTAATTATTTTATTTAGAATATTACAACATGTATAATAATATATAATAATATAATATTAATTTTAAATATAATAAAAATAGCTAAGTTTTTCAAAAAAAAAAAAAACTAATAATATATCAAAAATATTATGGTGGTGGTGGTGGTGGTGTAGTGGTAGTGGTGTTATTCGTTATATAATAATAATAATAATAATAATAATAATAATAACAATAATAATAATAATAATAATAATAATTGGTGGTGATATGACGGTGGTGGTGTGGTGGCGGTGGTATGGTGGTGGTGGCGACGGTGGTGGTTGCGGTGGTATGGTCGTGGAGGTGGCGGCGGCGGCTGTGTGATGGTGGTGGCGGTGGTTGCTGTGGTATGGTGGTGGCAGCGGCGACGGTGATTGCGATAGTATGCTGGTGGTGGCGGCGACGGCGGTAGTGGTGTTTGTGTTATGGTGGTAGTAGTATGACGGTGGTGGCAGTGGTCGTGTTGTTGCGGTGGTGGCGGCGGCGACGGTGGTTGCGGTGGTATGGTGGTGGTGGTGGCGGCGGTGGTTGCGGTGGTATGGTGGTGGTGGTGGCGGCGGCGACGGTGGCGGTGGCGGTGGTGTGGTGGTGGTGGCGGTGGTATGGTGGTGATGGCGGTGGCGGTGGTATGGTGGTAGTGGTGGCGGCGATGGTGGTTGTGGTGGTATGGTGGTGGCGGCGGTGGTAGCGGCGACAATGGTTGTAGTGGTATGGTGGTGGTGGTGGTGGTGGCGGCGACGGTGGTTGCGGTGGTATGGTGGTGATGGCGGTGGCGGTGGTATGGTGGTAGTGGTGGCGGCGACGGTGGTTGCGGTGGTATGGTAGTGGTGGTGGCGGCGGCGGTGGTGTGAAGGTGGTGGTGTGGTGGTGGTAGTGGTTGCGGTGTTGGTGATGGTTGTAGTGGGGGTGTGATGGTGGCGGGGGTATAGTGGTGGTGGCGGCGGTAATAGTGGTGGTGATGGTGGTATGGTGTTGATGATGTTGGTGGTGGTGTGATGTTGGTGTAAAAGTTGGAAAATGACTTCCCCCCAAAAAAAGGGGAAGTCATTTTCCTCCAAAACAAGCCTATTTTCCAAAGTCAACGGAAAATGATTTCCGTTGACTTGATTTTCCAGGCACATCCAAACACTGGAAACTTGGAAAATGATTTCCAGAACTCATTTTCCAGGTTTCCAAACACACCCTTAAGTCATTGTCTTCCACTCGTTGGGAGAGTCGTGTTGAGAGTGTTCAAGCCATAAGATTTCAAATGGTAGAAATACGAGAGGCTTTACTCCAAGTGGCAGATGTCGATGGTGATTCCTTAGTTAGAAGTGAAGCTAAATCTTTAGCAACAAATGAGCTTGGTGATTTTGAATTTTTGGTGTCTATAATAATATGGTTTCATATATTGCATCATGTTAATTTTGTTAGTAAGTACTTGCAATCCAAAGATATGCTTATTGATGTTGCTATCAAAAAAATTGAAGAGTTAATTTCATTTTTTGAGAAATATAGAGAAAGTGGTTTTAATGATGCATTGGATTCCGCTAAGGAAATTGCTATTAAAATGGATATAGACCCTGTTTTTCCTAAGAGACGTGAAATCCGCAGAAAAAAACAATTTGATGAAAATTCAAATGCATCATTAGAAGTTTCATTACCCGCAGAAGATTCATTTAGAGTTAACTATTTTCTTTTCATTGTTGATCAAGCCATTGTTTCTCTTAAGAGTAGGTTTGAGCAATTTCAAGAGTATGAGAAAATATTTGGTTTCTTATTTAATTCTGATAGGTTAAATTCTTTAAATGATATGAGCTTGAAGTCTTGTTGTACTCATCTTGAAAATGCTCTTAAGCATAATGGACATTCAGATATTAATGGAGATGAGTTGTATGTAGAGCTAAAACTAAGAAGAGAGTTATATGGACACGAAAAAATAGGACCCATTGAAATTTTGAAAGATTTGAAATTGTTTGATTGTTATCCTAATGCTGTTATTGCATATAGAATTTTATTAACTATTCCTGTTACTGTTGCATCTGTAGAAAGAAGTTTTTCTAAATTGAAATTGTTGAAGTCCTACTTACGCTCTACAATGTCACAAGAACGACTTAATGGATTAGCGATGATATCTATCGAAAATGATATTTTGGATAAAGTAGATTATGAAGAGTTGATCGATGAATTTGCATCAAAGAATGCTAGAAGGACATCTCTTTTTAAATAAATGATCTCTATCTAGTTTGCATTATGTTAGAATTTTATTTATAATAAAGAAAGTTGTATTTTTGTTCTTTATATTGAAAAAATAATATACAAATAAAAAAATTATATATTTTATGGTGATTTTAAAGATTGCAATTACTACTTAGGGCCTCATTTATTTACAAGAACAGAGCCACCAAAATCAAAAAACCGGCCCTGCTAGAGACAGAACGCCCGACCCGATTACCCCCGTTATGATATGTGCACCGGCAGTCATCATCGTACCTACAAATTAAATTCAAACCAACTCTTTATATCGTACCAGATCGAACTCAAACATCATCTCCATCATCTACTCCATATATAAAAAATTATACATACATACATACCAGTTCTTTTTTCAAGACCATCGTCGTCAAACTTTGCATCACCATAACTCCTCCCTTCTTCTGTACCAGAGCTTAAACCTCCTTTCATCTCAATCTCCATCTCCCTCTCTCTCTATCTCTTCACTGAGAGATGTGTATAGTTGGGTGGAGAGGAAGAAGAAAAGTGCAAGCTATATTTATTGGCACTAAAATCCGACCAAAAGTCAGTAGCTAGCGAACATAGGGAATGCGTACGTAAATGCTGCGGGGAAAATTATAGATTATTATCTATATCTATAATATATAAAAAAACAAAATCCTCAATTTAACTTTTCGTCCAAAAAAACTACTATAGTTTTACACAATATTGTAAAAATATGTTAATACAATTCCTAATATAATACAAATCAGTATTCTGCGTAATAGTAATTTTTGAAGATTCTTTTTTCAATTTATTTGCATAAAGATGGATTCCTTTTCCTATTTAAAGCGATTTGTGAAAAGATGTTTGGTAAAACACTACTGGAAATTATGTAATTTCCGACCACCTGAAAATGATCTTAAATCAAGTCGAAAGTCTTGTTCCGACCACTTTTGGTATCCGGAAAAAAAGCATTGTTGCTATTTCTGACCACTTTTTAGTATCAATTTGATTCAAGATCACTTTCAGGTGGTCAAAAATTTTATAATTTCCAGTAGTGAAAGTTATATATATATATATATATATATATATATATATATATATACCCCTAAATGCATTTACATAAATTACAATAGAAATTTAATTTGCCTAAATGGAATTACATTGTATGGCCAACAAACAGGGACATAGCCAGAAAATATATTGAGGGGGGGCAAAAAAGTAGGGATAGATTCAATGGCGGATTCAGAAAATTTTTTCAGTGAAGGAAAAAAAGAAAGTTTGAAAAAAAAATGAAACACTTAAACAAGTATAACAATAAATATTGTTGGATATAGCGAAAAATAAAACATATTAAAACTTTATAAAAATATTTATAACAAAATATGAAACATAATTAATTTGATAAAATAATTCGAATATAAAACACATTATAAAGTATACATTCCATTATTAATATAAAGAAAGTTATATATATATATATCCCATTATTAATATAAAGAAAGTTATATATACATCTCATTATTATTAATATAAAATAGAAAGACATCTCATTATTCATATAAAAGAAAATTATATATATCATGTCAAAATTTAATTGTATTAAGCAAAGATGTGAAGAAAATTGTAACATTGTCCATGCAAGGACTTGAAACCAAGCTATTTTGAAACCCATACACATTTCTTACCACCTTGTCTACCAAAGCTTTTGTTTACCTTCTCTGTTTTATAATATTAATATAAATAATGTACTATATATACATATTACATACAATATAGGGGTAGGGGTGGGGTGGGGTGGGGTGAGGGGGGCAGGTGCCCCCCCTGCCCCCCTTTGGCTCCGTCTCTGCCAACAAATACATTTATAGTAATAATAATTATATATAAATCTATTTATCTCATAATTTGTATGATTATATATAATGGTACAATTTATGACATCAAGTTGCTCCCTTATGTAAGAAGTTAACTTTTGTGTTTCAATAGGTTGAGAAAGTAGTTATGAATAGATACTGTCAGTAGTATTCAATATATATATATATATATATATATATATATATATATATATATATATATATATATATATAATGATACAATTTATGAAATTATGTTTGAGGTTTTTTATTGGATCATGTCCACAATAAATTAGGTTACAATTAAGATACTGGATGCGATAAAATAAATAATGGATGTTAGATTGGTCGACACGGAAATCCCTTAATTTAAGAGGGTAAGTACAAAGATAATTGGTTCAAACACATGCCCAACAGGAGGCTACGTCAGGGTGCTATGGTTGTTACTACTATGCAGACAATGACATGACCATTAATGAACTTAAACCGTTGTTGCTGTGTAATGATTATTTGAGAAGACGTCAATGTCTTGAATACTGGGGGGAGGGGAACCTGCTCTTTATTGGCGAGGGAAGCCATTACACTTGTCGAAACTCCATATAATAATGGGACCCTGTATCTCTTAATAATCCAACACCAGCCACCTATCGCAAAACACATTAGAGCCACACATTTTAGATTTGTCAAATGCACAGTTAGAAATGGGACACGTGGCCCCAAGAAACAAGGTACAACTGCAGGGGTTGTGCTCGAGGCGAGGTAGTGTCTTGTGGCTTAACTTGGGCAGGACCACATGGAACATGACCTCACTTAGATAGGGATGGAAATAGGTCGAGCCGAGTCGAACTTTAGAAGATTAGGTCTGTGCCTGTTACGAAAATATAAGGCCTGGGTCTAGGCCTGAACCTGTATGTAGGTTTTTATTAGGCTCAAGCCTGAGCTTACATTTGCCATGGCCTGGCTTGAAGCCTTTTTAAAGTCTGTTTAATATGTGAGCCATTAAAAAGCAATCGTTATACCGTGCACCACGGTGCACATAGCAATATGTGCCCGCGCCTCCCAAAACGACGTCGTTTTGTTAAGTTGTGTGGGAAGTTGACGCGACAGAGTGTATGTGTTCTGTTATATAATTATGTACATTATGTCATACAATTATGTACATTCTTTTATACAATTTTGTACATCCGAAACATAGATTTTTTTTAAGAGTTAAAAGTTTATGTGTATTATGTTAAGAGTTTTTGTGTATTATGAATTATGTTAGATTATGTGTATTATCTTTTCAAAAAAGAGTATGTGTATTCTGTTATACAATTATGTACATTCTATTGTATATACAATTATATACATTTTCAATACATGAGATTTTTTTAAAAAAAAGTTAACAGCCGACAGAAAAATCGAAATTTCCAAAAAAAAAAAAAAAAAAAAAAAGAGACTACAAAACGACGTCATTTTGCACCAGGGCGCACAATGCATGCACAATGTGCGCCCTGATGCACGATATAAATTGTCATTAAAAAAACTTCCAAGTAAGTCCTGCTTTGAATCTATTTAAAACTTACATATTAAATCTTTTTAAGAACTTTAATAAATAGTTCTTAATAATTTAAAAAATATACGTAATACAAAATTAATATACAACTATATAAGTATATCACCCGAGAAATGGTGAGTAGTTATGCTGTGCATCCGTATGCACCATGCATGGTGCATACGGATGCAAAAACGACGTCGTTTTATTAAAAACGCGCGTCTTCCCTTAAAAAAAAAATTCAGGTTCGATTCCCAGCAACAGCATTATGTTGTTCATTCATTCTGGAATTTTAGTTCATAGGTTATGGAATTTTAGTTCATTGATTCTGGAATTATAGTTCATCGATTCTGGAATTGTAGTTCATCGATTCTGAAATTTTAGTTCATAGATTCTGGAATTTTAATTCATTCATTCTGGAATTTTTAGTTCATAGATTAGATTCTGGAATTTTAGTTCATTGATTATGGAATTATAGTTCATCGATTATGGAATTATAGTTCATCGATTCTGAAATTTTAGTTCATATGTTGTTGCTGGAAATTGAACCTGAATTTTTTTTTAAGGGAAGACGCGCATTTTTAATAAAATGACGTCGTTTTTGCATCCGTATGCACCATGCATGGTGCATACGACAGCATAATTTGCCAGAAATGGTGTTATACCATGTCTCACTTCAAACCCCAATCCCCTAATCTTTGGACTTCAAGCCCTAAAACTCTTCACATTGTCCCACTTTGGACTCCATCCATCTAGCCTTTATATTCCAACTCCCTTATCTTTTCTCATCTTTACACTTTGGACCCCATCTAGTCTTCTTAGTCCAACTTACCCTACCACACTCCTTGGTGGCAAATTATTCTCTGAACTCTGATTAAAAAATACATAATTTATATATTGAATGTTCACAATTTTTATATACTAAATGTTCACAATTTACATACTGAATTTTCACAATTTTATATACAAAATGTTCACAATTTGAATTCTGAACATTCAATATGTAAATTGTAAACATTTAATATATAAATTGTGTATTTTGACACGGGTCCACCTTGCAAGGTTGACTCGGGTCCATGGCATAATTGTTGTTCCTCGGGTCCCGCAGGCCCAACATCCACCCCTCTTCTATTACAGGCTCCAATTACTCTATAGACTTAGGCTTAATTAATTCCTCAATGACATTATAACGAATTTAGTTCCTATATTTTGCAGGCGAATAAGTCGATTTTTCAATTAAAAAGGAAACAAAAATAACGGGATTTATGATTTTAAAAAATAATCTCAAAACAAAGAACGAGATTAAAGAAAATTCAAGTCATGTGTAAACACACTTTCTTTAAATTTGCTACCTCACTTTCCTTACAATCAGAGTGTTGTAACATAAGAATAATAGATTGTGCATGCAGAAGTTTTTAGAAAAATATTTTTCATGAGCTATCAAAACATTTGCTCACAAAGGCTTATTATGAGATTTGATTTGCACCCCTCTTTTTGTGAAAGAGTCTTTATGCTATATAATTCAAGTTCATTTTAAAAGTGAATTGTATATATACTAGTGCAAACCCACATCCCTTTTCAGTGTGAGTAAAAAATTACTTCCAAGCCTTCCCATCTCCATTTTTTAACTCAAATTGGTCTACTTTGAAAATCAATTTCTCATATATCCACCCATCATATTAATTGTTTCGTTTCACTTCGAAAAACTCAAATCCATTTTGAGTTAATCCAAATTAAAATTGGACCCTACATATATTTGTACCACAAAAGAGCACTTAAATTGTCATTTTATATTAGATGAAATTTCTAACATAATTCTTATGATTATACACTGAAATTAAATATAGGGAACCTACCTACGGAATTGCAGGGATTATGTATGAATTACATTTAGTGAATTTAGTTCATAAATTCCTGTAATTATAATGGAACAATCTAGAAAATGACGTGTGAAATTATATTAAATTATAATGAATTTAGTTCCTATAATTTTGTAATTTTAGCCTGATGCAATACATTAAAATCTCTTCTCCATATAAGAGATTTACCACATTTCAAGCTTTTGTATCCTCTTTGTTCTCCTGTGAGACCAGGTGTCATAATTACACTATTAATAACAGCCCCAACATTTGGGGCGGTTAAAGACAACTCCTAACGCTATGGACATTAATGCTATGTCTAATCCGAGTGTATAAGATTTCATGAATCAAAACAATTTCAATTTTTTTTTTTTTTAAATATTTCAGCCCAAATACCCACCACCAAGTTTCAAACCTTTGACCATTCACTTGGATAGATAACCAAGAAGCCATCACACTACATGATAATTGGCAAAAAAAACAATTTCAATTCAACTGCCTTGGAATGTCTCTTACGTGACAAAGGACAATAGTTATACCGTACACGAAGGTGCTTGTAGTTATATGCACCCAAGAAATTTTTATTTTTTAACTAAAATTTATTTTTCTTTACAAATAAAATTAATGTATAAAAAATATATTATTAAAGAGTTTTATTTGAGATCTTTTAAATGATACCATAAAAGTACATAAAGTCATTACTTATGTATAATGTTTATTTATAATTTTTTTTTCACTTTTGGTCCCACAACTATTGAATCATTTTCACATTTGGTTCCCGGCTATTATTATTATTATTATTATTATTATTATTATTATTATTATTATTTGTTCCACGATTGTTAAATCATTTCCACATTTAATTAACAACTATTAACATTTTCACATTTGGTCCAACAACTTTTAAAATCTTTTAAGATTTTCAAAGAAAATCTTGTAATATTTGATCATCTGACCAAATTTTCGATCACCGATGATCAAATTAGTGACTCAAACATCATCAAAGTAGTCTCAGAGCTCTTCTCACTTTCTTCTATAGTTCTTACACTTTAAGATAATCTTACCATTTTACTCAAGTTTTGTAATAGCCCACTATTGGGCCTAGACTTATAAGCCTATTTTATCTACTATAAAATAATGTACATTTAGTACAAAAATAATGTACATTCAGTATAAAAATAATGTACATTATTTTTACGGCATGTACATAGTTTTTGTTCTGAGTGTACATTATATTGTATAATGTACATTCAGTACAAAAATAATGTACATTTAGTATATTAAAAATGTACATTTTATTATGGTCCACATAACATTGTGTGGACCATGGTCCATACAATAATTTGCCTGTTATATTCAATCATTATATTGTGCACCAGGGCACACAATGCATTGTGCGTCCTGGCCCAAAACGAAGACGTTTTTATAAGTTGGTGGAGAGTTGACGCAACAGATACGGCAAATTATGCTGTGCATCCGTATGCACCATGCATGGTGCATACGGATGATAAAACGACGTCGTTTTAATAAAACGCGCGTCTCCCCTTAAAAAAAAAATCAGGTTCGATTCCCAGCAATAACATATGAACTAAAATTCCATAATCGATGAACTATAATTCCATAATCGATGAACTATAATTCCATAATCTAATCTATGAACTAAAAATTCCAGAATGAATGAACTAAAATTCCATAATCTATAAACTAAAATTTCAGAATCGATGAACTACAATTCCATAATCGATGAACTATAATTCCATAATCAATGAACTATAATTCCATAATCAATGAACTATAATTCCATAATCTATGAACTACAATTCCAGAATGAATGAACAATATAATGATGTTGCTGGGAATCGAACCTGAATTTTTTTTAAAGGGGAGACGCGCGTTTTTTAATAAAACGACGCCGTTTTGGCATCCGTATGCACCATGCATGGTGCATACGGATGCACAACATAACGATTGGACAGATACCATTCTGTCCGTCCAAGGCCGTTAATATCTTCTTTTTTCTTTTTTTAAACACTTGTGTTTATGTGGAGAAAATTTTAATTTTGGTTCACTGACTATTGGGGTTGTGTTAATTGCAACACTTGACTTTCAAAAATGTTAATTTAGTACCTTGACTATGCAATTTCTATCAATTTTGGTCACGCCGGCGAAATTGCCGGCCAAATCTCACCGGAAAAATTTAATAGGTCAATTTATGAGGGTATTTTAGTCATTTTAATTACTATCTTTTTTCTTCTCCAATGATCTTCCCAATTTCCGGCGACGACTCCTTTCTTCTCCGATGTACTTCTCTCCAGTAGCTTATAACATGATATCGGGTTCTTGATCAGATTTGATTGATATTTTGATGAAAAGTACTACTATACATACATCTCAGAATGTGTTAGTTATGAAATCGCAAATACTTAGGTTAAATCGAAATGTTTTTCTGAGGTCGTAAAACATTTGAGTCCTCTAATGTGCGGAGGGATGGCAATGTGTCCCATTCCCGACGGGGATCCCCGATCCCCGCCCCGAAAGAGACGGGGAATATGTGTAATTCCCCGTAGGGGACGGGGACGGGGACGGGGACGGGGAATATGTGTAATTCCCCGTAGGGGACGGGGACGGGGACGGGGATACCCCTCCCCGCCCCGCCCCGTCCCCGAATAATATATATATATATATATATATATATATATATATATATATATATAATACTAACAGAATACTATATATATTTATATATGTAATGAATATATATATATATATAGTTAATGTTGTTACTGTTTATATAAGTTGCAGTATTGCTACTGTATATACTTCATTGCATATATAATATAAATAGTATTTTGTTAGTATTTTATTTATTTATTTATTTGTAGAGTTAGTATTTTAGTTTTGAAACTAAGACTTAGATTTTAAATTTTTTATTAACAAAAATTAAAATTTTAACATTTTGACTAGAGTTGACGGGGAATGAAGAATCCCCGTTCCCGCCTAATTCCCCGTGAGGATGGGGATGGGGAATATTTTCAATTCCCCGCTGGGGATGGAGACGGAGACGGGGATGGGGACGGGGTTGCGGGGACGGGGACGGGGAGTAAACTCCCCGCCCCCGCCCCGCCCTGTTGCCATCCCTAAATGTGCCTTTTTTGTGGCATTTATTCTCACTGTATTATGCAGGTATGTAAAGGATTTGATGAGTCGTTCTGGTCTCTCTGTACGTGAGGATGCAGTAGGAAACATTTTTGGTCGGTGGTAATTTAAGCAATAATTTTCACTCGCTTATATTCCTTCAAATATTCTAAAGCCTCTCCTTGGCTTTTTGTTTTCCTTAGCGGTTGGCTGCAAGTACACATCTGAATAATCGATCATTTACTATAGGAATGGCTATGAACCTGAGCTAGCTCCAGTTGCAACGGGCTCACACATATATTATACTGTTAATAAAAGAAAAAACCACCATCTTCAACTTTCCCGTTCAAACTAATATAAATGTTAATTAATTGGTAAAAAAATTAATAAACTTTAATTGGTAAAAAAAATTTCATATGAAAATTAATTAATATCTAATGAATTGTTACCACAAATTAAAGCCAATATATACTTAAAAATGAAAAATAGTTACCTAATTCTAAGAATAATTAAACCAATATAATTGTGAGAATAATGGAAACAAATTTTGCGTAATAAATGAAAAAATTCATTGAAAATTTTGTATAATTTTATAAGGAAATAATAATTTATTAATTATTATTTACACAAATAATAATAATTCGAATATTAATTTTTACACCAATAATAATAATAATAATAATAATAATAATAATAATAATAATAATAATAATAATAATAATAATAATAATTTAAATTCTACACACGTAGAATACTGATTTTGCGTAATAGTAATTTTTGAAGATTCTCTTTTCAATTTATTTGCGTAAATATGAATTACTTAATTTATTATTTGTGTATAGATGGATTCCTTTTCGTATTTAAAGCGGTTTGTAAAAAGATGTTTGGTAAAAATTTATATATATATATATATATATATATATATATATATATATATATATAAATTACAATAGAAATTTAATTTGCCTAAATGCATTTAATGTGACTATAATGGAATTACATTGTATGGCCAACAAATACATTTATAGTAATAATAATTATATATAAATGTATTTATCTCATAATTTGTATGATTATATATAATGGTACAATTTATGACATCAAGTTGCTCCCTTATGTGGAAGGTAGACTCTTTGTGTTTCAATAGATTGAGAAAGTAGTTATGAATAGATACTACATTGTAATAGAGTCAGTAATTATATATATATATATATATATATATATATATATATATATATATATATATATATATATATATATATATATATATATATATATAATGGTACAATTTATGAAATTATGTTTGAGGTTATATTGTGATGGTTTTATTGGATCATGTCTACCATAAATTAGGTTACAATTCAGATACTGGATGCGATAAAATAAATAATGGATGTTAGATTGGTCGACAAGGAAGTCCCTTAATTCCATAGGGTAAGTACAAATATAATAAGTTCGAACACATGCCCAACAGGGTCTAACGTCAGGGTGCTAAGGTTGTTACTACTATGCAGACAATGACATGACCATTAATAAACTTAAACCGTTGTTGCTGTAATACTGTGTAATGATTATGAGAAGACGTCAATGTCTTGAATACTGGGGGGAGGGGAACCTGCTCTTTATTGGTGAGGGAAGTCATTACACTTGTCAAAACTCCCATATAATAATGGGACCTATCTCTTAATAATCCAACACCAGCCACATATCGCAAAAATGTGTTTGCATTGTAATTAATCAATTAATTAGACTCAAATTAAATATTGGGTTGATTTTGCTTTAATTTTCTAGCTAGTTGCATAATTGCATTGCCTCATTTTATTATGATTACCTCTAAGAGCAAAAATGGTTTTTTTTTTTCTTGGTTTTGAGGTGCCAACTAGGTGAGAGATGAGTGAAAAAGAAGAAGGAAAAAAAAAAATCATGTTTGACAATCTAACCCCGAAAAAAAAAAAAAAAAAAGCACAGGACGCACCAGCTCATGCACGCGCCCGACTGGGCACTGAATGTGCGCCTAACGTGCACTGAATGTGCGCCTAATGTGCACAAAAGCAGTAGTGTAAAAATCCAAACTTAGTTTTTAGATCTGAAAAAAATTCAAAAAATCGAAAAACAAATATTGATAAATATATTTTTTCTAAATTGAGAATAGAGAATGAAAATTAGAAAATTAGATAACAGGCAGAAATCATAAAATGGAACCAAAGAATGAGGCAATAATTTTGGCAGTATTTAAAGGAGATTGACTATATATGGATGCCAACTTGCATTATCATGCATGATTATTATTAAAGGTTTACTACCTAACCACACGAAATGAAGTTGGTACAACAACAACTAACAACAAACAACAAACAACAATACAGAAATATGAACTATTATTGCATGCATGAAGTTCAAGCTAAGATTCCACGTGAAACGGCTGGAACCTCTTCACAGATTTGATTAAACCTCTTATAGACCCCGCAGCAGCAGAGACTGAGATGACGAAGCAAAGCATACTCAAAATCTGGAGCCAAATCCAACCCAAAGACAATCTGCGAACCTTTGCCCTCGCAATGTACATCTGAATCGGCAAGTAAACGGTTAAGGGCCAGAAGGCGGCGGCCCCTATGAGACCCACGAAGTCGTTGAAAAACGGCAACAACATAGAGATTAAGGTTATCATCACAACGTACGCGCTTCTCCACACTAATCGGAACGCGCTGAATCTCAGCTTCGGAAGATATGGAACCTCAATCGCCGTTTCTTGATTCACAAATCTACTCGCCGGCCACCTCCTCTTGCACCGCTCCTCCACGAATGCAAATACCGGCTGCGTAAACACCTGGTAGGCTCCCAGGAGGTGTACGATGATGCAGACGTTGGCGAGGTCGACGAGCCAGAAGGGGTCGTAGAAACCGAATCCGGTCAAGAAATTCGACGGCGCGTGGTGGCCGAAGGCGGCGTATCCGAGCACGCCGCACAGCATGTAAAAGACGGTGGATATGAATATTCCGGCAAAGGTGGCTTTTTTCATAACCTTATTCTCATCGGAAGAAGCATTTATTGTATCCTGCGATGCACATATATTTATGAGTAATAATTAATAATATAATAACCATCAACATCTATCGTCATTATTTGACCAACGTACACCTACTAATGAATTAATTAAAATAAAGAATTTATAATATAAAAAATTTATGATTGCCTGAATTGACAATAGAATATTGGAGAAAGTATAGGCAAACGCTATGTCTCCAAGTGCGGCAAAGATTTTCCACAGCCTATCTGCACTTGACAAGTCCGCTCTGATTGGCTGCCCAATTAAGCTAGTCTTCACATGTCCTCCTCCTAAACATTAAGATTTGAGTTTTTGAACATATATAAGAGAAAATGTTATGTTATACTGTCTAATTTATTAACATTAAATTTTGAGTTTATTAATGTATAATGTCTAATTTCTGAACATTAATTTTTAAGTTTTTGAACATGTTACGTACTTGCGATTTTGTCTATGGAGAGGGCAAGTCCAATAGAAGAGTAAGCAAAAGACATGACAGCGGCAACGATGGACAGAAAGGAGAGCTTATGAAAGTTTGGGATTTGGCTTAGAATAATCTGAGCAACTCCGAAGAGGATTGTGTAGGTATTGTTGGTCCGTCCGCAGGCAGCATCATGCCCATACTTATGGTAGCAGTTGGATTTCGAGATGGCACTGCATGTACATATTATACATATATATTTATATATTTATTTATCACCATTATATTAATCAACAAAATTTCAAAATAAATTAAAACATAATTAATACGACGTGACGTAGGCGGAATTATTAATTGCATACGTTCTGTTCTTACCTCATGCTTAGTGTTGTGGTGATGGTGTAACTAATGGCAGCACCAACAAGATTGCTGTACTGCGCTATTCCACACAGCTTCACGTTTGGTCCTCCTGTTCAATTTGGTATCAGAGTCAATCTCATGTCAAAGGTTATGAACACATACTTCAACTCATTAGACATCCCCTATCAGCACCAATAGTCAGGACTATAATACCACTTATTAGGATTAAGTGCTTACTAATACTACTTTTGAGAGGTAGCAAGGTGCCGGACTTGATCCTTTACAGGTCTGTGCCCAATAATCCCTTAACTATATGGTGCGGGACTTGACCTTACCGGCCTCGGATCGATCCGCCCAACATTTTCTTTTAATTTCTGTGATAATGAAAGCAAAGTTTGAGTACCTAGGTAAGTGGTAACGGCAGCCATGTAAGTGTAGTTTCTGGTAGTATCATGGGAACGGTAACAGTCAACCAATAAGATGGAAGTATAGCAGGTGATGATGGAGAAGGCCAACAGAGAAATGGGTCCGGCGATCCAACCCAACTGTGCGAATGCCCAAGCTAGAGACAGCACGCCCGACCCGATTACTCCCGTTATGATATGTGCACCAGCAGTCATCATCGTACCTACAAATTCAAACCAACACTTTACATCGTACCAGATCGAACTCAAACATCATCTACTCCATATATAAAAAAATTATACATACATACATACATACCGGTTCTTTTTTCAAGACCATCGTCGTCAAACTTTGCATCACCATAACTCCTCCCTTCTTCTGTACCAGAGCTTAAACCTCCTTTCATCTCAATCTCCATCTCCCTCTCTCTCTATCTCTTCACCGAGAGATGTGTATAGTTGGGTGTTGAAGAAGAAGAAAAGTGCAGGCTATATTTATTGGCACTAAAATCCGACAAAAAGTCAGCTAGCGAACATAGGGAATACGTACGCAAATCCCGCAAATTATGCTGTGCAACCCAATGCACCATGCGCATGGTGCATTCGATGCAAAACGACGCCGTTTTGGTTAAAAAACGCGCGTCCCACTTAAAGAAGAAATCAGGTTCGATTCCCGGCAATAGTATTTTTATATATTCATAAATTCATAACTATATATCCACAAATTCATAACTATATATCCACAGTAGTGAATGAATTGAATGAAGTAAAAATTCACAATGAATGAACTAAATATCCACAGTGAATGAATGAAGTAAATATCTACAATGAATGAACTAAATATCCACAATGAATGAACTAAATATCCATAAATTCATAACTATATATCCAAAAATTCATAACTATATATCCACAGAGAATGAATGAAGTAAATATCTACAATGAATGAACTAAATATCCACAATGAATAAACTAAATATCCATAAATTCATAACTATATATCCACAATAATGCTATTGCCGAGAATCGAACTTGAATTTTTTTTTTTAAAGTGGAACGCGCGTTTTTAGTCAAAACGACGTCGTTTTGCATCGTATGCACCATGCGCATGGTGCATTCGGTTGCACAGCATAACTATTGCGCAAATGCTGCGGGGAAAATTATAGATTATTATCTATATCTATACTATATATAAAAACAAAATCATCAATTTAACTTTCCGCCAAAAAAACTCTATACTACTAAGGTTTGTGCAATATTGTAAAAATATGGTAGTACAATTCATATTGGTACTACAATTGTACATTAAAATATGGTAAAATACAATTCCTAATATAATATATTATTTCCTACTTTCTTATTCTTAATACAATTCTAGATTAAAATTACTAATCTTAATAATAATAATAATAATCTATACTGTTAATAAAAGTAAAAACCACCATCTTCAACTTTCCCGTTCAAACTAATATGAATGTTAATTAATTGGTAAAAAATTAATAAAGTTTAATTGGTAACAAAATTTTATATGAAAATTAATTAATATCTAATGAATTGTTACCACAAATTAAAGTCAATATATACTTAAAAATGGAAAATGGCTACCAAATTCTAAGAATAATTAAACCATTTTAATTGTGAGAATAATTGAAACAAATTTTGCGTAATAAATGAACAAATTCATTGAAAATTCTATGTAATTTTATTAGAAAATAATAATTTATTAACTATTATTTACACAAATAATAATAATTCGAATATTGATAATAATAATAATAATAATAATAATAATAATAATAATAATAATAATAATAATAATAATAATAATAATAATAATAATTTGAATTCTACAAACAGAATACTAATTTTACGTAATAGTAATTTTTGAAGATTCCTTTATCAATTTATTTGCGTAAAAATGGATAAAAATAGATTCCTTTTCCTATTTAAAGCGGCTTGTAAAAAGATGTTTGGTAAAATTAATTTTTTACTATTAATGGTTAAATGTAAAAAAGGCATATAAGGACATTCGTAATAATAATAATAATAATAATAATAATAATAATAATAATAATAATAATAATAATTATAATAATAATAATAATAATAATAATAATAATAATAATATTATTATTATTATTATTATTATTATTATTATTATTATTATTATTATTATTATTATTATTATTATGCAATAATAAAATAAAATTTATAATAATAACAATAGCTTTCAAAGAAAAATAACAATAACAATAATAATAAAAAAATGAATAATAATAAGAATACGAATAATAATAATAATAATATAATAATAATAATAATAATAATAATAATAATAATAATAATACAAAGCAATTATGTTTGAGATTATATTGTGATGGCTTTATTGGATCATGTTCACCATAAATTAGGTTACAATTCAGATACTGGATGTGATAAAACAAATAATGAATGTTAGATTGATCAACAAGAAAGTCCTTTAATTTCATACGGTAAGTACAAAGATAATAGGTTTGAACACATGTCCAACATGGGGCTACGTCAGGGTGCTAAGGTTGTTACTACTACGCGGACAATGACATGACCATTAATAAACTTAAACCGTTGTTGCTGTTTAATGATTATTTGAGAAGACGTCAATGTCTTGAATACTAGGGGGAGGGGAACCTGCATTTTATTGGCGAGGGAAACCATTACACTTGTCGAAACTCCCATATAATAATGGGACCCTGTATCTCTTAATAATCCAACACCAACCACCTATCGCAAAACACATCAGAGCCACACATTTCAGATTGGCCAAATGCACCGTTAGAAATGGGACACGTGTCCCCAAGCAGCAAGGTATAACTGCAGGGTTGTGCTCGAGGCGAGGTAGTGTCTTGTGGCTTAACTTGGGCAGGGCCACATGGAACATGACCTCACTTAGATAGGGATGGAAATAGGTCGAGCCGAGTCGAACTTTAGAAAATTAGGTCTGTGCATATTACGAAAATATAAGGCCTGGGTCTAGGCCTGAACCTGTATGTAGGCTTTTATTAAGCTCAAGCCTGAGCTTACATTTGGCCTGGCCTGGCTTGAAACCTTTTTAAAGTCTGTTTAATATGGGAGCTATTAAAAAGCAATCGTTATACCGTGCACCACGACGCACATAGCAATGTGTGCCCCGTGCCTTCCAAAACGATGTTGTTTTATTAAGTTGTGTGGGAAGTTGACGCGACAGAGTGTATGTGTATTCTGTTATATAATTATGTACATTATGTTATACAAATATGTACATTTTTCATACAATTGTGTACATCCGAAACATAGATTTTTTTTAAGAGTTAAAAGTTTATGTGTATTATGTTAAGAGTTTATGTGTACTATGAATTATGTTAGATTATGTGTATTATCTTTTCAAAAAAGAGTATGTGTATTCTATTATACAATTTTGTACATTTTATTATACAATTATATACATTTTTGAAACATGAGATTTTTTTAAAGAAGTTAACCGCCGACAATCAAATTGGGATTTCCAAAAAAAAAAAAAAAAAAAAAAAAAAAGAGTACAAAACGACGTCGTTTTGCTCCAAGACGCACAATACATGCACAATGTGCACCCTGATGCACGATATAAATTGCCATTAAAAAGACTTCAAAGTAAGTCCTGCTTTGAATCTATTTAAAGCCTACCTATTAAGTCTTTTTAAGAACTTTAAAACATATTTCTTAATAATTTAAAAAATATATACGTAATACAAAATTAATACACAACTATATAACTATATCACCCTAGCAATGGTGTTATACCATGTCTCACTTCAAACCCCAATCCTCTACTACAATACCTCAATTATCCATTTTGACCTTATCTCCCATCCTTTGCACTCAAACCCCATACACTTCATTTCATGTCTCACTTCAAACCCAATCCCCTAGTCTTTGGACTTCAATCCCTAAAACTTTTCACATTGTCCCACTTTGGACTCCATCCATCTAGCCTTTATATTCCAACTCCTTTATCTTTTCTCATCTTTGCACTTTGGACCCCATCTAGTCTTCTTAGTCCAACTTATCCTACCACACTCCTTGGTGGCAAATTATTCTCTGAACTCTGATTAAAAAATTACATAATTTATATATTGAATGTTCACAATTTTTATATACTAAATGTTTACAATTTACATACTGAATTTTCACAATTTTATACTAGTGCAAACCCACATCCCTTTCCAATGTGAGACAAAAGCTACTTCCAAGCCTTCTCATCCCCATTTTCCAACTCAAATTGGTTTACTTTGAGAATCAATTTCTCATCCACCCAACATATTAATTGTTTCGATTCACTTCGAAAAACTCGAATCCACTTTGAATTAATCCAAATTAAAAGTAGACCCCACATATATTTGTACCACAGAAAAGCACTTAAATTTGTCATTCTAGCTAAAATTTCAAACATAATTCTTATAATTATACACTGAAATTAAATATAGGAAACCTACCTACGGAATTGCAGGGATTATGTATGAATTACATTTAGTGAATTTAGTTCATAAATTCGTGTAATTATAATGGAACAATCTAGAAAATGACGTGTGAAATTATATTAAATTATAATGAATTTAGTTCCTATAATTTTGTAATTTTACCCTGATGCAATAATACATTAAAATCTCTACCCTATATAATGTGAGACCAGGCGTCATAATTACACTATTGATAACAGCCCCAACATTTGTAACGGTTAAAGACAACTCCTAACGCTATGGACATTAATGCTATGTCTAATCCGAGTGTATAAGATTTCATGAATCAAAATAATTTCAATTCAACTGCCTTCGAATGTCTCTTACGTGACAAAGGACAATAGTTATACCGCACACCAAGGTGCTTGTAGTTATATGCACCCAATATATTTTTATTTTTTAACTAAAATTTATTTTTCTTTACAAATAAAATTAATTTATAAAAAATTAAAAATATATTATTAAAGAGTTTTATTTAAGATGTTTTAAATGATACCATAAAAGTTCATAAAGTTAGCAATTAAAATTTTGACATTCTCTGAATTAGTAAAGAAAGTACTGATTGTGGAAACAGAAAAACGTATTTGAGTTCTTGAGCTCAGAATTAGTTTGATTAAAAATGTAAGTATAACTATACAATGTAATATATAATATTTTTAAAAGTTTAATTATGCTATTATTATGTTGATTTTAAAATTTATTGTTACTTGTATTATTATTATTATTTGAATTTGATTTTTTTAAAGGAATTTGAATTTGAAATAACTACTCTAATTATATAATAACTAATGTATTAAACTAAAACTTGTAAATAAAATAACAAGTGATATTTGTCGAAAATCTTCACAAAAAAAACTTATTCATTTGAAAAAGATTATTTATGTAAGAACTATATTTATTTTATATCTAATTCTCCTCTTTATATATGTGGAGTCAAATTAATTATAATTGAGGTTTAAATAAATATATACACAAATTATATTAAATATTAAACACCAAGACTATGTGGTCTAATGGTACTCGGGTTGGACTTCCATTTGGAAGGTTGTGAGTTCGAGCCTTAGTGGAGGTGTTATTGGTTCTTTATGCTTTAGTAGGTTGAGAATGTATATGAACAGAAACTATAATGTAATAGAGCCAGTAGCATTCAAAAAAATATTAAACTTTGCCAATAAATTTAAATAATTGTTGAAAATCTCCACCAAAAACTTATTCATTTGAAAAAGATTATTTATGTAAGAACTATATTTATTTTATATCTAATTTCTCTTCTTTATATATGTGGAGTCAAATTAATTATATTGAGGTTTAAATGGATACATATACACAAATTATATTAAATATAAAACTTTACATATAATAACTTCAAAAAAATATGTATAAATACATCTACCCACACAATTAATGCATTCATATTTGCTAATCTTGTTTCTATCAAAATGCATTCACACGGAGGAAAAACTTTGTGGCTAGATTCTGCTTTATCATATACTAGTATTTGACCCGTGCGCTGCACGGTATGTAAATTAAAAAGTATTAATTGTGTATATATTATGTTACAAATTGTGTGAAGTTGTGAACTAATGCGGTTAAAATTTATAACATATAAATGAAATATGATTGAGATAGATGGAGATTAAGTCCTAGAAAAGAGAATAGTACGAAAAGAGATCAAATAGTTGCAAGGTCATGGAACTAAGAAAAGAGAACTTTACAAAATTACAAATTATTGAAAACTTCATGATATGCAACATTAGTGGTTGATGTAGTAGTTGAACTTGGGTCTTTGACTATCAATATTTTGAGACCGTCAGGATTGTTAACCCGAGATGCAGCTACGTACAACTGACCGTGTACAAAAACCGGTTTCTTTAGTATTAAACCAACATGAGACAACGTTTGTCCTTGACTTTTGTTAATGGTCATTGCATATGAAAGCATAATTGGAAATTGCCTTCGTTGAAATTTGAACGGCAATCTTGGATCAGAGGGTGACATTGACATTCGAGGGATCAACACTTTTCTACCATTGTTAGGTCCAGACAGAATCTCGCCTTCAATAACATGGTCTGCTAGTTTTGTGATTATCAACCGAGTCCCATTGCACAAACCAAGAGAATGGTCAATATTTCTCATTAACATTACCGGTGAACCTATTTTCAAAGTCAATGTATGATTCAGTAGACCTGAAACCCTAATGCTGTTTAGAAATTCCGGTGTGTGTACATCTCCAAATATACCGTTGTCGCCGTCGGCTTTGCATACTGCGTCTGAACTAAAGTACGACCTGCTTTCGGCATTATGCAACTCAATCATATAGTCATTTACTGCATTGACCACATCGAGCGTTGGTGCTAATATAGCACGACCTAGCAGATGCTCGGGGTCAGTGTTTCCATTTGCAAACATAGGAAATGTACTGTGCACAATTGTTTTAATATCGTCCACTCCGGATGACAATAACATGTGTTTTGGAATTTCAACCTCTGCGTAACCATCATTCCGCCCACCCAGCTTTCCATCACCGACATTAGCAATCCAATCGGCAAATTCTTGTAATGCCTGCCGATTTCCACCGTTGGGTACCAAACTTAGTCTTAAGTTTTGTGTCAACCTTAAAACTTTGCAACTATCCCATAGGTATGATGAATTTATGGCTGAAGAAACAATATCTTTCCGTGTACCTTTTGGAACTACCGGGAGAATTTGGCGGAAATCTCCACCCAAAACCACAGTTTTACCACCAAACGTCTTCATTTCACTACACGGGTCTACAAAACGCAATAAATCCATCATAGTTTGGTCTAATGCTTCAAAACAATGTTTGTGCATCATGGGAGCTTCATCCCATATTATCAAACTCGTCTTTATCAACAATTCGGCCAGGTCGCTACCTTGCTTAATGTTACAGGTTGAGTCTTCATTTATTGCAATAGGTATTGCAAATCTTGAGTGAGCAGTTCGGCCACCTGGTAACAACAGAGAAGCTATTCCACTTGATGCCACATTTAAAACGATCTGACCTTTGCATCGGATTGCAGCTGACAACGCTCTCTACAAGAAAGTCTTTCCTGTTCCACCGTAGCCATAAACAAAAAATAAGCCACATTTACCGTCTGCAATGTCTTTTATAACCGTATGATAGATGACACTTTGTTCTTCGGTTAGTTTGGCAGAAAGCACTTCAGCATCTTCTTTCAACTGCTCGCAATTGTAACTTAACTCTTCAAAAACCAGCCTATTCTGAAACAACCTTGAATGATCAGTACTGGGTATTGGCATCGGAGGATAGTCTTTTAAAGACTTATTTTGTTGACCCAATAGGTTTTCCAATTCGAACAATGCAAAGTTCTTTTTCTCTTCCTCTGTTAAGACCAAATCTGTTACGATGGCAACAGTCAGATAGTTATCGATATAACTTAAGATATTTTATTGTATCAAACAAAATGTACATTACCTGGTTGATTTAATATTCTTCTTTGATAGTTTTGAGCATCTTCAGACAAATGTTTCCACACTTGATTCCAGACATTTTCGGGCCTAATAATGGATGAGGATGTTAGTAAGACAACAAATAGCTTCCTTAATGAATATGCAGTTGACCAGTAGCTTGCTTCATTTATAGCATCAATGTATTCTTTATCATCGTCTAACAATCCATGAGCATAACATGCATCTCTAAACGTTAAGTACTCAACACCATTAACTGTCCTAATATCTTGGAAGCTTTTTGGACCGCGGACTATGTTCAATAGACACCTTAAATAATAAAATTCTCCTGAAGCGGGTAGTACATAGAATATCAGATCAATTGAGAAACCCTTCTTTCTTGGATGCCATTCACGGATGTCCTTTTTCCACACAAATTTGGTAGGCATCTCAATGTAAGTTAATAAGCTCGCTTCTTCAAACTTCTGGTTCGCTACAAACCATGCATTAAACATACTTTGCCCAACGGTCTCTCTGTTCAAGACATGATCAATGGTATCATTGTCTTGGAACACGACTGATTGGCAGTCAGGCAAGTGAAAGCTTAGTTGCTCAACCGGTGGAGTCCTGTACTGAACTTCAAAACTAAACAACCTCCATGCTGCCTCGCACGCAGAGATGTACCTACAGTCATAGTACATGTTTATTTCATCCACCATCTCATTACCACCTTCATCCATTGTAGTCTTATAAAACTCAGCCGTTACACGGACGTTACCCTTGTTGACATACTTGAATAGGTACTTGATTGACCTAGATTGGTTACACCACTCTACATTAATGTGGGCTTTGTATTTCAAGAGCAAGTACCGATTATGTGGTACAACATACCTATTGTCCAAATCTATTCCATTTTTTTTATTGTCCTCTTATCATCCCTTCTTCGATACAACAGGTAACCATCCTGGTCAAAATGGGATGCATCAATATATCTTTTTGGAAAATGTTTCGAACACTTTCCATTTACCATGCACGGTGAATTGCTCCTGGCAACACCACACGGACCGTGAACCATGAATTCTTCGACAGCTTTGTAATACTCAACGTCAATCAACTTGTCTGGGATCTCGGCAGAAATGATCGTGTCCATAAAAGCAGGATTGGCAAAGCAGCTCGTCCCTTGTAGGAACAGTAGTAAGTGAGCGTGTGGAAGACCGCGTTTCTGAAACTCAATTGTGTATATCACTGTTGCATAAAGAATTATATTGTGTGAGTTATAAAATTCGTATTGATAATTAATGTATATAAAAAGGCATTTATAAGAAAATGCGGGGCGCACCTGCCCTTACCGGACCAAACAGTTTGCCATATTTTATTTCTTTTATTAAGCAATCTAGCTTCATCTTAAAAACTCTGTAAACAATGTCCGGACGATCTTCAGCTTTCAAATTTCTTTTCTCCAAAAAGCGTTGAATCTCCGGCCATTTAGGATTACATGTAAAGGTAATAAACAGGTTTGGATAACCTATAGATCTGCAAATTGCCATGACGTCTTGGTAGTTCTGTATCATGTATCTTGCTCCTCCCGTGAAACTTGAAGGTAATATTATTCTTTTACCTTGCGAGCTAGGTTGAACTTCACCTCGTGTTAACGCATCATAAAGACCTTTGTACGCCTCACATCTCAAAGCTTTTTGATTTGACCGAATATATAGCAACCTCGAAGATTCAACCATAGTATACGCATCAACCAAGAATTGTTGGAATAACCTTTTAGCGTACATTATAGTTGAAATCTCATTTGATCTTTCGTGAACACGAACGCGAAGTATTCTCTTTGTGAAACACTCTTTCTTGCAAAATTTTGTTTAGTACCATGTGTTGCAAAATGTATGTCTTCCCTAAAACCATCCTCTCCATATGGAAATAAAAGCGGGTATTGCAATGGTAGATACGCTGGGTTTAATTTACTTATTCGTTTCAGCATCCCCGATCTAGACTCGACGACAATATCACGTTCGCCCATGCTAGGGTCTAGATCTCCAACAATGAGAGCAGCAACCTCGGAAGTAGTTGGTAGCGCATACGTTCTAGCATCTTTAGACCTCTTCCCTATTAATCTCATTCTAATTTCACTTGTAGGATTAGATTCCATAATGACTTGGCCATTCTGAATGACTTAACCAAAACATTGTGCTCATCTAGGTCTTGCTTAATGTCATGAACTACATCAAGATGAAATGCAGAACCATTGTTTTCCGTCCTAAACAAATAAAAAAATAATATAAGATTATAATATAAGATTATTATTATTAAAAAATGACAGGCCAAAAGAGTTGATTAACAGGGACTATTATACCTGAAAGAGTTGGATCGATTTTGTATCTCATTCTCTGTATCGTGAATGTATAACTGTGCAAATTTTGGTTGAGTGCCAAGAGCAGGCAATAAACTTCCAATCCGATGGAAATTCTGACCATTTATACGGAATATAGGAGGTGATGTTCCGTTGTTAATAGTTCTATCAATTTTTCCACCCATTGACGTGAAGAAAAACATGTTGTTATAGGACCTTATATTCTTCAAAAAACATTTGTTTTTCTCACTTGATGTAAAGAATAGATCAAACAACTTTTGAGGAGGCCTTGTCATCAATGGCAACTTTATCTTACCATTCACACAACATCCGGAGTATTTAGGCCTGTCGCATGACCTTGAATTGCTAGACCGTTCATTGTACCAAAAAAATGCATTACAATGCTCGCACAAATACTCTGGATCACCACTATCAAAATAATAGTCTACAAAAAAATACTTTGATATTAGTTCACGGGGAAAAACAATAATATAGTTCATTTTAGTCCAAAGATAGTATGTCTTCGTTGGGCATCGTTTAATACGTACTCACCATTTTTTGAGAGCACATTGTCATGCAATTGTTCAACAACTTCGTGAAAATCTGATATCAAATTTCGACAATGCTTGATGGGTTCAGTCTCCGGCTCTACCACGATTATTTGCATGTTGTTGTCATTTGTAACACAACAATTACTTTCAAATCCTACAGAAACGATTATAGAATATATTACATTCTAATTTAATATTGACTATGCAATAACCAATTGCTCCTCATAATATATTGATACCTAATTGCGAATCTGGACTTCGATTTAGGTCGAAGTAACGATGTGTACAATTGGATGTAGTTGGTTTGTCGCGGTCGCCATTAACTGTACCGCAAATTGCTTTAATTACAAAAAAATTGTAGAACGACTTGTTAGACGATTAAGTATTACATTTGACTACAAAATAAATTTATACTAATCTTATAACAAATATACTTGTTGAGATCATTACTATTTGATATGTTGCTTAATGGCATTCTGCTACTAAAAACTGGCGATGACGTAGTCTGTATTGGTGTTCGTCCGGGAGAAGGCGCTGTGAATTAAGGTAGGACAGATTATAATGACGTAGCATTTACCGCAAATGAGTATAGGTTATATACTAAATTTCAACTTTATTACCGTGCGAGACTGGTGATCTATTTAAGTCAAACGAATGATTATGGCGCTTGGTCCGCGGCGATTTATCAAGGTCCACGGTAGATCGAGTCAAATTTGCTATAATTATAGAGCAGTGGTAAAACACACACGTTAGAATACTAATTGTCCAATTTGATTGTTAGATAATTTATTTACAAAATTATTTGTAATATTGGTTTAGCTAATTACTATTTGATATGTTGTTTAACGGCATTCTGCAACTAAAATCCGGCATTGGGGTAGTCCGTATTGTCGTTCGAACCGCAGTGTCACCTGTCAATTGCAATGACAATTAATATTAACAAAACTCCATTAATGGAGTTAATTGTTGCTAATGAAAACACTTACCATTGGTAAGAATAATTAAAGGCGTACTTAACGAACTTTGAAAAACGCCAATTAGCGATGTACCAATTTTCGTATTCTTGTTAGATTCAAACGACGACATGTACGCTTCCCCATTGACAGTGTTGTCTGTTAAAAAAAAAACAATGTTATCAGTACACATTTATTATTTGGTGTACCATTTTTGTTAATCATACATAGATCAAGTTTAATTATTCAATCATAGTATGTCAACAACCACGTTATTATATTGTATAATGTTTATTATAATGTTAAAGTACTAAAACTAATTTATTATATAATCATAACTTAATCTAATTTACATTCGTAATTGCCTAAATATTGACATAACATTTATCAGTATAATGATAGTAATAATAATGATTTGTATTATTATAATAAAATAATAACAATAGTAAACTGATAATATAACGCTCTTCCCTAACACTATAATAGTGATTAAAATAACTATTAATTACCAACCATTATAGTAAACAATTGAGTACAGAAATTTGTAATACATAAACAATTAAACTTATAATAATAAACAATTAAACATAAACAATTAAACAATTGAGTACCTTGTTGAGTACCTTGCTAATAATAATAATAATAATAATAATAATAATAATAATACTAACAATAATAATAATAACAATAATAATAATAATAAAAATTAATATATCTGACATAAACATCACAGATGGCCTGAGACGGTGATGTTAACAGCTGTCCTTCCCTTTCCTACACACCTAGCCTTCATCCTCATCTAAGCTCATCTCACCCATCCCAGTCTCGGTCCTCTCACCACAAATGGAGTTCTTAACTCCCATTTAAGGTTCGATGAGGAACTGTTAACCGAACTATACTATAGATTCGCGATGATGATGATCTTACTGTGAAGTATGTTCAATACTCCCAATCTGAGTGTTAACCCCATAGTCAAAACCCCGATTCAGAGATATCACGGTCTATCGACCGCCATATGAACACTATACTTCGCCGGCTTTCATGGATAGAGGGAGATCGAAGGTTGGTGGTTAGTAACGTGTGATGCTCAACGATGGACCACGGCAGAAATAGGTGTTCTCCTACACGATTTCTAGATTTTATACCAAGTTGGGTAACAATTTCTAACCCTATCTCTTCTAATTTTTCAGATCTAAGTATGGTGACTATATATCTATCTAAAACGGCAGTTTATAGAACTAATTTTTAGAAATCATCTTCGTGTATACTGAAATTTGTTTATCAACACATCTATTCACTGTAATTTAATTGATGCCATTAATTTTGGGGGTCAAGAACACATGCACATAGTTTATATGGTTTGAGCTAGTATTTAGGGCTATACTCGAACACAAAAATGCTCTACTACTTTAACAGTTTCTAGTATTACTTTGATTGTTGTTGTTCTGCTTCCGCTTTGCTCCAATTGTGGTTGAAGTTGAAATTTTCTTCATGTGTTCGTCTGGCACTGAATTGGCTAAATTCCAGTTTTGTTTAGGTAGTGGTTAAGAGAGAATAAGAATACCTGTGTGTTGATTATATAGTAGTAGAGCATTCCCATTCAAGATTGGTAGACAACATTGGAAAATGGTGAATATAAATCAAGTTGGAATACTAAAAGCTTTATTTGTGCTACTTAATGCAGTGATATTATTACACTTTCCTTCTCATAATTACATTGATTAATCAAATTAGTCTGAAATATAATAAGGTATTGATTAAGCTATTTTTCAGGTATCTTGAATATGAAAAGACCTGTGGTTGTGAAAATGTTGTGACACGTTTTGACTAAGTAAGTACCAATGGTATCCAGTTTGGTACTTACAGTTGCTTAGCAAGGCTCAAAGATAAGTGTTAAGTCTACCCAATGGTGTATAATCTAATTTGATATAGATTGTTAGTTACCGAGTTTGTCATTATTGCATTGTTTGTAACTTATATTTTTTTATACTACCTTGATCTAGACATCACGTGTGGAATCTGTATGACAACCTGTACTTTCATCTTAAGGCATTTGAGGAGGCTTCAAATATACAAAGTTGGTGTCAATACATGGTAAGTGCCTAATCAGCCATTAGCCCCTGACAATGTACATTCTAATTACCTGCTTATCTCTATATATACATTTGTATGTCACATGCTGGAAATTTAATAATTGTTGACTAAAATGCAAGCAAGATGCCACAGAATCTCTGGTGGTTCCAAGGATTTTGAAGAGAGTTTATATTGCAAATTGTTTTCAACATATCTGTGGCCCTAATGACTTCTTATAATGCACGATGTCAATTCGAGTTGAACTTGCATACAAAAAGATAAGTGTTAATTCAATAATTAGCATTCACTATAATTCAATAGTAAGAATTGTGATGTATATTGTGATATCCATTATACTATGCTTGCTGAACTCAACTTAAATCAATTTGTCTATTTACTTAATAGAGTATTAGTGTTCTCATGTTCCTAATTTCATGTTTACTGAAAATATTAGCCAGATAACCATGTGATCTGTTTTTTTTTCGTTATGTTAGGATTATTGAAATACATATATGCTTAAATCAATTTGTCTATTTACTTAATAGAGTATTAGTGTTCTCATGTTCCTAATTTCAGGTTTACTGAAAATATTACGCAGATGTTCATGTGATTTGTTTTTCGTTATGTTAGGATTATTGTAATAACTATATGATTAAGCTATATTACATTTTTAATCAAAATGGTGTTTTTGATTCCATTCTAACATGAATTGTATCTTAATTGATCAAACTTAAAACAGTTTTAGTAGTAACAAAGACGTTAAGCCATTAATATTGATGGAAGTGATGGAAGTGCTTTTAGGATTAAATAAAAAAAAATAATAGTTCATATTTACAGTGTTTAAATTTTTAGGAATAGAACATGTAAAATTATATGTAATCACTAAGATTTAGATTACATTTATCTTAATAAACTGTATACCTTAACTTAAAATAACAATGTATAACCAAAATTTAATCTGCATGCTAAAAACAAAAAAAAAAAAAATTAGATTAATTTTGGAAGTAATGTTTTACATTAACAAATTACAGATGAAACTATATCTGTATGCTATACTATCTGCATTGTCTTTTTCCATCATGTGATGTTCATCTTCTTTTGCTTTATGTGAAATCAAATCGGCATTGTCTTTTCCCTTCATGTGATGATCATCTTCTTTTGCTTTATGTGTCATCAAATCTGCATTGTCTTTTTCCATCACGTTATGTTCAACTTCTTTTGTTTCATGTTGAATCACTTCTGCATTGTCTTTTTCCATCATGTGATTGAAGAAAATCTGCTCCTGGTTTATGTGGAATAACAGTCCTCTTTAGTACCTACAAAAAATAAAACAAAAACATTTTCCAGAAGGGATAAAACAATTGCCTTAGAAATAACATGATTTAAAAACCATCTTAAATCAGGAGCATTCATAAAATCATCTTTAACAGTGTCCAATGTTTGAATCCACCACAACTGTGTCCTCATAAAAGCATTCATAAAGTCAAAAAAAAAAAAAAAGTTCAATAGAGCACATCCCACTCATTCTACTCATAACAAATCTGCTTATTTCTCAATTTTGACCACATCTTCCTTGCTTTTTTTAGAACTTTGTGTGCTTGAAAATTCATCAATGAGGGATCTCTTGACTGTTCCATTCTCTAAGGTGTTCTCTGCATTCAGCCTCTGTGCAACAACTTGTAGAGGACTTTCAGCTTCATTTGCTTGGTCATTTTCCTTAAAAATCGAGAGTTGAAACTGTAAGTACTTAAAATTTGCATTTATAAAGTAATTAGTATAAATTGTAAACCCAATTATACCTCTAGATCCCATAGATCCTCATCTGTAAGCTCCAACTCCAACTTTGAACTTAGATCCCTGTCCCTAACTCCAATTAGCTCTGGTGCATGCTTTTCTACGATCTTTTCATCAGTGATGATCCTCATAGGGTCAAAGCTATTAGTCCAGCATTTTGTTTACTGAATGAGCTAAGCACCCAAAAACTAATTATCTAATTTGTTACTGTATTAACTTTTAATGAGTATTAATGGGATGCTAAGTTCTTTTTTTAACTGTCATTGTGCAGGTTAATGATGCCTACAGAGCATGGTCTGCACAATATTAGTCTACATGAGTAAAGACTATCTATTTACTCAATCAGGTAAGAAACCAAATAACATTTCAGAGTATTAGTCTATTAACTTTTAATTTTTAAAATATTTTTTTTTTCCAAATCTCATGCATATTATTAAATGCAGATTACAAATGAAGCAGTTGGCATTGATATCTCCACAGATTATAGTTGTAGAGATCACAGTATATCTACTAAGGTAATAACTAAAATGTTTTAAATAAATATTACTTCATTGTCTCTGTATATTTCACTGATAGTACGGACCTCAATATCACCAGATAGGAAAACTGAATAGGAACTACATTTCTTAAAACTTGATTGCGAAATAATACTTCGCATTGGAGTCTGTTCATGGCTGATACTATGAAAAAAAAAAACACTAAGGTAGTGCAATAAATTTAATTGACTAACCTTTTTCTGAACTCCTCAAATGGTGGAGATTCCTGGTTGAACAGCAGTTGTGTTACATCATAGGAGCTACAAAGCTTAACATCCCCACCTTTAGAAATTATGGTAGTAAACATTAGACAATCCATTATTGGTAAATGTGGACAAATATATATATAACTTAGCCAGAAACTAAAACTTTTAATTTACTTACTTTTTAAACACACCCTAGCCCTACAAAATTGGATCAACACCAATAATGCCTCTTGTGTGGTAGAATTGTAGAATGCCTCGATCTTGCTTACGTGTTCGTCCCACAAAGTACACATCAATTGTATACCACTGCAAAATGTTAGATAAGAGATTAAAAGAGCAGAAAATCTAAAAATAGAGTAGAAATAGAAGGAAACGAATAAAAAAAAAATACTCAGTGTCTTCAATGGTGAAGTCAATCAGCCTGGAGTTCTTCCCATTAATCAGTTTCTCCTGTGGGCAGTGAATCTCAATCACTCGACCAATCACATCTACAGAATAGTGCATTATTAGAGTACAAATTAATAGTAACAATATCAATTAATTAGAAAATTAGAAAATAAGAGAGCAATTGATTACCAAAGAGTTGTTTCTCATCAAGGCCTTCATTAGATTTGATCTCTCTAAATGACTTCAGACGATACATTTTCATCGGAAATTTTGCAATCTTTAAATCCTTGACCATAGTCTGATAATTGAATTTTATCATGTACTTCTGTGGACTGGTCTTGTATGAATAAAAATTGGTGATAACACAAAAATTCTTTATAGCGTAAACTGAACCCTCAGAAAAATAGCTTAGGTACTTTTCCACATATTCTTTGGGTACATGAGCATGAAGGAAGGAACCCTATAAAATCAATAGGAACTGTCTAAATATATATCATAAATAGGAACTGTAAAAACTGAAACTTGTGACTTAAACCTGTTGATGTATTTGAATATATATTTGTAAATAGCATTTACCTCTTCATCATGAAAAACTATTTCTTTTGATCTAATCTTCGTGTGATCATTTCTCTCAGGAATCTGATATGCTCTCACCACCCGTAGCCTAAGAGCCTGCCTGGTGTTCATTGGGGATATTTGGCTAGCAAGGATAAACATCTTCTTGTAGGTCTGAAGAAGAATGAGAGTGACCGGTGCAGCTTTTGTGTGAAGTAACGAAAGGTCTGAAGAAGAATGAGAATGACAGTAGAATATTTTGTGTTGTATATGTGCTGTATATATAAGGTCTGATGACCTTTCGTACTATTTCCTTAGAAATTAATACCTAGAGAATATGTATGGGTTAGTGGGCTCAATGTTCCATATGGGGAAGTGATGGAATTAAATACATTCTCTAATCTCATTGGATTAGAGAGTGATCTACCGTAGATATTTTTAAAAATGTAGGTTTTCTATAAAGTTTACCTATTACACTGCACAAACCTTTCGTGTTCCGACGCAAATACCATAAATATTTCGGCTATGTCAAAACGACGCCGTTGCTGTTGGGCGGGAGTTTTTTGCTCCTATTATTTTGCTTTAATATATATAGAGATATAAAGATATAGAAGATAAAAATAAAAATAAAGATGTTTATTTATAATTTTTTTTTTTTTCATTTTTGGTCCCACAACTATTGAATCATTTTTACATTTG
The DNA here is from genome assembly GCF_001879475.1 of Ipomoea nil. Lineage (NCBI taxonomy): Eukaryota > Viridiplantae > Streptophyta > Magnoliopsida > Solanales > Convolvulaceae > Ipomoea > Ipomoea nil. Next base: position 179,769 of record NW_017619354.1, read on the forward strand.
ACTCTCAACTATTAATTTTTTTTTTTGTCCCAAGACTATTGGATCATTTCCACATTTAATTACTGATTATTAATTTTTCCACATTTAATCTAATAACTTTTAAAATTTTGTAACATTTGATCCTCCGACCTAATTTTCAGTCACCGATGATCATAGTGTCTCAAACATCATCAAAGTAGTCTCAGAGCTCTGCTCACTTTCTTCTATAGTTCTTACACTTTAACATAACCTTACCATTTTGGCAAATTATGCTCTGGAAACGTGTTCACCATGAATGGTGAACACGGATCCAAACGGCGCCGTTTTTACGTAAAAATAAAAAATAAAAAAAAAATCGCTAATGTGGTGTTAACGGCTCGCGTTTGGTCAGATTATGAATTTTCTGTTATGAGATTATGAATGTACTGTAAATTCATAATTTCATAACAGAAAATTCATAATCGCATAAAAGAAAAACATTTATTAAATTATGAATTTTCTGTTATGAGATTATGAATTTACTGTAAATTCATAATCTCATAACATAAAATTCATAATCTCATAACAGAGAATTCATAATTTATGAATGTTGAAGAAGCTTACGCTACAGAGGAGCAGCCATGGTTTCGGACGGGAATGTGTAGGCATGGTTCCAAAGTGAATGTGCAGGCATGGATTCATAATTTATGAATGTCCGAAATCATTGCTTACCTCAAATTAAAGTGAAACCCCGAAATATAAAAATGAAGAAGAAAAATCACGCGATTAATTAAGAAAAAAAAATAATAATAATAACGGTGCACTAACACCGTCCATGGCATAACGATTGTACCATTTTACTCAAGTTTTGTAATAACCCACTATTGGGCCTAGACTTACGAGCCTATTTTTGAGCCAAACCATATTATATTCAACCGTTATATCGTGCACCAGGGTGCACAATACATTATTTTTCCTGACCCAAAACGATGACGTTCTAATGGAGAGTTGACGCGGCAAACACCATTCCGTCCATCCAATGTCGTTAATGGCCCTGTTTGGTAAAATGGCTGTTAGCTGATAGCTGATTGTGTTAATTAGATGGTATAAATAGTTGATAACATTAGCTGATTATAAAAAAGTGTTTGGTAAATTAGCCGTTAGCTGATAGCTATTTGGTATAATTTCTTTTCTCAAAAAGCTAATTGAAAAAGTTGCTTGGAGTAACTTTTTGAATTTTAGCCTTTTGAAGTTGCAAAAAGTTAATTAACCAAACATTTATATTGATATTTTAACTAAATCAAACAATTAATAGTGGTCAAATAAGCCAAAATTGGCCTATAGGCCAATTTTTTACCAAACAGGGCCAATATCTTTTTTTTTTAATACTTGTGTGTTTATGTGTATTATACTATACATTCTGCACATACGAAACATGATTTTTTTTATTTTATTTTAGAAGTTAACGGCAAAAACATGACACGGAATTTCCAAAAAAAAAAAAAAAAATCATTCAAGATATACAATGCAATGTGCGCCCTGATGCATGATATAATTTGCCCATTATATTAATTTTTACGAACCAAAGAAATATCTATGGCTCAGTACGTCCACATTGAAATTATTTGTGCTATTTATTAACCTTATCCCAAATTTCGTTCTCAATTTTATGATGAGTTTAATCTAATGAAATCATCACTACCAATTACTTTGTCTTCAAAATGTTGAATCCTCAACTCTAAGAACCTCCTACACTCCGGTCAGACAGAGCATATGAAAGGATGTAAATCATAGTAACTCAGTTGAACATAGAGACTAGACATTTGCTTACTGCGTACAATGAGCCCCTTCACTTTGAGAAGTTGCTCCTACACTGTCGCTGGTGAAATAACTGGTTATTGTTCACCCTTGTGAGTCTGTGACCAACCGATGCGGGCATCACTACCCATTACTTATACCGATAGATCGACATGATGGAGGGATTTTTCATTTCAAATTAAACTTTGCCTCTCGCAATATCTTTTTAATCTAGATTTTTAAAACATAGAATACATTTTGGATTCTTTGTAACAAATTCAAAGCAAGATATAATTTACAGGTTGAATTGTTTCATTTAAAGTTAGCAAGTGAAATTAGCAACATCTATCTTCACAGAATGTAATCCTAACTTTGAAACTTCAAACATATATAATTAGAACTACTCTTTAAAAAAACACTTGCTTCCTGTTGCAATTTATTAGAGTAAATAACTACGGAGTACTTATTAGGTCTTTTAATTTGTTGGGAACAAATGAGTGAAGTTTTTCTGAATGGGACATGTGGTGCCATAAACCCATCCTGCATGCCATGAATTCCCTCTATGTTCGGGGTGTCGAGGGCCATTAGGGTTTGAGTTCAACATTTTAGAATAATGAATCTCCTCTATGCCGACAACAAAATTAGTTTGAAGTTAGAGCGATTAATGCCTAACCGAGCGGACATAAGATATTATAATATGAAAACTTTTTTGAAGAAACTTGTTTTTTTTTATGAAAGGAAAGAAACTTGTTTTTAGTCCCATATAATTATATTAATGTTTTGATCGACAGCTCAGATCTCACCGCATTTTACCTTTGAGACTTAACAATTTTTGTCTAATACAAAATAATAATACAATATCTGTAAAGTAATGTACAATTGTACCATTATATATTTTTTTTGAATGCAATTGTACCATTATATAAATACAAGCAAATTAAAATTTGTTAATATCATAATGACCTAAATCATTCCCAATAATACAAAAGTGTAATTAAAATATTAAGTCTTGTTCTAAATAATCAAAAGAAAATTAAGTAAACGAAAAAACTTAACCCAGATTTGTTTTTTAAAAAAAATGCAAGAAAATGATTTTCGAGTTTTTCTTATTTGTAATGCTATCGCTATGTATTAGTCTGACTAATTAATTGACCGAGCATTATTTGGTGGACCATAAATAAAAAGTACATTATTTGTGTACATCAAGTATATTATTTGAATATTGAATGTACATTATTTTGTATATTATCAAATAAGGGCATTCTCAATAGTGAAGTTTTGGCATGGTTGCAAAAATCGCGACTAGGCTGCTGCCGGCCGCCGCGAGGAAGGCCGGAATCGGCCTCCTCTGCGGCCGGCTGGCTAGGCGGCTGCCTAGACCGCCTAGCCGGCCGGTTCGACGATTATTTTTATTTTTAATTTTTTAATTTTTTTTGTGCATTGTAAAGTTGGAAAAGTTTGGAAATGCATAACTTACAAAAAATAATTATTAATTGAGAATAAAAACGGCACGGAATTCATGTCAATTAAAATAGGAAATGAATATTAATAATTGACTGAAAATTAATAATGATTTCAAACTGACTCAAAAAAAAAAAAAAAAAAAAAAAAAAAAAAAAGGCCAAACTGCCCCAACAATAATATATGTAAATTGGTAAAGTATTTTGTTATTAATAATTTACTGGAAATATTTAAAAAAAGAATAAGTTATTAATAATTAACTAATTGATTAATTGATATGTATTTTTTTTTTTTTAAAAAGAATAATTGACTGAGATTAAAAATTGTATGGAAGTTAGGTCAATTGAAAGATGAAGTGAATATTAATAATTGACTGAAATTAAAAATAAACCCAAATTAACCAAAATAAAAAAGGAAATGGCAAACCGTCCAAACAATAGTATATGTAAATTAGAAAAGGTTCTATTATTAATATTTGACTGAAAATATTTTTTAAAAAATATATTATTAATAATTAATAATTAATTAACTAAATGCATTAACATAAATTACAGTAGAAATTTAATTTGCCTAAATGCAGTTAATGTGACTATAATGGAATTACTTTGTATGGCCAACAAATACATTTATAGTAATAATAATTATATATAAATGTATTTATCTCATAATTTGTATGATTATATATAATGGTACAATTTATGGCACCAAGTTGCTCTCTTATGTGGGAAGTTGACTCTTTGTGTTTTAATAGATTGAGAAAATAGTTATGAATAGATACAACATTGTAATAGATCTAAGAGTCAGTTAGTATTCAAATATATATATATATATATATATATATATATATATATATATATATGATGGTACAATTTATGAAATTATGTTTGAGGTTATATTGTGATAGCTTTATTGGATCATGTATGTCCACCATAAATTAGGTTACAATTCAGATACTAGATGCGATAAAATAAATAATGGATGTTAGATTGGTCAACAAGGAAGTCCCTTAATTTCATAGGGTAAGTACAAAGATAATAGGTTCGAACACATGCCCAACAGGTGGCTACGTCAGGGTGCTAAGGTTGTTACTACTACGCAGATAATGACATGACCATTAATAAACTTAAACCGTTGTTGATATTTAATGATTATTTGAGAAGACATCAATGTCTTGAATACTGGGGGGGGGGGAGGGGGGGGGGGGGGTAACCTGCATTTTATTGGCGAGGGAAGCCATTACACTTGTCGAAACTCCCATATAATAATGGGACCCAAAATAATCAAACACCAGCCACCTATCGCAAAACACATCAGAGCCACACATTTCAGATTGGCCAAATGCACCGTTAGAAATGGGACACGTGGCCCCAAGCAGCAAGGTACAATTGCATGGTTGTGCTCGAGGCGAGGTAGTGTCTTGTGGCTTAACTTGGGCAGGGCCACATGGAACATGACCTCACTTAGATAGGGATAGAAATAGGTCGAGCCGAGTCAAACTTTAGAAAATTAGGTCTGTGCATATTACGAAAATATAAGGCCTGGGTCTAGGCCTGAACTTGTATGTAGGCTTTTATTAGGTCAAGCCTGAGCTTACATTTGGCCTGACCTGGCTTGAAACCTTTTTAAAGTATGTTTAATATGAGAGCTATTAAAAAGCAATCGTTATACCGTGCACCATGGTGCACATAGCAATGTGTGCCTCACGTCTCCCAAAACGATGTCGTTTTATTAAGTTGTGTGGGAAGTTGACACGACAGAGTGTATGTGTATTCTGTTATATAATTATGTACATTATGTTATACAATTATGTACATTTTTTATACAATTGTGTACATCCGAAACATAGATTTTTTTTAAGAGTTAAAAATTTATGTGTATTATGTTAAGAGTTTATGTGTATTATGAATTATGTTAGATTATGTGTATTATCTTTTCCAAAAAGAGTATGTGTATTCGGTTATACAATTATGTACATTTTATTATACAATTATATACATTTTCGAAACATGAGATTTTTTTAAGAAGTTAACAGTCGACACAGAAATCGAGATTTTCAAAAAAAAAATATATATATATATATATATATATAAAATGACGTCGTTTTGCACCAGGGCGCACAATGTATGCACAATGTGCGCCCTGATGCAAACCCACATCCCTTTCCAATGTGAGACAAAAGTTACTTCCAAGCCTTCTCATCCCAATTTTCCAACTCAAATTGGTTTACTTTGAGAATCAATTTCTCATCCACCCAACATATCAATTGTTTCGTTTCACTTCGAAAAACTCAAATTCACTTTGAATTAATCCAAATTAAAAGTAAATCCCATATATATTTGTACCACAAATTTGTCATTCTAGCTAAAATTTCAAACATAATTCTTACGATTATACACTGAAATTAAATATAGGGAACCTACCTACGGAATTGCAGGGATTATGTATGAATTACATTTAGTGAATTTAGTTCATAAATTCGTGTAATTATAATGGAACAATCTAGAAAATGACGTGTGAAATTATATTAAATTATAATGAATTTTTTTTTTTGAAGGTAAATTATTATAATGAATTTTTTTGAAAGGAGCCTGTACGGCATTTTATTCAAAGTATGCGGAAATAGTAGCTGGTGGATCAGAGTCCCAGTACATAATAGTCGAATGTGTAAAAGCAGTAGATGCTAAATTATGAGCTAAATAATTTTCTAATCTAGGAATATAATGAAGATAACAATAATCAAAAGTCGAAATAATATTCCTGCAACTATCAATGGCATATCCCAAATAGGTCCGTGGCGAGTGTGTCATAGACGACAGATATTGTTGAAGCACCAAACAATCCGTGTAGAGGTCGATATACTTTATTTCGCGGTTCCTCAACCATGATAAAACTTCCTTGCATGCGAAAGCTTCCGCCATTAGGGGTGAAAAGCAATCTATCATTGGAGTAGTCATAGCCGAAATATAACTTCCTTGTCCGGTTAAGATAATAGCCCCCACTCCTGCCTTGTTTGTCCGTGGGTCGTATGCGGCATCGAAGTAACACTGATCCCTGATGTTGTGAGAAATATGGTGTGAGCTGCTTGGAGTGGTCTGCTGTCGGTGGTTGTTCTCCATGCTTGGCGCGGCAGTAGCATTTAATGGCGTGGTGACAGCCGCTATAGCGCCTTCGGACATTGCAACATGAGTGTCCGAATCCGAAGCATTGGGCTGCAAGCTTGGACGTCGATGATGAACAGATTTCCATGCACCCAGAGCTGTTGATGCCATTACAATCACTTTCCGAGGTCTGGGTAAGTATGCATCCCATACAGCTCCATTTCTTGTGCGCCAAATATAGTAGAGAATTGTCACTGCATAAATAATCCCATCATCATCTAAAACATTCATCAAATCATTAAACCAATCTCTAAAAATATTTGTAACATTATTAGGGAGTGGAAGGCGATATTGTGCCCAAATGTCATTCGTATAGTCACACGTAATTAAAGAATGCACAACATCTTCATGTCCAATTCCACACATAGCACATGTCGGATCAATATCAACCCTCTTTATAAGTAGATTCTTTGTAGTGGGCAAAATATCATTTTCAGAGCTCTCCATAAAAATGTTTTCCACCTGGGGGGAATTTTAAGCTTCCACAATTTCTGCCATTTATCAAATGTTCCCACAGGTTGGGTATATTCTCCAACTACTGTTCTATACCCATTTTTAACAGAATACTCGCCTTTTGGGTCCCCATACCAGTACCATAGATCTTCATAATCTGGTGCCACGGGTATTTTCAAAATTCGCTCAACATCCTCAGGTATGAAAATATCTGTTAAAATATCTTTATCCCAGGTTCCCGTCTGTTGATCCATCAGGCCCATTACTTTTGCCTGTGCCAATTGGGGTGGTTTCTCTGTTAATATTTTCGGTTGACTTTCATCATGCAACCAAGGGTGATCCCATATCAATGTTGACTGGCCATTTCCAATTCTCCTCCTAACTCCCCCACAAATCAACTTCTGTGCCGCCAAAATACTTCTCCAACAAAAACTCGGGTTATTTCCCAAGCATGCATCATAGAAAGAGTTAGTGGGATAATACCTGGCTTTATAAACTCTTGAAACCAATGACTGTGGCTGTGTCAGGAATCGCCACCCTTGTTTTCCTAGCATAGCCAGGTTAAATGCTCGTAACTCCTTAAACCCCAATCCTCCATATTTCATTGGGATACATAACTTATCCCATGCTTTCCAGTGAATACCTTGATCACTGTTCGACCTCCACCAATATCGATTCATGGTTCGCTCTATGGCAGTACATAGAGTGGTAGGTAGCAAAAAGACACTCATTGAGAAGGTAGGCATAGATTGAGCCACACTTTTCAATAAAACCTCTTTCCCCGCCTGTGATAATAGTCTTTTATTCCATGAGCTAATCCTTTGTCTTATCTTGTCCTCAATATAAGAGAAGGCTGCTTTTCTATTCCTGCCCACAAATGATGGAAGCCCTAAGTACTTTCCAAAATTCTGTGCCTGCACCACACCCAATATATCAACAACCTCTTCCCGTGTTTCGTCTCTGGTGTTTTTACTATAACAAATATTCGATTTGTGATAGTTGACAGCTTGGCCAGACATTTCTTCATATTTTTCCAAACAACATTTAATCACACCTGCTTCTTGGGCATTTGCTTTAAAAAAAAAAAAAAGCAAGCTATCATTAGCAAAAAATAGGTGGGTAATAGAAGGTGCCCCTCTAGCAACTCTACATCCATGTATCTCTCCCCTCGCCTGTGCCTGTTGTAATAATAGTGAAAGCCCTTCAGCACAAATAATAAATAAATAGGGCGATAGGGGATCACCTTGTCGGAATTATTTGCTCACTCCGTGAACCATTAACCAATACAGTATAAGACACAGTGGTCACACACATCATCAACAATTTCACCCATTCTTCATCAAAACCCAACGCCATTAGCATGTTTTGCAAAAAGGACCATTCCATACGGTCATAGGCCTTTGCCATATCCAGCTTTAGAGCCCCCCAGCCTGTTAGTCCACATTGCTTCCTGTTTAAATAATGCCCAACTTCCGCAGCTATCAATATGTTATCTGTAATTAGTCTCTCAGAGATAAATGCACTCTGGGACTCAGATATAATATTCTCCATTAATGGCTTCATTCTGGCAGTAATAACTTTGGCCATAATCCTATAAATAACATTGCTCAAAGCAATCGGTCTGTAATCAGAAACCATTTCTGGGGTTTTCTTTTTTGGGATCAAAATAATATTCGTTTCATTTAGTTCACCAGGTAATGAGCGAGCATTCAGACAATTCACAATATATGAGGAAACATCGGTCCCCACCACATCCCAGAAGTGCTGATAGAATCCAGGGTTCATCCCATCTGGCCCCGGTGCTTTATCAGGATACATTGAGAATAATGCAGATTTCACCTCACTTTCTTCAAAAGGGCGCAATAACCCCTCATTCTGTAGAGCCGTTACTCGTGGTTGTATACCCTCAAAGAACGCACTATTAACTGTAGGAGTACTTGAATGAAAAATACCACGATAATAATCCAAGATAATATTTCTCATGGCATCCCCCTCAATCCAATTCCCATTATCATTCATAATTTTAGTAATAGCATTCTTTTTCTTACGGTGAGAAGCATACCTGTGGTAAAATCTGGTGTTTGCATCCGCATCCTTGAGCCAATGCTGTTTGGCCCTCTGCCTCCAATACGTATCCTCCTGAAATTCAACACGTGTCAAACATTCTTCCAATCTCTGGAACTCAGCTAGAGACACCGGATCCGTACGCCCTCTGAGGCGCAATTGTTCTTTCCGCAAGGCCAATATTCTTTCACCAAACTTGTGGAATCGGTCTCCACCCCAACGTGTTAACCGATCACCACATAATTTGACACACTCCTGCAATCCATTACCTCTCCCCTCTCCCCACGATTTTTCCACCACCGCTCGACATCCCTCATCATGTAGCCATGCCATCTCAAATTTAAACCCTCTTCTCAGGCCACCCCTCATTTCCCGAAGATTTAGAATCCCAAGGAAAAGAGCTGAGTGATCCGATTTTCTGGTTAAAATATTCTGCACATTTGCATCAGCTACAATTTCTCTCCAATCCTGAGTGGCCAATACCTTATCCAATCTTTCCTCAATCCAGTTTGGTGTGCCCTTCCCCTTCTCCCACGTAAAGGGATATCCAGACATCGGCAATTGTGCCAAGCCACACTCTTCAATTGTCTCTCCAAAACCTCGTAACAAGCTGTCCGGATGAGGATTTCCACCACGCTTCTCATTCTGGTATAAGAGATCATTAAAATCTCCAATGATTACCCATGGTAGATCAGATTTTCCTGCTAATGAACGGATAAGATTCCACGATTCCCTTCTCTGTGGTCGTTTCGAGTAGCCATAGAAACCAGTCATCCTCCATTTATCAAATCCCGGCATAGTGACTTCAATGTCTATATAGTTATCAGAATAACCTATTACTTTTGCTGTATCATTCGCCCTCCATAACAATGCCAAGCCTCCACTCAAACCAGAATTATCAACATTCAAAAGACCCTCAAAACCAAGTTTAATCCGAAGTCGTTCTGCATGATCCCGGTTAACCTTGGTTTCTATTAGAAATGCAAAGTCGGGCTTCTTACGGGACACCATGTCCTCAATTTCCCGAACTGTCCGTGGATTACCCAAGCCACGGCAGTTCCAGCTCAAAGTACTCATTGGGTCGGGCGGGTCTGCGCCGCAGTACCCGCCATCTGCAAGTTTTTTTGGATATCAGTCATTGTTACATCCCTCTCCACCTCCATTCCCCCACTCACCCGACTCCCCCTACCTCCCCCATCCATTCCCCTTCTCCTCTTCATTACTGCCTGCACAACCCGTCCCCCTTCCACACCACCCTCCCCCTCCAAATCTCCCTCACCCTCTAAACCGTCGTCTCCTCCCTCATAACCCGAGCCCCTCCTCACAGCAAACGTGCCACTCCCTTTCGGCTTACCCCCCAACGGCACTAACCAATGATCCCCTATCTCCCTCGGCCCACGCACACCCCCCGCCCTCATACCATCATTATACGGAAACTGATCTACCGGCACAGTCGCATTCCTAGCTTTCAGACAGAACCTATAAGCATGCCCCATCATTCCACAATAGAAACAAAAAGTATGCAATCTCTCATACTTGAAGTTAATCCAGCAATATGTCTTGTCACGCTTCATCATTCTCATCCTTCGCTTAATCGGTTTATCCACTGGGATTGCAACACGTATCCGATAATACGTTAGCCAAGGCGCATCAAGAAAACGATCATCCAGCTTAACGAACTCTCCCAAAAAATTCCCGATCTGTTCAAGAATTTTATCCGAAGTGTAATCAAACGGCACGTCATAACATTGTACCCATAATTCCACCGTATTCAGAGAAACCTCCGTTGGAATTGCACCTGTCGGAAGTTGTTTGCAAACTAGCGTGTGATTTTGGAACGCCCACGGACCCCCCTCCAACACATACTGCATATCAGTGTAATGATAGAAAACAAACATAAACAACTTCGGTTGCACCTCCATCACCTGCACCCCACGTACCGGTTGCCAAACAGAGGCAAGAACTTGGCGCATGAACTCAACTTTGATCGCCTTCTCCGTTAGGAATCGGCCAATCAAAACCCAAGTTTCCTCCTCCTGTACGACTTGCTCCGCCTCACCCTCCTCCTCCTCGGCCGGAACCATCGTAGCTTCTTCCTCCTCCAGTACCAGTTCGCTCCACTGCTCCACCAAACCAGCGATGTCCCCGCCTACTGCTGCCGTCTCCATCCTTCTCCGCTAACAGGCCGGAAGACAAAACCGTCGCCTGCTGTGCGTACCAATCGGAAATCCGCAAAAAATTGCCGTAGAAACTAGCCGGAACCCTAGGGATAACCTAGAATAATGAGAAACCCTAGACTAGGCGCTAGAGAGAAAAAAATCTACTATCTACTATTATTATTATAATGAATTTAGTTCCTATAATTTTGTAATTTTAGCATGATGCAATACATTAAAATCTCTACCCCATATGATTGCTTTTAAAAAAAAAAAAAAAAAAAAAAAATATCTACCCCATATAAGAGATTTACCACATCTCAAGCTTTTGTATCGTCTTTGTTCTGATCTCTTGTGAGCAGGGTTGTAAAAATCGGTCTAGGCGCCCACCTAGGCCCCGCCTAGGCGCTAGGCGCCTCTAGACCGTGGTGATTTCCCCCCTAGGCGCCCGCCTAGGTTATCGGCCGCCTAGGTGTCCGCCTAGCGCCTAACTCGGCCGATTTGGCCGCCTAGCGTCTAGGTTAGTCGAGTTAACTCGTCCATTTTGGTTGAGTTAACCTGATCGCTCGGCCTATTTTTTTATTATATATATGTGTGTGTGTGCGCGTGCGCGCGCGCATACATATAATATATAATATGACATATATACACTCGTAGACTTGTTTGATACTTTGAATCTTTGGATGATTGAAGTATTTGAGTATTTCATATTTTAATATTTTTAATTTTTAATATTGTTTTAATGTTTTTTTTTTTTTTTGAAAACCATTGTTTTGATGTTATGACTTATGAATTATCATTAATTCATTTATTTAGATGTGTTATTTGATTAAATGTTGAAAACAACCTCATTAAAATATTCAAACTGCAAGTCTACCACTGTTTTTTTTTTTGCGCCCGCCTAGATTCCGCCTCGGCGCCGCCTAGATCGCCTAGGCCCTAGGCGCTGTCCGGGCGCCCGACTAGCGCCTAGCGCCTACTGCAACCATGCCTGTGAGGCCAGGTGTCAAAATTACACTATTGATAACTGATGGATATATTATACCCACGATCCGACCCGGGGTAGCAACGCGGACCCGGAGCACCACATTGGAGCCCAAGAGCAACACGGACCCGGAGCACCATGGAGGTGCCTCGACCCGACCTACGTGGGGCTCGGGTCGGATGGCACGACCCTACCCGCGCTCGGCTTATGGCGGGCTCGGGTAGGGGAGGTCGGTATTACCCGAGCTCGGGACCCGACCCAACCCGTTCCACCCGGGCCCGGTCAAAGTAGTGATCCAACTGCCCCCGATTTAGGGGGAGGCGATTGGGGGGTTTAGCTTGTATAAAAACTTCCCTCCTTGTCCTAACAAGGGGCATTCTATCTACATTCTACATCTATTACATACACTTTGTCCCGAGAAACATTGTAATAGCCAATTTACAACATTTAATACAATATACGGTTTCACGGCCTTACGATATCGTTTCGTTTATTTATATATTATTTATATTACGTTCTTATTCAGATTTATTGATTCGGGTCCACCCCAGATTAATTAAATCCATCAATAACATCCCCAACATTTGTAACGGTTAAAGACAACTCCTAATGCTATGGACATTAATGCTATGTCTAATCCGAGTGTATAAGATTTCATGAATCAAAACAATTCCAATTCAACTGCCTTGGAATATGTCTCTTACATGACAAAGGACAATAGTTATACCGTACACCAAGGTGCTTGTAGTTATATGCACCCAATATAATTTTATTTTTTAACTAAATTTTTTTCTTCTTTACAAATAAAATTAATGTGTAAAAAATAGAGTTAATACTCAAAATGGTCCTCCGACTATTAGCTAATACTCGATTTTGTCCCAAAGTATTAAACGTACTCAATTTAATCCTCTTACTTTTTAAATTGTACCCAATGTGGTCTTCCGTTACAAATCTCTTCAAATCACCGTTAGGGTGTGGACAAAAACGTCATTTTGATTTCTTCTATCCTAGAGTCCAAAACCAGCTGCCCCTCTCATTATCTTAGCCGAAAGCAACCCCTTTCTAATTTCTCAAAAAAAATGCTTCTTTTCCTCTTAATTTTAGTTTTTTTTTTTTATGTATTTAGATTGTTTAAACAATCTTTTGAACACTTTTACAACCACTTACGTAAATAGTTTGTAAGAAATAACTATGGAAACCTTATGTTTTATTAGTGAATTTCACAATTTTTATTTTTATTTTAAAATAAAAAATCGGCGCCTAGGTGCCGAGGCACCCTATTGACGCCTAGGGGGCGCCTAATGTTTTCTGCAACCTTGGGTTTTGGGGATAGTTTTTGAATTGCCAACTAGGAAAGAGAGGGGGGAGAGAGAAGATGGAAAAAGAGCATAAATAAATAAATAAATAAAAAGAAAAAAAAGACATGTGATGACAACATATGTTAATGCACTTTAACATATTAAATTCATAGTAGTATATGTTCAAAAATTATGTAACTCTGATTGGGATGAGGTTCAATTCGAACCTATGACCTTTCTTTTGGAGTGTAAAAACTAGAGGCACCAAGTAAAAATATGGGGTGAGCTATGAACCATTGATCTTTCCAGATCAATGACTCTAAAAAATGAGGAAAAATTTTTCAAACTTTGTAGCATATATAAGCTTATGCACTTGATAATATATACTTATTCGATCACTTGATAGTATATCTACTATACTAATAAGAGCCCAAGAGAGTTAGGCCTATAATGGGTAGAAAAAAAGGCGGTCACAGATTTTAATCAAATGAATGGCTCAGATTGATTATATTGAAAGATTGATCAAATTTAAATTTTACACTAAAATTTCCTAAAATACCCACACACCGTTACTAATTCCGTTAAAATTTTAAGAATTGCCGTTAGTTCACCGTTAACTTACTCATTGATTTCAATAGAAAAAGGTCTTAGGTTCGAACCTCATCCCAATCAAAGTTGGCATAATTAGTACTTTATTTTACTCTTATTAAATTATATAAATAATAATTTAGTAGTTACAACAAAAAATAATACATATGCATTTCTTTAATTTATAATTATGTGTCCACAATGCCTTTATTCAAAAAAAAAAAAATTATTCATTATCAATAAATTAAATAAGAGAAATAATTTTATTAGTTATATTGTCTTTATTTTTCTTCAATATAAAAATTCTTTATATTCAAATTTATTAATTGATTATATTCGCTACATTATCCTTACAATGTCTTTATTCAGTGAAAAAAAATTATTTTTTTGAAAGTTACTGGCTCTATTACATTGTAGTATCTGTTCATATACTTTCTCAACCTACTGAAACACAAAGAACCAATAACGCCTCCACTGAGGCTTGAACTCATAATCTTCCAAATGGAAGTCCAACCCAGGTACCATTAGACCACATAGTCCTGGTGAAAAAAAAATTATTAATTATCAATAAATTAATTAAAAGAAATATTTTCATTAGTTATATTGTCTTTATTTTTCTCAAATGTAAAATTTTTACATTCAAATTCATCAATTGATTATATTCACTACATTATCTATTATCTTTTTTGTGCACTTTTTTTCTAATTAAATATCAAAGTTATAATACAAAATAATGCTATATATTTATTTACCAAGTATTTTATTAATACCATGAAAAAATTAAAAAAATATAATTAATAAAGCCAACCATATTAACTACTTGAGAGATTTTGTGACAAAGAGAGTATTCAAATCACACAACAAATTGAAGTGAGAACTACCTCGCAATGTCCTTGTTTAACAATCAGCAGTTAGCGGTTAGCGTTAGCGGTTAGCGTTAGCGGATTATACTAGCGGATTTGACCAGCGAATTTATATCAAATGAATGGTTCATATTGTTCAGGTTTTAATTTTTTTTTCTTTTAAGATTTTCTAATTTATCCTTAATTATATGATTATCCATTTAATTTTTCCGTTAATTCACCCTTAGTCTAATTCTAATATTAAAGTATAATATAGAATTATAACTACACCATTAATCTAATTCTAATATTAAAGTCTTAATAGAACTTAACCACAAATCCTAATGTCGGAATCTTCTCAAACAATATTAGTATATATTTAATATTTTATGCCCTAATTTTTATTTGTTCTCCCTTATGTCCCGTATTTGGTTTCAACCATACCTATACAATTATTTTATTGACAATTATAATCAATCTTGACTATATTATCTTGCATTTGTAAACTTAGAATTACCTATTTAACCCGCACAGGCTTAGCTCAATGGTTTAGTGGGTAGTATTTGGGAGAAGAGACCAAGGTTTGAACCTCGGCGGCGGCAGTGCGGGAATTATGTCCAAAGTGGGCAGATTCCTTGTGCGTATCAGCATTTGACCCCGTCTGCTGAACCATTGAGTCACCGTGATTTACAACTTCCCACAATGCTCTGTCTGGCCGGAGTGTGGGGGGCCCTTGGGGTTGGGGACTCAACCTTTGGGAGAAGAATTACCTATTTAAATACGCAAATTCAACCTTCAATTATCTATGCATGAACAATTTCAATATAATCCTGTCTTCATATACTTTAAAGTACTTATTTAAAAAAAAAGCTTTGAGCATTACCCCAATCGCGCAATGCGCGTAAAAAACTAGTATATACTTATGCATTTTAAAAATTAATTGACATTTTGGTAAAGAGTTAATTCCCAAAATGATCCTCCGACTATGGTCTTTTCTCAAATTGGTTCATTGACTTTTAATTGCACCTAAAGTGGTCCTCTGACTATTGAATTTTAAGCTAAAATGGTCCTCCGTTAGTTTTGGTGTTAAGTGTGTGTTAAAATGAGAGGTAAAATTGGTAATTTAGCGGGGCTTCACTATAGTCAAAGGACTATTTTGGGTGCAATTAAAAGTCAAAGGACCAATTTGAACTATTTAGTTAATATTTTAAAAGAAAATTTCTTTTTTATGAACTATGTAGTTAATATTATTTAAATGTTTCAATTGTGTATTATCATATTTTAATTAATATAAAATACTTAGAGTTGATCTAATTAAATTTAAAAGTATTTATGAATATAATATTAATAACGATGATATATAATTTATTCCAACTATTTCATATTTTATTATAAATATTCTTTTATCACATTTTAAAGTTTTTTTTTTTCGCCTCCACTAACCAACCAACATATTTTTTTTACTTTAATTGTTAGCTAAAAAATTATTTTTAAAAAAAAAAATAGCTTAGAAAAAAAAAATTGATTATTAGCATAGTACTTATATATAGTTGTACAAACTAACATTAACTTTGGATTAACTCTTTATTATTGAACTATGTTTGACATTATGTATTTAGAATTTTGGATTTTGATTTTCTATGATCATAAATAGGCATACATATAATGACAAAACTATTGTGAAAAATTACAACCAAATGGACAACATACATAAACCATTGTTTATTAAAAAAAGACAACAGTTAAATACAAACGGATAAGAAAGATAATAAAATAAAATCATTGTCTATTACAAAAATACAATATTGGTTTATAGGGGCAGAACAAAAAATTGTTGGTCAGTGGAGGCGAAAATAAAAAAAAAAAAAAATCAAAACGTGATAAAAGTATTTATAATAAAATATGAAATGGTTGGAATAAATTTTATATCATCGCTTATTCAAAAAAAATGTATATCATCGCTATTAATATTATATTCATAAATCCTTTTTTTTAGAACGACATATTCATAAATACTTTTTAATTTAATTAGATCAACCCTAAGTATTTTTTATTAATTTAAATACGATAATACACAATTGAAACTTTTAGATTATATTATATTAACTAGATATTTCATAAAAATGAAATTTTCTTTTAAAATATTAATTACATAGTTCAAATTGGTCATTTGACTTTTAATTGCACCCAAAGTAGTCCTCTGAATATAGTAAAATACTGAATTGTCAGTTTTACCACTCATTTAAACACTTACTTAACACCAAAATTAACATATGACCATTTTGGCTTAAAATTCAATAGTCGAAGGACCACTTTGGGGGCAATTAAAAGTCAAAGAACCAATTTGAGAAAATACCATAGTCGGAGGACCATTTAAGGAATTAACTCTTTTGATAAATATCACTAACACAGATTTATATACTACACATTATAAAGTGCATAAAGTTTATAATAATTTTTTTAAGTTTTAATTTAATTTAATTTAATTTATATTAAAATAAGATTAAAAAGCACGTACTTTAATTTCCGATTACCAAATAGTTTCTGAAGATGCATGCTAACTTGCATCATATCATGCTGATTAAATTAAAGCTAAGGTATATATAGAACCAAAATACCAAATTAAGTTGTGTTAAAACAATGTAACTACAATAATAATAATACAAAAATATGAACTTCAAGATTCGACCTGAAAGGGCTGGAAGCCCTTGACAGATTGGATAAGACCACGTATAGACCCAGCAGAAGCTAAGATTGAGATAATGAAGCAAACTATACTCAAAATCTGGAGCCAAACCCAAGTGAAAGACAACCTGCGAATCTTCGCCCTCGCAATGTACATCTGAATTGGGAAGTAAACGGTTAACGGCCAGAAGGAGGCGGCTCCTATGAGACCCACGAAGTCGTTGAAAAACGGCAACAACATGGAGACAAAGGTTGTAACCACCACGTACGCGCTTCTCCACACTAATCGGAAAGGGCTGAAACTCAGCGCCGGAAGAGATGGAACAACCTTAACCGCCGATTCATGGTTCACAAATCTACTCTCCGGCCACTTCCTCTTGCACTGCTCCTCCACGAACGCGAATAACGGCTGCGTGAATACCTGGTAGGCTCCCAGGAGGTGTACGATGATGCAGACGTTGGCGAGGTCGATGAGCCAGAAAGGGTCGTAGAAACCGAATCCGGTTAAGAAATTGGAGGGCGCATCATTCCCGAACGCCGCGTATCCGAGCACGCCGCAGAGCATGTAAAAGACGGTGGATATGAATATTCCGGCGAAGGTGGCTTGTTTCATAACCTTATTCTCCCTTGGGGAAGCTTTTATGGTATCCTGCATATTTCACCAACACCTACTAATCAATCATACAATTGGCCTGGGTAATATTTTTCTTTTGTGTATCAGGTTTTCACCATTGGACACAGTGACTAATCCTCTGACTGAATTGTAGACATCTCTTTGGATGAAACAGGCATGGCGATTAGGCTGCTCTATACCCAAAGGCCAAAACCAAATATTGAACCCTTGACATTTGGTTAATGATGGATGAGTCCCTCTTACTCAACCACACTCCAGAATATGGCCTGAATAATAATTGAGAATAGGAAAAATTGCACTCTTCATTCCTAAAATTCGTTCATGATTACTGGTCGTGCTCACTTTTTGCACTAAACTATCATTAGCATTACATTTTTTGTCATATTATTAACTTTTCATGTTCGCTTTTCTGTCCATAAGATATATTAAACGTTGCAAATTTCGTCCCTAATGTTTTGTTAGTAAATGGATGAAAACTGCAACACCAATAATAACTTAGAAAGAAAAAGTGCAATTTTTCTTTAAAAATATATGAATAATGTTTACCTGAATTTCCAGAAGAATATTAGAGAAAGAATAGGCAAACGCAATGTCTCCAAGTGCAGCAAAAGTGTTCCACATCTTGTCTGCACTTGACAAGTCCGCTCCATTTGGCTGCCCCATTAAGCTAGTCTCGACATGCCCTCCTCCTAAAACAACATTATATTTTTGCCGTACGTAAAAATCTTTAAGCCAAGGAAATAAAGTTACGTTATCCTTTGCATATATATATATATATATATATATATATATATATATATATATATATATATATATATAATTACTATACGTACTTGCGATTCTGTCAATGGAGAGGCCAAGCCCAATGGAAGAATAAGCAAAAGACATGACAGCCGCAACGAGGGACAGAAAGGAGAGCTTATGAAAGTTTGGGATTTGGCTTAGAATAATCTGAGCAACTCCGAAGAGGATTATGTAAGTATTGTTCGTATGCTTGCAAGCAGCACCATGCCCATACTTATGGTAGCAATTCGATTTCGAGATTGCGCTGCACACACACATATATATATATTATTCCATTTTGATCACATTTTTGTAAATACACATAAGAGTTAATTGTAATAATGATCCATTTACTAATGACATTTATCAATTTCATTATTGATTTTGTTCCAGATTTGATCCTAATTTAGACCAGAATATTGATAAGTATTTACCCCAATTATATTACCTCATGCTGAGGGCTGTGGTGATGGTGTAAGTGATGCCAGTTCCAACAAGATTGCTGTGCTGCGCTGTTCCACACACCTTCACGTTTGATCCTCCTGCGCCAGGCCACTTCATTATCAACATCAACGTATAGTATAGTAACAGACATATATAAATAATCAACAAAGTTTTAGTTTCAGTGAGAAATAATATAATTCAATTAAGGGTCGGAGGCAATATAATATAATATAATATAATCACGGAGGCGTACCCAGGTGAGCGGTAACGGCACCCATGTAAGTGTAGTTTCTTTTTCCGTCGGGGGAACGGTAACAGTCTGCCAGCAAGACGGAGGTGTACCAAGTGATGAAGGCGAAGACCATCAGAGAAACGGGTCCGGCGATCCAACCTAACTGTGCGAATGCCCAAGCTAGAGACAACACGCCCGACCCGATTACCCCCGTTATGATATGTGCGGTTGTACTTATCAATGTGCCTCCATAGGTATAACCAAATCATTAGTCAACTCAGCCACGTAGCTACCATACCTTATTATTATCAAATTTAGAAAATACTAGCGTATCCACCATTCCCATATATGGAAATTTTGGTACATACTCCATAAAAATCTCATATATATGAATCTTTACATAAAAATCATTTTCTTCTAAATCTTGGAAAAAAAAAAAATTCAAGCAGACAACGCAAATCCTACGGGCATAAACAAGAATTTGATGAGGGAAATAAAATTGGAAATCTAAACTTTTTCTTGTAATTTTGATTTTATTTTTGGGTATATATATATATATATATACATACCAGTTCTTTTTTGAAGACCATCGTCGTCAAGCTTTGCATCACCATAACTCCGCTCTTCTGTGCTAAAGCTTAAGCTTCTATCCATCTCTGCAACTCTCTCTCTCTCTCTCTCTCTCTGTTTCACTGATTGAATTGAGAGACGTGTAAATGTTAGGTAGAGAGAATCCAGACGGTAGAGTGCATGCTATATTTATTGGCATTTAAATCTGACCAAAAGTTGGTCAAGCCAACATGGGAAATATAATACGCATATTAAAATATATTTTTTTCTCTTTTAAGACAAAGGAAACCGGAATAACTATATCAACTTATGTATTTTTCAA
Organism: Ipomoea nil; assembly: GCF_001879475.1. Lineage (NCBI taxonomy): Eukaryota > Viridiplantae > Streptophyta > Magnoliopsida > Solanales > Convolvulaceae > Ipomoea > Ipomoea nil. The sequence continues at coordinate 200,199 of NW_017619354.1, forward strand.
ATCTTAGTAAAAAAAATCATAAAAGTCAAACTTAAAAATTGTAATTATTAAATTAACAATTTAATCTAAAAATGTTAAAGTGAGTCAAAGCACGCGATCGAGTTAGTCCTAAATCACCCAACGATGGGACATGTTAGCGCCTAAGCTTTTTAGCCCGAGCGAGTTGGCAAGCTAACCCACGAACTTCTTAAAAATAAATTTTATATATATATATATATATATATATATATATATATATATATATATATATATATATATATTAAATGATTTATTTATTTATTTATTACTTTTTGAAATTAGTATGTGGGTCCACGAGCCCGCATGAAGCGGGCTAGACTTGAAAATTCTAGTTTATAGGCTTCAGGTTGTACTTGGGTACAATGGCAGCCCCCCCGCCACGGTTGGCTGAAACTCAACATAGACGGTGCTACTAAACACACTTCAGGAATGGCATCGGCGGGTGGTCTTGTGCGCAATGAGACTGGGGACCTGGTTTGGGGGTTCACAACTAAAATCGGAAGGACTAATAGCTTCTTGGCAGAATTGTGGGGCCTAAGGGAGGGTCTACGACTCTGCCTTGAAAAGGGGGTGCCTCGGGTGATTGTAGAAATGGACTCTAAGGCGGTTGTCGACCTCATGATGGGCAATCAAGATATGGAATCCAATGATGGCACCTTGCTTACTGACTGCATGAGTATAGCAAAAAAGTTTGATGAAATTCTCTTCTCACATGTGTTCAGAGAAGGGAACTGCTGTGCCGACTTCTTAGCTAATCTGGAACAAACTAAAGATTGGGGAACTTGGGTGTTCACCGATCCAATGGAAGGGTTGATGATTCATCTAGCTCGTGACGCTAGGGGAGCTCTCACCCGTAGAATTAGATAATCTCTTCTGAGGCCTAGCCTCTCTTTCTTTACCAAAAAAAAAATAGGCTTCAGGTTGATCGTAAAAGCCAACAAAAATTTCAATCTGCGGTGGGATGACTCAGCTCGCACTGTCACCACTAATCTGATCAACTTTGTTGGGATTGATAAATCTTATTTTAAGATTTACTTTCAATAATAATGTGGATTCGACCCAAATATTGAGAGTTTGAATTTTAAATGAATTCATACCGTCTAACATATAGGACAATGATGTCCAGGAATTTGGATTACTAAAACAGTAGGCTATTTTAATTTCTATAATAAATGATGCGAGGACAATTACGGATGATTGTGTAAAATGCCAAATATGCTCGTCACGAATATTTCATGTCATAGAGGCGGTTCAAGTACGGAGATATTTTCAAGTAAAGATGGGTTGAGATTTGAGCCATTGATAAAATCTAGATCAATAGCTCAAATTAATAAATTTATTTTTTAAAAATGTGTATTCAATTAAAGAAGAAAATTGTTAAAAAATGGCGCACTTTAAAAAAGAAAATAAAGCACCTTATGAAGAAAATCAATAGACCTTAACAGGGTGTTTGGTTGGAGGGGGGAATTATGTGGGAAAGGAATTGTAATTCCATGGAAGTTGAATTACTGGGAATAAAGTGGGAATTTAAATTCCAGTGTTTGGTTGACAGGAATAGAATTACTGGGAATTTCAATTCCAATGTTTGGTATACATGGGAATTGAAAGGGAATAAGTAGTATAAAGTCAAAAATGTCCATTATTGTTGTTAGACATTAATTTTAGGTTAAAAAAGGAAGGGGTAATTTTGACTCATCACTATCTTTTTTTCCCAGGAATTAAAATACCGGGGGGGACATGGGATTTTAATTCCATGAAAATGGGAGAATTGCAATTCCATGGAATTGCAATTCCCTCCAACCAAACTACGGAATTTAATGACCTTTGGAATTAGGTGGGAATTAAGTGGGAAGGGAATTTAAAATCCCTCCAACCAAACGCCCTGTAAGAAGGAAAACAAAGCACGAATGAAAACAACGCACCTTAAATTAAAGGAAAATCACGTAACTAAAGTTTTAGACCGACGCACCTTAAGTTTCAACAACTAACGCATCTTAAGCATACATGTCACGCACCTTAAGAAGGAAAACAATGCACCTTAAGAAGGAAAATCACGCACCTAAAACTTTACCAACGCACTGCACCTTAAGTTTTTTTTAAAAAAATCTCAACTGAAAAACTGACGCACATTGAGCACAAAAACCATACACCTTAAGAAGAAAAACCACACACATAAAGCTTGACATAGACGCAAAACAGACCAAATTGTCACCGCATATTTTTTTTAAAAAAAAAATTCTTCAATCTAAACTGCTGATTTTGATTAGATCAAAGGCTGAGATTAAATCTCATTTTTACCTGAAGCCTATTACCACATTTAATCTTTATTCTCATGTCATATATCTCAATTTTTTTGTTTTATGATTTCAATTAGAGTTAATACCCAATTTGGTCCCTCGACTATTAGGATTTCACCAATTTGGTCCTCGACTACCAAAGTTGCTCAATTTAGTCCCTAACTATGCAATTTTTACCTAAAATGGTCCTTCGACTATTAGAATTTCACCACTTTGATCCTCGACTATCAAAATTGTTCAATTTAGTCCCTAACTAAGCAATTTTTACCAAAAATGGTCCCTCGACTATTAGGATTTCACCACTTCGGTCCTCGACTCTCCAAAAAGGTCCCCAAATCCACACTAAACTTACATTTCAAGTTAACATTTGCATAGTTGGGGACTAAATTGAACAACTTTGGTAGTCGAGGACCAAAGTGGTGAAATCTTAATAGTCGAGCGACCATTTTAGGTAAAAATTGCTTAGTTAGGGACTAAATTGAGCAATTTTGATAGTCGATGACCAAATGGTGAAATCCTAACAGTCGAAAGACCATTTTAGGTAAAAATTGCATAGTTAGGGATTAAATTGAGCAACTTTGGTAGTCGAGGACCAAAGTGGTGAAATCCTAATAGTCGAGCAACCATTTTAGGTAAAAATTGCATAGTTAGGGACTAAATTAGCAACTTTGGTAGTCGAGGACCACAGTGATGAAATCCTAATAGTCGAGGGACCATTTTAGGTAAAAATTGCCTAGTTAGGGACTAAATTGAGCAACTTTAGTAGTCGATGATCAAATTGGTGAAATTCTAATAGTCGAGGGACCAAATTGGGTATTAAATCTTTCAATTATTAATATGAAATCTAAATCGTCAAATTTTCATAATTTTTTTGTTTTATGATTTCAATTATTAATATGGATGAGAGTTGTGAGGAACTCAATTGTAGTATTACGCAAAGATAGTTCGAATGATAATAATTAGAATACAATATAGAGAGATATAAAACTAGATAGAAGTAGAGCTATAGAAGGACACTACTATAGAGTCTTAATACGCCCCCTGAAGCACAAGGTGGAGAAACAACATTGAGCTTGGAACGTAGAACCCCAAACCGAGTAGCAGCTAGCGGCTTGGTGAATATCAGCAATCTGGTCCTTAGTGGATATACAATTAACCTGAAAGTCACCCAAGGCCACCTTATCACGAAAAAAGTGATAGTCAACCTCCAAGTGCTTGGTCCGAGCACGAAACACGGGGTTGGCACTGAGATAAGTGGCCCCGAGATTGTCACACCACAATTTTGGAATACAACCCGAGTGGAGACCGAGCTCATGCAACAAAGAAACAACTCAAATAACCTCCGCCGCCACATCAGCCAACGCCTTGTACTCGGCCTCAGTAGACGAACGCGCCACAGTGCGCTGTTTTCAACAAACCCACGAAACTAGATTCGAACCAAGAAAAACCGCAAAACCACTAGTGGACTTCCGATCAACCGGACAGCCGACCCGATCAGAGTCGGAATAAGCATGCAACTCACCAGATTCTGAGACACACAACCGTAAACCATAGTCCAAGATACCCTTCACGTAACGCAACACACGCTTAAGCATACCCCAGTGTAGCGTCGTGGGCGAATACATATGCTGGCACAACTGGTTCACGGCAAGCGAAAGATCCGGACGCGTAACCGTGAGATACTGCAAAGCACCTGCCAAGCTTCTATATTGAGTCCGATTATCAAACGGTTCTTTAGACTCGGAACCCGTCCGAGACACCAAGACCGGAGTAGCAAGAGCTTGCAATCCGACATCCTGGCACACTTCAAAATATCCAACATGTACTGGCGTTGTGACAAGAGGAGACCACCCTCAAACGGAACAGTCTGTATCCCAAGAAAAAAGTTAGGAACACCCAAGTCACGCAATTTAAAAGCCGTAGCCAAGCGCTTCATAAAATCAGACACCAACTTGGAATCACTCCCCATTAATAAAATGTCGTCCACATAAACAAGCAAAAAACCCCTGAGACCCAGCACGTGTGTAATAAAACAGAGAAACGTCGGTCTTTGACGCCATAAAACCCACGAACAATAGAAAATCATGCAACCGTTTGAACCAGGCCCGGGGAGCCTGTTTCAAACCATAAAGGGAACGTTGCAATAAAACAACAGAATTAGGAAAATTCGGATCAGAATAACCTGGGGTTGCCGCATGTGAACTCTTTCATCTAAATTCCAGTTCAAAAATGCATGCATTGTGGACATCTAGCTGCTGAAGAGTCCAACCACGGGATAAAGCAATAGATAACAACAGACGAACCATGGTAGGCTTGACAACATCATATATATCAGTTTTAAAACAGAGCGGATAAAGCCAACAAAAACGCAAAAAATCATTCACAAACAACACGAAGTAACGAAAGTCATTTGGCGACAAAACGGGCGTAGGACCCTAAATGTCAGTATATATTAAGTCTAATACATTTGAACTGGAGGTCTCAACACGAGACAAGGGAAAACGAGATGATTTCCCTAACTGACATGACGAACATAACGAAGTAGAATTGAAGTCTAACGTACTAACAGGACACAACTTTAAAACTCTATTCAAAACTCGAAAATGTGGATGACCTAACCACTTGTGCCAAATCCTAGACAAAGCACGAGCAGACAACAAAGAAATAGGCGATACAGGAAGTTGAAGTGAATAGAGACCCCCCAAACTCGGACCCTTAAGCAGAACCGCCTTGGTAACTAAATCCTTCACAACAAAGCAATCAGGATAGAATTCAGAGTAAACGTTATTATCACGAGAGAAACGCTAAACAGACAATAACGAACTAGACAAACGAGGAACAACTAGAATATTAGACAAACTTAAGGGTTTAGACGCAGAAACTAAAGCATGACTAATACGAGAGATTTGCAAACCTTCACCATTGCCCATACGGAGCGTGTCCATCCAACGATATGCCTCTGACTCCGTCACACTAGCATCTGAGGGGGTAGTGTGATGAGTGGCACCCGTGTCGGGAAACCACGAAACAGACCCCTCGAGGGTGCACCAGCCACAACCGCGTTGGCCTGGGGTTCAGCCGGTTGAGCATCATACCTGCGGTAACAATGAAGAGCAGAATACCCATGGGCACGACAGATTTGGCAACGAGGACCTCGGCCACCACTGCGACCATTACGAGCACCGCGACCATTACCGCCACGGCCGTTGCCGCGACCACGCCCGAAACCTCCAGACTGACCACCGTGCCACGAACCATCACCAGACTGACCACCTCCACGGCGAGCCACCATTGCCGCTGGATCACTCGTCGGAGAACCCGAGAAGTTGTCACTGTGGATGAACTGCTAAGCCACCAGAAAGTCCGAGAGCTGCGCGATGGAGACAACATTCTAGAGGTCGGCAGACTCGACGCCATAACCTGGAATTCTGGACGCAAATTGATGAGGACGGTTTTCACACATCCATCAAGTATCAAATTACAGTATAGAGTTTAGATATCGTTCCACTGGAGATGGCTCTTGTAATGTTAGGAATTGATGCAAAGCGGAGTTACGCACAAGCTAAAACTATCCTTATAGAAATTAGACCTATCCTTAATGAGTTGGTTTGATATGATTAGGCTAATAACAAATAAGACAAGTAAAACAATGGACCGGGATTTGGTTGATTCACGCTAAAATGCCAAATATTGTACTAAAGATTAGGGAATTAAAACAAGACATAGGGCAAGTGAGATGCACAAAAGTGTCCTACCACTCTCGTAGCTATTTGGACTTGCAACCTCACTTTAAACTCCACTCTCGTGGCAATTCAACCCAAGGTTGCCCAAGCAAGAACAAAATGCATAAATTCTCCTTAATACCCGAAATACTCTCGTATTGGGCATTAAGTGTGTGAATGTCTGACTAGTGTACAAGCTCTACCCTCGTAGTAACAAACACACTCCAAATAAAGCATATAATTGGGATCCAACAATTATACACAATTTCACAACTAACTCAATTCACACAACTAACCCAAGAACACCCAAATAATCCCCTTTATGCAATACAACTCAAATAGGCATCAATAGCAAAAAATAAAACCAAATCCTAGTCCCAAAACACTTTTTTTGAAAATTATATGATGCTTCATTAAAAGTAGGCCGAAATAACATCCGGTGGTAGTAGATCCCAATACATAGCTGTAGTTTGCTGATAAGCCGTAGTAGCTAAAGCATGAGCTAGATGGTTCTCTAATCTAGGAATAAAATGAAACGAACAAGACTGAAACGAAGATGTAATAAGCCTGCAAGTGTCAATGGCATAGCCTAGATATGTGAGCAACACAACAGTTGGTGTAGTAAGATAACGATGTAGTGTCAGGCAGTCCGTATAGCAAAAAATCAAACCAAATCCTAGTCCCAAAACACTTAGTTACTCATAATATAACAATAGATACACAATATTAAAAGAGTAATTGAAAGCATAGATGAAAAGTAAAGAGAAGAGATAATAAGAAAACTTCTCTACTGAAGCCTTAAAATCCAAGATTTGCAATGTTCTTGAGCTTGGAAATAAAAAAGTACAAATAATCTACATTAATCTAAACTATTCTTCTTCTTTTTTTTTGGTAGGGAAATCTAAACTATTCTAGAGCTAAACATAACTAGAGAATGAAAGGAAAATGAAAGATATCTTTTTGGGTGTAAAAGTTCCCTCTAAACAGGGGGCTACCCACGGGTGTGGCCACACCCGTGGTCACAAGGCAGTAAAATCTGCCCAGCGGCCACGGGCATGGCCACCAGACAGTAAATTCTAAACCAAACACTATTTTAAGAAATTTCTTTAATTTTATATTTTTATTTTTATATTTTCATTTACTTTTTTTTTTAGAATGTTATTGACTCTATTACATTATAGTACCTGTTCAAATATACTTTATCAACCTATTAAAGTACAAAGAGTCAACACCTTTATTGAGGCTCGATCTCATGATCTCCCAGAAAGAGGTCACTATATGCCTTATTGTCTTTACTGTTTATTTTTAATTAATCAAATTTAATTTATAAATATAAAATATTTAAATTTAACATCACTGTAACAAAACTACAAGAACTACCGACTAGGTGTTCTCGAACCTAGTATCTATTTGTGGATAAGATATTAAGATAAGAATTCAATACGCTGATTTTGTACAAACTGCTCCGTTGATTCGTTAAGAATTTTGTCACACGGTCGTTTCTCGTGTTTTCGAAGACACAGCGCCAAAACTCGAGCGTGATTCGAAGTTCATCCGCCACGAATTTCCAAAATCTCCAGGCTCCAGTGGCGGTGGGGTTTCAACTCTCAATCAGACAATCACTCTTTTGTAATTATCTCCACGATGCATGCAACCTGTACTTCTTCTCCGCCTTTCTAGACCTTTCCGACACCTTCTACTGCTCTACTTATGCTCCAAAGCTCCATATTTCGTCGCAGAAGATTGCATTCCTAAATCCTAATCGACTCTCCGGCCATGGCTACCTTTACTGCTTCGTGCTCTTCTTCTTCTTCTTCGTGGACCCTCAGCAAGCACTCCCATCGATTGCCTACTTGTTCTTATCCAATTTCCAAATATTCGCCTCTTGGCGCCAAGACCCAAATCTTTTCCTCGCTTTGCTCCTCAAAAAACTCTAAAAGATTGAGTTTTTATGTCAGGGCGGAGAATAAAGATGAACCCTCTTCATCTTCGGTGGCCGTGGCTCACGAAGAGGCTCGAAATGAGGAAATCGCGAAGAAAGACTTGCACTTGGAAGGAGAATTGCAGAAAGAGAGTGGATCTGAGGAGATAGAGAGAGAGAAGCAGCAAGAAATGGATTGGAAAACCGACGAGGAGTTCAAGAACTTTATGGGCAATCCCTCAATTGAGGCTGCTATAAAGCTGGAGAAGAAGAGGGCGGATAGGAGGTTGAAGGAACTTGATAGACAGAGCAGTAGCAATCCAGTGGTGAGCTTACTGAATAGGCTGCTTCGTGACAGTTTGTCCAGAGAGAAAGAGAGGTTAGAGAAAGCAGAGGAGTCTTTCAAGGCTCTTGATCTTAATAAGGTTATTATATATTTTGCTTCTCAAATGGCATTACAATAATCGCTTTTCCGGGCTAATTGTTAACAGAATCATTTGATTGTATTGTGTGTCTCAACTTTGAATGGCAGTTAAAGAGCTGCTTTGGGTTTGATACGTTTTTCGCGACAGATGTTAGGAGATTTGGAGATGGAGGGATCTTTATTGGAAACTTGAGGAAACCCATTCAAGAAGTAATACCCAAGCTAGAGAAGAAGCTATCAGAAGCTGCTGGAAGGGATGTTGTTTTGTGGTTTACCGAGGAAACAACAAATGACATTAAGAAACAGGTAACTCATCTTTTCTATTATTGAAGCTTCCTTTCCATGATTGTGGAATACGGAGTACTATTTGTTAGTCTTAGGATCAATTGCTTACCAATAAGCTAAAAGCAATAGCTAGTAGTGAAGACGCAATTTTATTTCTTTATAAGTGCGTAGCAGTTAGCGTCACATTTTCGAAAGGCAGGATGCTGGACTTGGCCCGAACGTTTAGGCCTCTGCCCAGCAATCTCCTAATGGCTACTTGTTAGTAGGGGACATTAGTTTTCACAAATACTAAGCTGATGCACACTGCTAGAAATTATGGAATTTCCGACCACCTAAAAATGATCTTAAATTAAGTCGAAAGTCTTGTTTCGACCATTTTTGGTATCCGAAAAAATCTTTGTTGCTATTTCCGATCACTTTTTGCTTTCGACTTGATATAAGATCGCTTTCAGGTGGTCGGAAATTTCATAATTTCCAACAGTGGCAGGCCTATATGATAACCGATACTATTGTTATGTAAGTAACGATAGATACATATATACTTGTGTTGAATAAAGAAAGCTTAAAGCATGTAGCTTGATCGTCCTTTTGTTTTTAAATGTTTTCATTTTATTGCGAGTTTAAGTAATGGTTATTGGTGATTGCTGTTTCTTAAGGCTTGTGTGGTGCAACCTAAATTGGAGATGGAACTTCAATTTGAGTCAACCAAGTTAAGCACTCCTTGGGGTTATATTAGTGCAATAGCACTATGCGTTACAACTTTCGGGACCATAGCTTTGACGAGTGGCTTCTTCCTCAAGCCCGACGCTACAATTGACGACTACTTGGCGGATGTGGTGCCTCTCTTTGGCGGCTTCTTGACAATTTTGGGAGTTTCAGAGGTACGCATTGCATCTTAGATGACTATATTGATTCATCGAAGCAAGTGGTTATCCTTAAATTGGAACCGTGATGTCTGTGTTTCAGTTGTTGAGTTCTGTATCGTCTGATATGTTTGCAGATAACAACAAGAGTGGTAGCATCCCGGTATGGTGTCAAACTTAGTCCGTCCTTTCTTGTTCCATCCAATTGGACCGGATGCCTTGGTGTTATAAACAATTACGAGTCTTTGCTACCAAATAAGAAGGCTTTATTTGACATTCCGGTTGCTAGGACCGCAAGCGCCTATGTGACATCACTGCTACTTGTCGTCGCTGCTTTTATATCTGACGGAAGCTTTAATGGCGGTGAAAATGCACTGTAAGTGATTTAGTTTACCTTTTGTAATACTTATAGATGTCTTGGTCTAATTTATACCAACTGTAACACCCCTAATTTTCAGTCTAATTTTAAAACATTTAAAGCTTATGGGATAAAGGCGAATCTATCATTAGAATCCAAACAGAGCAGAACTATACACAAGTATCGGGGTGCCATGCCACATCTAGGCTACTCGGAGTAAAGGCTGCCTTAAGCCTTTTCACTTCACAGTTAGCTCATTTATTTCTTTTCGATCGTTTGCAGGTACATAAGACCTCAGTTCTTTGAGAATAATCCTCTGTTCTCTTTTATTCAATATGTTATTGGGCCATATGCTGATGATCTCGGAAATGTGCTGCCTTATGCAGTCGAGGGTGTGGGGGTCCCGGTCGATCCCCTCGCTTTTGCTGGTCTCTTAGGTGAGTTTACTCGGTATTTTGACCTCGAGAGGCAGGGTGCTGGACTTGGCCTTTCCCTAGCTACCAATTGATGCTAAAACCACGAGACTCTTATAAAGTGATATGTTCACTTAGCGAGATTATTCTTTTGCAGGGATGGTCGTTACCTCTTTGAATTTATTGCCCTGTGGGAGGCTCGAGGGGGGGCGTATCGCGCAGGCCATGTTTGGCAGAAGCACCGCCAATTTGCTAACTTTCGCCACCTCGTTCCTTCTAGGACTTGGTGGTATCAGCGGAAGCATCGTGTGTTTGGCGTGGGGCCTCTTCGCAACCTTCTTCCGGGGCGGGGAAGAGATCCCTGCGCAAGACGAGATCACGCCGTTGGGAGATGAGAGGTTTGCTTGGGGCTGTGTACTTTTCTTGGTGTGTTTCCTTACCCTTTTCCCTAATGTTGGAGGCACATTCTCTAGCTCATACTTTGGGTCTCCATATTTCAGGGGAGATTTTTAAGGTTTAAGGTTGAAGTGATATGTAATTGAGGTAAATGTATAGCAATTCTGATATAGCTTTGTTTTGCAGTTTCTGATTCACCTAAGACTATACAGGCAATAACACACTCAAATTGTGATAGAATGAAAAAAGTATAGGAAGAAAGGCCACAACAGTTGCAGCTGAACATATTGTCTGTATGATAACTTTGTATTGTAACCATTACTTCCATATAGTTCACAGGAATTGGAAAAAAAAAGGAAAGCTAACAGTTTATATGCATTATTAGTAATGCTTTATTACTCCCAGTTAATAGTTGTAAGGGAAAACTGCAGTTTTCGTCCTTGGGTAGGTGTAATTTTCATTCTTAATTAACATATGAAATTGTAATTGATGGATATATTGGAAGTGGCTCAATAATAATAGAGACCCGGGGTCTAAGATGTATAACACGAGCAGCCTAAGAAGACTCTCAAGCCCGGAGCCTGCCTACGGGGCGAGAATGATGGGCTTTGACTTAGTCTCACGGCCCACCGCATGGGCTTGGACTTATTCCTACGGCCCACCACATGGGCCTTAACTTAGTCTTTTGGCCCATCGTGCAATTAGCCGCAAATTATGCTGTGGAATCGTGTTCACCGAGAATGGTGAACACAAGTCAAAACGACGTCGTTTTTAGGCAAAAAAAAAAAAAAAAAAAATTCGCGGATGTGGAGTTAACGGCGCGTTACTGATCAAATTATGAATTTTCTGTTATGAGATTATGAATTTTATGAAAATTCATAATCTCATAACAGAAAATTCATAATCGCATAACAGAAAATTCATAATCTCACAACTGAAAGTTCATAATCTCATAACAGAAAATTCATAATCTTATAACAGAAAATTCATAATCTCATGGTTCCAAAGTGAATGTGTAGGCATGGTTCCAAAGTGAATGTGCAGGCATGGATTCATAATTTATGAATGTCCGTAATTTCGGACGGGAATATGTAGGCATGGTTCCAAAGTGAATGTGCATGCATGAATTCATAATTTATGAATGTCCGAAATTCCGAAATTATGAATGTAATGAAAATTCATAATCTCATAACAGAAAATTCATAATCGCATAACAGAAAATTCATAATCTCATAACAGAAAATTCATAATCTCATAACAGAAAATTCATAATCTCATGGTTCCAAAGTGAATGTGTAGGAATGGTTCCAAAGTGAATGCGTAGGCAGTCACGTAATTAAAAAAAAAAAAAAAAAAAAAAAAAAAAAAAAAAAAAAAAAAAAGATAACGGTGCACTAACACCGATGGAACCGTGTTCACCATGAATGGTGAACACGGTTCCATGGCATAACGTCTGGCAATTAGCGAGTTAGTTAGGGTTATTTTGTTTAAATAGGCATGTGTTTGTCCTATTAAGGGGACACCTTCTATCTTGTCTTGATCTTCTACTATAATAGCTTCACACCTGATGTAATCGGCTTATCAATTCACTAATCAATACAAAATTATCTCCGCGATATATATTTATTTTGCCATTATTTTACCTTGGCTATCCATTTATTATTTCATTTATTTATAGGATTTAATAACTCGAACCCCGGGTTAATTAAATTCATCATTGGTGCTTTTGTTGAGAGCGGTTGTACAAGCTCGAGCGTGCTCTCTACTTTTTGTCTAGCATAACTAGCACGATCAACAATAGTGCGATCCACCTTTCACAAAATACCCCAATTTACAAGACAATGAATATATGGTCATTGCATCATTAGACGATATTAGATCATCCCCGCTGCTTCTTGCCGTCACCATAGAACCTCGATTTTCTCGACTCCCCTCAGTGATTCGGCAGCCCTCTATGAGCCTCAACCTTCGATTCTGTCCGCAGAAATCAATCGCCACTTGCATGCGACACCTCACGCTACGGCCATCGTAGCTGAGCCTGGGAGTATTACATCTCGAGTAGTCCTCGACCATCTATCTCAGATCATTAGTAAAGGCGCGCTCTCCGCCGCCGCATGCAGTTATCCTCCTAACATGATGCCCAACATGCATCCTCTCCATCGCCTCCGCTCCCCCGATTACGGCGTCTTCAACGATCTCTTGACTCGGACCGGTTTAGCCACTCATATCAATCAGCACTCCACTGTAACTGTTTTGGCCATGAAAAACGGCCAGATCGGAGATCTCTCCAGCCGCCCCATCGACATCGCCGAGAGCATTCTCCGAACGCACGTCATTTTGGATTATTTTGACATCATGAAGCTCCATCGGCTCAAGATTCACCAGGCGAAGCTCACCACCATGTACTAGCAGACCGGAATCGCTGAACCCCGCTTATGTATGACTTTGCCGTATAAACATTATAGAAGCTGTGACAAATGTGTTGACGGATTTGATCACCATTGTCGGTGGCTAAATAACTGTGTCGGGCTGAAAAATTATGCTACTTTATATCTCTTATGGCCATCAGTCTAGTATGGCTTGCTATTGAAGCTGGGACTGGAGTTGATGTTTTGGTGCGGTGCTTTGTGAATAAAAAGAACATGGAGGCTGAAATAGTCGACAGACTAGGGAATGGTTTCTCTCGGGCTCCATTTGCGGCTGTTTGTACAGCGATTTCGGTGCTGGGTTGTGCACCCTCGGATGAACTCTTCTTTGTCCACATGATACTGATTAGAAAGGGCATTACAACGTACGAATATGTTGTTGCAATGAAGGCGGCGATGGAGGCCCGGGTATTTCTCACGGCAAAGTGAGTAGGTCGGGCAAGGATCGGAGGTCCGGGTCCTGCAAGTGAACTTTACTCATGTACTACTACTGTTTAGCGTATCAAACAACAATAATTATGTGGGGGTAATGTGACAAGCCAAGCTGCATTCCAAATTTGTGGCAGATAAGGTTCATAAACAAGATATGGCCGTGCAGTTTTGTCTGTCTGTTTCTCGTGTAGCCTGAAGAAGAAGGGAGTCTAGCTATAATTTAAAAGAACCTTTGCATTGTGGGAAGAAACTGTGAGTGGTTCATGAGGGAGTAGTTTGCAGCCCTTGGAATTCCCTTCGTATAATTTCAAACACCATATCATTCCATGTATTAACTGGACTGCGGTGGAGGTTTACCATCCCGCCCTAGTTTTGTGATTTTGTTTGGGTCCAGGCTTCGGTAGACAGTCTATCATGGCGATACCCAAACACTCGTGTGATGTCCATGAATTTCAACTCTAACTTGTTGGTTTTCTTCTTGATTGCTCGAGAGAAGCCAATCGACTGTTTCTCGTACGTGCATTATGTTCGTTGGTGATGCCATTCTCGGCCAATTCACTATCTACAGCTGGCTTGACCTCCTCGGTGCATGATCCTCCCGTGTTCCACTCTCCTCCCTCGTAATGATAAGGTGAAAAGGAAAGCACAATGGTGAGACCTCTGTAATTCGGGTGTGCAACCATGGCAGTGAGAGCTGTTTCAACAGATATTCCGAAAGCTTCAATGTTATTGGCTTTCATCGAAGGCGGCAGCTTTCAACATCATCATCATAATAATAATAATTATTTATTATTATTATTATTATTATTATTATTATTATTATTATTATTATTATTATTATTGGTTCTCCTTAGTGGCGTTGTGAGGTCCGACCTCGCCTGGGCAAAATAATTAATATATCCATGGTCACGGTCGTGAGCGCCGGCCCTGACCTTGGCACTCCCTAGCGGTGGTACAGGATCCGCCCCCGCCCACTACTTGATGGAAGAGTCTATTATTGGCATATTCCATGTATGTTGGTCCGACCAACAATCTGTTTTATTAGAATAAAATATTTGTTGGATTGCAAAATTAGCCCAAGTTCGGCAAATTTTTCCATTCCGAGGTGGGAGAGGGGCCGGGACCAAGGACTCCAGGCCAACGGTCCCTGAATTTAATTCCAATTTGTTCAAGCTTGCTCGCTCTATTCCCTAAGGGCAGGCACGGGATCCGATCCCGCTAGCTACCCGACGGAAGAGCCTAACGACCCAATGTCAAATGACTCGGGTCAAAGCGCTATCACCCTAAGGGGGCACGAGGTCTGACCTCGCGTACCAACCCCGACGGAAGAGCCTAACGGCCCAGTGTCAAATGACTAGGGTCAAAGCGCTATCACCCTAAGGGGGCACGGGGTCTGACCTCGCGTACTAACCCCGACGGAAGAGCTCGGTGGCTTAGTCCAGCAGGACTCGGCCCAAGCGGCTTGCGCACCCTAAGGGGGCAGGCACGAGGTCCGACCTCGCGTACCAACCCCGACGGGAGAATCCGATGGCTTAGTCCGGCTAGACTTTGCTCATGCCGGTAGTGCACCCTAAGGGGGCACGAGGTCCAACCTCGCGTACCAACCCCGACGAAAGAGCTCGGTGGCTTAGTCCAGTAGGACTAGGCCTAAGCGGCTAACGTACCCTAAGGGGGCACGAGGCCCGACCTCGCGTACCAACCCCAACGGAAGAGTTTTTGGACCAAGAGTACCCTTGGCCAAATAACTACATATTACGTAAAAAAAAAATAATAATAATAATAATAAAAAAAAAATAACGCGAGCAAGAATCTAATAAACGACCATGCGTCGTCTAGACAGCCCGCTCTCGAACGGAGAGGACTCGAATCACGATAAAAGTGCGAAGCTAAAAGCTTAAAAGGTGTTGGAATAAGCGAAATATTTTTTCAAGTTGACCCTGAAGCATTCATCCAAGCATGGAGTCCCGAGCAGTTTCAATTGTGCCAAACGTTTACTCTCTCTCGTTGTCGACAACTCGCAACTCAGAGAGTGGGGGACTGATGATGGATATATTGGAAATGGCCCAATAATAATAGAGACCCGGGGTCCAGGATGTATAACACGAGCAGCCTAGGGGTGTAAATGAGCCAAGCGGCTCGCGAGTCGCTCGTGAGCGGTTCGGTCAACGCTCGACTCGAACTCGGTCAAAATCGAGCTCGGCTCGAGCTCGAGTAGCTCGTGGATTAAACGAGCACGAGCCGAGCTTAGGTATTGTAGGCTCGCGGCTCGACGAGCCGCTCGCGAGCCTTATAATATATTATATAATATATAATATATAATATAATTATATTATATTTAGTATATAAAAATAATAATTAGGGGAGGGAAATTAAAATACTTTAATAATTATGTATGGATAAAAATCATAAAATAAAGTAGTTTAAATTTTAAATCAAACAGACCAAATTCGAGATCAAAATTGAGCTCAAATTCGAGCCTAAACTCGAGCTCGAATTCGAGTCTGAACTCGAGCTCGAGTTCAGGCTCGAATTCGAGCTCGAGCTCGAACAATCGAGCTGTTCGAGCTCGAGCTCGAGCAGCTCAACAATTGCCGAGCTCGAGCTCGAGCATCAATTCACGAGCTCGAACGAGCTCGAGCTCGAGCTCAAGCAGTGCTATCATTAACGAGCACGAGCATGAGCCTACCCGGGCTCGGGCTCGGCTCGGCTCGTTTACACCCCTAGAGCAGCCCAAGAAGAATCTCAAGCCCGGAACCTGCCTACGGGGTAAGAATGATGGGCCTTGACTTAGCCTCACGGCCCACCGCATGGGCTTGGACTTATTCCTACGGCCCACGACATGGGCCTTAACTTAGTCTTTTGGCCCATCGTGCAATTAGCGAGTTAGTTAGGGTTATTTTGTTTAAATAGGCATGTGTTTGTCCTATTAAGGGGACACCTTCTATCTTGCCTTGATCTTCTACTATAATAGCTTCACACCTGATGTAATCGGCTTATCAATTCACTAATCAATACAAAATTATCTCCGCGATATATACTTATTTCGCCATTATTTTACCTTGGCTATCCATTTATTATTTCATTTATTTATAGGATTTAAAAACTCGGACCTCCGGGTTAATTAAATCCATCAGTAATAATACTTTTAATTCTTCTCCTAAATAATACTCCTAATTATTCTTCTATTTTATCAGTCATACGTATTATTTATTAGTTAAATCAATTTTTTTTTTTAAATATTTGTAATTTATTTTTTTTGTTTAAAACTACTTTTAGTGTAGTTTTTAAATATATAAATTTTGTATACTAGTACTAAACTTAATATTATGAAAAATTAGATTAAAAATTATTTTTGATAAGCTTCATCTCGTTAACTGAACTAGATACATAAAATGGAACGGATGGAATAATTATTAAGGTGACGTATTTAGGCTTAGCTTTATTATGTGAATGAAGTTATTTTGGACAGAAACATAATTTACACGTAGTAAGTTTTTACTACACACTAGAGATGATTTTCTGAAATGATTTAGTGAATTTTCGATGGAAATTAAGAGATTCGTGATGTGAAAATGTGAAAGGTATTGTGAATAGTTGAAACAAATACTTTCGTTATTCAAAAATTACTAATTTGTGTTTGATTAAAATTTATCTTAGAAATACATGTGTTTGTTTTTTTTGGGTTAAAAATAGCTATATTTGTCAGAATAAGGACTAAATAGCAATCTCAGTGATTAATTAATGTATTATGTATTATTGAAATTTCATATTAACTAGAAACGGTAGTCGTACCATAATTCATGAACTAATATTATCTTCTGCATATCTCCATGAAATGTATTATTACAATTGAGAGTTTTTTGAATCCCACAATTGAGAGTTTAATCGTTGCATTTTAGAAATACAGAGCGTTGAAAGTGTCTGGGATGTGGGATCATGTTATAATTGCAATGGGATATGAGTATAATGATTAAATTACACTATGGAGCACATGAATAATATGAAATCATATTATATTGTCCCCTAGATTTGTTTCATCTTGAAGGAAGCCCATAACAGGGTGTGGGGTATCAGAAATCAGAAGTGAATATTTGTCATAGGATGCTAGTCTTGGGATTGTTTCCAAGTTTTTAATTACTAGAAAATCCATATTTGATCTATTGTTTGTTGGTAATAATTTATGCGCAGAATATTGAATGAAGAAAAGGATGGGTTACATGATGGCGGATTAAATTTGATGAAAATGCATGTTATAACATTATAAAGAACTAAATATGAAAAAGAAATTAATTACAATTAAAAATTAAACTTAGAAGTATGTCGATAGATCTCTTAAAGGAAAGATCACACGATCATACATTAGTGCTGAAGTATTGAACCTTTACAAACATATTATTGCCTTTTGTATTCTAAACTTAAATCTCCATCTGTTCATATTTTTTAGATATACAAACGAAATTTATTTTTATTTCTCACCAAAACAACTATTTTTACATCATCTTTTTCAACTGTTAGAGCAATTATTGATGGTTAATTGCATAATTATTGTCAACCTAAATCTTGGTGAGCTTCCATTATTGTAAAGGATCAATTACATTTAAAGTCAGAGAAATTTATCCACACAATTGTGGTTTATATTTTTCATTGGTAATTAATTAGTGTTAGGTATAAAACCTTAATCTTGACGAATTCTATGGTGATGCTATAACAGTTTCGTTGAATTTTTAAGTTTGCGACAAACCCTAACGTAGTAGACCAGCCAATAGAGTAAACTTCCAAAACCATTGCGAGTTGAACATTTGTAAGGTATTAAAAAGAGTTTTTGAGATTAAGATTTTATCATTTTAGAGTGTTAAGTTTTTTAGTAGATAAAAATAAGATCGATTTTTTTTTTAATCGTCGATTGTTTTTATTTAATAAGTTAGTTGTTTATTCATAGAGTTAATAGCTAAAATTGTCCTCGATTGTAGTGATTTTTCTCAATTTTGTCTTAAACGACTTTGGTGTCATAAACTAGTCCTAGACTTTTGTGTTATTGCTTAATATTATCCCTCGTTAGGTAATCTATCAAAAGGGGTTAAGTACATGGATAAATTAGTAATTTTAAATTTAGGTCTTTCACGCCCTTATCGAAAGAGGAGCGAAGCCGGAAAATCGCCTCGCTCATCGGCCGTGGAAGCTGGAAGGCATGAGCGTGGCAGAGAACGAGGAGAGGGAGAGTGACGGTGTGACAACGGCTGATTTGGTTCTCCGGAGACTCACCTTGGTGAGCAAAGCTCATAGAAGAATAGATCCCAGGAGCACCTTTTTCTCCATGGCCGGAGCTCCGAGCGTCGTCATTTTAAAATTGCAGTAGTAAGAGGGAGGAGGAGTGAGCGGATGGCGGACGCGGCGCGGTCGTCAGCGAATCTGTGCTTTAGAGTTCCTGGCTGCGATTTCTAGACAAACGGCACGGAAACATCCCCATAGTAAACCCTAAAAGAGGAACGATTCGAAGATCAAAATTTAAAATTACTAATTATCCTTGTACTTAACACCCCTTTGACGGATTATCTAACGGAGGACAATATTGAGCAATAACACAAAAGTCTGGGACTAGTTTATGACACCAAAGTCGTTTAGGACAAAATTGAGAAAAATCACTATAGTCGAGGACAATTTTAGGTATTAACTCATTTGAAATTATTAAATTATCCCTATACTTAACACCCTTTTAACGGATTACCTAACGAAATACAATATTGAGCAATAACACAAAAGTCTGAGACTAGTTTATAACACCAAAATTGTTTAGAACAAAATTGAGAAAAACAATTATAATCGAGGAAAATTTTGGATATTAACTCTTTATTGATATGCTTTAACTTAATTAGACATTTAATATAATTATCAAAAAAAAAAAAAAGACATTTAATATATGTGTCAATTAATGCCCTACCCACTTAAACCTTACTCGGTCTATTCGATTGCCTCTTTCTTGAGCCATCTATTTTAAAAAAAAAAAAAAAAAATTAGTGTCACCGTAATACATGTCTTTTTAAACTTGTTTAAATGAATCACCTACTATCCCATACATATATCTTGTTCTATGTTTCATTGAGAGATATGATTGTATGTCCCCTGAACGTTACTTGGTATTTTAATCAATTTTTTAATGTTCAGAGAGAACAAAATATTCATAGGTTGAAATGAATATTAAATGATGAAAGAGACAAATACAGTGTTTTTAAATTTTCTAAAAATCAATGAAATGTTTAAATTTATTTATTAAGGTTTTTTTTTTCTCTTTCTATTTAGGCATGATCCCACTGTGTCGTTATCGAGTTTCAAACATTAATTTATTCTCTCAAATACTGTCTAATAAATCAGTAAGCTAAATTCATACGGGTAAAATGAACTATAAAGACAACACCATTTGAGTATGGATCCAAATGTAGTCAACCAAGTACCCAACACATAGCACGATAATTAGTTAAAAAGACAACACCATTATGCTTGTTTCACGACGGTGGTGACCTTAATCAATTGTATGCTAGCACTACCTTCCTGTTTCACCCACCCACAAATAAATAAATACTCCAAAAAAAGAAGAAGAAGAAAAAAAAAAAAAGCATGTAACATTGAATGTCCTGGCCTTTTTGAGCATAATGCTTTTATAAGCTTTTTAACGGTTGGGAAGAATTTTCAAAAAAAAAAAAAAAAAAAAAAAAACGGTTGGGAAGATGAAATAAATATTTGCCTTAAAAAGCAAAGCTCCCCGAGACTTTCACACCTTGACTTGACAGAATTTTGAAACAAATTATGGTGATTTAAGAATTTCTTAGGTGGAAAGACTAGTACTTGGTGTTCATAGGGAATTCACCACATTAGATAAAATCTTTATACTACGATGTTATGGTCCGATCACGAGTCCTCGCCTTCAACTACATCTACAATTTTAATAAGAGCGAATAATGATAGGCCCTTAACTGGAATAAAAAAAATGTTGGTACTAATTGTTTCTTAAAATGAATGCTTCATATTATTTTGATTTTAGTATTTTTAATGATTTTCCTTGTTTACCCTTTATTATATTATTTTCTTTCCTTAAATAACCTTAAATTCCGTTAGTATAAACTTTATTAACGGAATATTCCGTTAACTATTTATTATTCTTAACTTACTTATTAATTTCTATAAGAAAGGTCTTAAGTTCGAACCCTATTCCAATTAGAGTTAGCATAATAATTGTTAAACATATACTACGAATATGTTAAAATGTATTAAAAATATAATATAAAATTTAACATAAATTTTGGTCAAATAATTAGCCCGACTAAATACAGAGCCTTCAATGAATATAAATCAGGAACTTTGAAAATCATTTGATTTTTTTCATTAAAAAAAATAATAAATTTAAGTTTAGTTTTTTTTTTTTGTTTAATTAATCTTCTTTTGATTATTGAGAACAAAACTTAATATTTCAATTATGCTTTTATCAATGCATGAAAACTTTTAAAGAAATTTGTAAGTTAATTTTTACTACATTATTATAATAATATCTATTGTAATCTTATATTTTGAATTATTTATTATCATCATCTATTAACAGCAATTGTCATTGACAAACTCTCAAAACAATTTGTCTCAACAACGAATGGAAATAAAAAAAAAAAATCAATGATTTCATTATTGTTGATGAAAAGTATGTACGCCACTTTATTCAATCGTTATGCTGTGGAACTGTGTCCTCCTTGCAATGTGGACACGACTCTATGTTCATAATTACTAAATTATATGTATATAATTATAAAGTTATATATTTATAATTTTTGAACTTCATATTCATAATTATTGAACTTTATATTCACAATTATTGAACTCTATATTCACAATTACAGAACTCTATGTTCATAATTACTGAATTATATGTTCATAATTATAAAGGTATATATTCATAATTTTTTAACTTCATATTCACAATTATTGAATCTCTATATATTCATAATTACAGAACTATATGTTCACAACTCTATGTTCATAATTATAGAACTATATGTTCATAATTTTTGAACTATATATTCATAATTATGAACAGTTTTAGAATCATGTCCACCTTGCAATGTGGACACGGTTCCATAGCATAATTTGCCCACTTTATTGCTCTTATTACTTAAATTTAAAAATAAATTAGTAGCTACAACAAAAAATAATACATATGCATTTAATTAATTTAGAATTAGATGTCTCACAACACATGAAACATGTAGGGAAAAATTATCACTATAAAATATCAACATGTGCTTGTAAGATAAAAAGTTCATAGCACAACTAAGATCTCAGTCATATACACAACAAGACAAATCTAAAACTTCATACACCATAATCTCATTGCATGATGAATTCCTCTATGATGCCACCAATAACCCAATTGCACATGACACACTACCAATAACAGAAAAAAAGGACATGTATTGAAGATGAAAACAATAACAATGTTACCCAAAAGAGAATTAGAAATTTAAACAAAAAAGAGTATTTAGTTAGACTATCGCTTTTAGACTTAGTACTTACATTAACGTTATTACAAAGTTGCAAACATTTATTTTGGTGACAGTTATATATAATCAATCTCTCATGTATTATCTTGCATTTATATACTTTAAATTACCAATTTAAATAAACAAATTCAACATTTATTTACTTATACATGAACATCATCTATATAATATTGCATTGATATACTTTGAAATACTTATTTAAAAATAAGTATTGGGCATTATCTTATTCGCGCAAAGCGCGTAGAAAAACTAGTACATCTAATAAGTATTAACTGAGCTGCTTGTGTGGTCAAAATAAATACTCATTTTCTTGTTTTGCTCAACAAGTCTGCTACCGTGTAAAGTATACAAATTAATGATTAAAAATAATAATTTTCTTTTTAAAATTAAAAAAGTATATAACAAATACTACCTTATAAAGAATCATGAATTTTTTTTTAATTTTTTTTTTTTTTTTTTTTTTTTGGAAATTCTATAGTACTACAAATTCTAAAGTATAAAATTCTTTACATTTTAGGGTATCACGTTAACATTTTGAACTTGGCATGTGATATCGTGTATGATTATAACCATGGGGCTTAGAATGTACTTTATTAATTAATAAGTTATGCTCATATTTTTTTATTTTTATTTTTACAAAGGAAGGGGAACACCCACATATACTATCTACGTATTCACCAAGGCTCGAACATAAGACATCCCACATAAGAGGCCAACCAAATACCAGTGGACTACAAGCCACTTGGTTATGCTCATATTTAGACTGTAGATTTAGGGTCCATTTGAATATTTAGAAAATATCTTTTTTTAAAATGAACATTTAAAAAAAAATTCATTTTCTTGCGTTTAATTGAAAGTTTAAAAATTGTCTTAATCTATTTGATTCATTTTTCAAAGAATAAATAAAAATCTATTACAAAGTAATTTTTTTTTATAAAATAGTAATTAATTTACATCAGGGTTCTAAAAATCCCGCCTAGGCACCCCTAGGCCGTGACGATTTTTCCCCTAGGCTCCCGCCTAGGAAATTGGCTGCCTAGGCGCCCGCCTAGCGCCTAAGTCGGCCGATTACGCCGAGTTAACTCGTCAATTTCTGTCGAATTAGCTTAGTTAACCCGGTCGACTCGACCTTGCTAATTTTTTTCATTTATATGACATATATATATATATATATATATATATATATATATATATATATATATATATATATATATGTATGTATATATGTATATATATATGTATGTATATATGTATGTATGTATGTATGTATGTATGTATGTATAATATTTCATATATGCACCTACACACGTACACTATTTTTTTTTTTTTTCAGTTAGCCGCCTAGGCGACCGCCTAAGCCGCTTAGGCCCCGCCTAGGCCGTCTAGGCGCTAGGCGCTACTCTACCGCCCGACTAGCGCCTAGCGCCTATTTCAACCATGATTTACATTGATAAAAGTAATAACTCTAAACTAAACAAATTAAGGGAAAAAACTTAAGTTTTAAAAGTTTTTTGGCTGTAGGCCAAGAGGTAGTTATGCCACAAAACTTTATTGTTTATCTCAGTCCATCCCGACCTAAATTTTAATGAACTAACCAAATACCTTGTGGTTTAATGATATTAAGTTGCTCCCCTATGTGGGAAGTGATTGGTTCGAACCTCAATGGAAACGTAGTAGATTGAAAATTTTAACAGAGCGCCTATGCAGCTAACTAAAAAACAAAAAAAAAATGCATAAGTGCATGTGTGTGGTGTATATATGTCATATCACACACACACACACACATATATATATATATATATATATATATATATATATATATATATATATATATATATATATATATATATGTAATGAATTAATGCCAAAAATTTTCTTTTGAATATTTTGAAATTAAATGTCTTTAGTCATCAACTTTCAATTGAAACAAATTATAGTTTCGATTATACATTTGTTACCTTACAAAACCATCCAAACATTTTTTTGACAAAATACAAAGCAATGTTGAAAATTCTGTTTTCGATTATACATTTGCTACCTTACAAAACCATCCAAACATTTTTTTGACAAAATACAAAGCAATGTTGAAAATTCAAAATTTTCTCAATTTGTATAGAAAGGAATTTGATACAGGTATTGGGGAAAGTGGTGGTGGATATTAGCAGCCTTTAAAAGGGAGTCAAAGTTTGGCCAGAAACATTTGGGATGACAAAAGAATAAAAAGTTTAATTTGAATGATTTTGGTTTTTTTTTTTTTTTTTTTTAACTTAGAATTTTCATAGTTTTAATTTGAAAAGTTAGAGTTTTTCTCACTTATAACAATAACCAATAAAGAAAATTGTGAGAGGTTTTATTTGGCCAAAAAATTAATCAGAGAGGTAACTTAAGTAATAAATACATGATTAATAATTTAATATAGTCCAATAAAAGTAGATGATCATACTTTACTTCTAATCATCATTCTTGTGAATGTTAACATGCAAGTATAATGTCTTGGCAAAACATGTAATTCATGATTTCCATGACATTATAATTAGTCGTTTACACAAATATATGACTAATTAGATCAAAATCAAATTTACCTTGACCCATGTTATTGATTGATGAGTGATAAACCTGCTTAATAGCTAGAATCTTCCCCTTACTTGACTCATTATCCTAATTGTTTATTGATAGGAAAAAACTAAACACACTGTTATGATATTATATGGAGCGTAGTTTTACAAAATGCATGACTACTCCTTATTCAGAATAACATTGGGAAAAAAAAATATTGTATCATAGGTCTTAACTCAACGCTGATCTCAATCACAGACTTTTAATTTATTGAGCAAAACTCTACAATACATTGGCTGTTTAAATTGAATGATTAGAAATGTTTTTTTGCACATCGAAACTTCTTACGGTATCATATTTAATAGTGATGTTAATTTTAAAAAATTATGTGTGTGTGTATATATTGAATAATACAAAGAAAAAAGATGATGGCCTTGTTTGGTAAAATGGCTGTTAGCTGATAGCTGTTTGCTGTTAGCTGATTGTGTTAATTAGAGGGTATAAATAGTTGATAACATTAGCTGATTGTAGAAAAGTGTTTGGTAAATTAGCTGTTAGCTGATAGTTGTTTGGTATAATTTCTTTTCTCAAAAAGCTAATTGAAAAAGTTGCTAGGAGTAGCTTTTTTAATTTTAGCCTTTTGGAGTTGCAAAAAGCTAATTAACCAAACATTTATATTGATATTTTAACTAAATCAAACAATTAATAGTGATCAAATAAGCCAAAATTGGCCTATAGACCAATTTTTTACCAAAAAGGGCCGTAATCAATATAATCACAAAATAGTTGATTGGTCTAAAACAAATTAAAGAGGCCAATAAAACTCTGGTTAGGATTGGAACTTGTAATCTTGTGTTTACCAAGTCAACAGTCTTACTAGCTTGGTTGGACTTGCCTTATATATATATATATATATATATATATATATATATATATATATATATATATATATATATATATATATATATATATATATATATATATATATATATATATATATCTTTGTTTTTTTTGAGTGATGAGGAAACTCACAGTCACTACTCAAAGATGTGCACTAGATAAATTTTACCTTATTGTAACCCTAGCCGCCAGAAAAAAATCACAAAGAGATAAATTAGTCTAGATTGTTCATAGCTGACTGGCTCAAACAAAAGAATGTAACGTTTTCCCTATTATTATTATTATTATTATTATTATTATTATTATTATTATTATTATTATTATTATTATTATTATTATTATTATTATTATTATTATTATTATTATTATTATAACATTAGGATAAGTTATGATAATATTAAGTATTTGATATGTGGGTTTAGGACACCTAAAAACATACCATCACAATGATGGCCAGTAGTTATATAAGGTCACTAGTCCTCTGCTCACATTACATACTTCATACACCATCTAGAGAGAGTTGAGTAGAAGTGAGAGACACAACACCCGTGTAAACTCTGCAGCAATTCGAATCATTCAACCACCACTAATACAAGAACTATGATTGGAGGTTAGTGCGATCCTTTTGTCACACATTATTAATGCATGTGATTCATATTTACAAAGAAGTCTAAGTTGCTCCCATTAAAATAAAACGCATAACCTTATGATTATCAAGTCAATGGTCTAATAACGTCGTTGTTATATCATATTCTCTTACAAAGACAAGAGATGGAGGCGAGTGTGGTTGGAATGGCGAAAGTTATGTATGGTAGGCTAGCCTAAGAGATATGGCAAGGCTGGGACGTTAGTTATATAGATCAAATTCAGACCAAAGAAGCTTCTTTCACTACATTAATTGCGACATTGTCATATGTGCTGCTTCTCAAAGTTATCAAATCTTTCTTGACAAACCAACCTAACCAAACCACGTCCCTACCAACATCATCAACGTAACCTTTCAGCAATCAATAACTTCCGCCGAAAGGTCAACTCTGATGAATTATGAATATGTCTCTCTGGTCTACTTGCCAGTTGCCATGCCTTTCTGGGTATACTATATATTCACTATTTTATATATAATCATCCTTAGCTTCGTGCCGTCCCCTATCAGTTGTTAAATATA
This sequence comes from Ipomoea nil, assembly GCF_001879475.1. Lineage (NCBI taxonomy): Eukaryota > Viridiplantae > Streptophyta > Magnoliopsida > Solanales > Convolvulaceae > Ipomoea > Ipomoea nil. Next base: position 226,915 of record NW_017619354.1, read on the forward strand.
ACGGCGTTGCATGTAATGCACTTGGCTCCACTTCACGTGTTACAATTAGTACGTGTCATACGGAATCGAATGTATTACAATATAATATCTCGTTCTCACAACCATTGACACAAATCATATATATCATATGACCATATTATTATTGACAATATCAATTTTCTTATATACTTACCGTAAATTATATATAAAATTACATTTCATGATACAAGATCATATATTATATATCTAAAATAATACAAAATAATTTTTTAAAAAAATTTACACTTGATGTAACAAGATTTTCTAGGTATGTGTCATGGATGTCACATGACAATGACCAAGACTAGAATTGGATCAAGAGTGTGATCTAAGCTGACTCAAGATACATATATGGAAGATGGTGGAAGCCGTCCGGCTAGTTTGCATGGGAGTAAGTCAGAGGCAAATGTTGTTAGAATAGGCTTATCTATCCTTGTCTAATTAATTTTTTGCTTTGATTTTTATGATCCTATTTGAAATAAGAATAAGAGTAATATAAGGCGTATAGTTCTCCTATAAACAGAGTCATCCGTACAATTATATATGTCATATTATCATGAGATCGAGGCTCAGTGGAGGCGGTGTTGACTCTTTGTGCTTCATCAATATGTTGAGAAAGTATAGATAAACAGATACTATAATGTAATAGAGTCAGTAGTACTAAAAAAATGTGTAAAAATGATATTGTGACTTTGTGAGATAAACTTTCATTTATTCTCTAAGAGAATCTAGTTTCACCAAATATTGTTAACCCCCCCCCCCCCCCCCCCTTCCCCTCCCAAGTTCACCTTTATACCTAAGTTCACCTCTAAGAGAATCTAGTATAGTGATTTTGCCATATTTGGCGCAGTATTGTTCTAATGGCAAAAATTGATGATTTTTTTTTTCTTATTTTGTACTTATTCTTTTTTATTAATTTCTTTTGTATTTGTTTTTTTGTTTAAGGTTATATTTACCTATTTTGTTAAATACTTAAATATAAATTGTATATTATTAAAAGTAAATTATTCCATTTGAAATATCTCATCAAGACTAATATTGAATATAAATTAATTAAAAAGTAAAGTACATAAAACATAATTTTAACAAAATTAAATTGTACTAAATATTATTATTTATACCACAAATTATATTGTATATTAAACTAATTAAATTCAAACTAATAAACTTTTAAATTTTGAGAAATTAAATTATTTTAGTATAGAATAACATTTAGTGTAATGAGAGACGAATAAAATTTGGTGTGAAAATATTCCTTTTGATGTGACATTTAATGTAAATTTTTGGTGTTTCGGGTTGGAGATGCTCTAGAGAAGGGCTTATATAGGCTTGATCAAGAGTTTATATTTTCTACTGGTAGGATGTGAAAAGTTTTAATATGTTCAAATTCTTTTAAATTATCCAATTAAACAAATTAGATAATGTGGCTTTAAAAAAAAATATCAATATTATATAAAATGTACAAATACGTAATTATAAATTTATAATTAGTCCATGCATATTCATGCTCTCAAGATATACTTAAAAAGATTCTAATATAGTATTGTCGAAGTTCAAAATAATCCTCTTCTAAATACAGTCCAATAATAATTAACATATCAATTTTGACATGTCAATAAATTTTCAGAGTCTCAAAGGCGTTCCAAAATCTTTAAAGAGTTTATGCTTTCAAATTCAAAATAATGGTTACAATCAGTATAGTATAAAATCATTTAGGTTACAATGAGTATTAATGCGAGTACAAAATATATTGATGTTCTCTTATTATTCAATTAATTGTCTTGTTGAAGGGCATCCGAACTCAAATGACTTATTCCTTAATGAAGGGTCTATATGTAGTTTAATCTCCATTGAAGGGCATTTGGTTACGACTCTCCATGGACCGCCAGATATAGGTTGTCTTATTGAAATTTTAATCGGCCGTGGTCCTTTTGGAGAATCATAGCTGGCTAAATTTTAAAAGTTAAACGATCTTAACTTATTATTAGACTGCAGAAGGTAACAATTTGAAAGTCGAATGACCACGAGTGGTCAATTTGAAAACTTATGACTAAACGTGACAAGGTCATTATATATATTCGGAGGACTTCATGTGACATTAACTCAATATATTATATATCTTACACATTAAAAATAATCCCCTTCCATGATGTCCAATAATTAACATATTAATTTTGATAGTCATCAAATTTTTTGTCTACAAATATGTTTTTCAAATTTTTGGAATGATATTTTGTTTGTGGAAAATGTTGTCCATGGATCTATCCTGATCCTGCTGGATGATACGCATGATAGATATAATGATGCGTGTTGGTGCATAGTGGAGTGTGCTACCCCATCTTTAATCATACCAATCATACTTATACTACTTGTGCCCTTTGACTCAATTTATGCTGCCATTATCCTCATCGATCTTTTGTCTCTATCCAATTTCTTTTTATATATATTAAATTTCCCAACTTAATTAAGACTAATTTTTAATCTCAAAATTTATATTCAAAAATCATTGAAAGAGGTAAATCGCACATTGTTTTATTAGTCCATCCCCAAATTTTTACTACTTATATATAATGAGTATTCATCACTTTTGATCTTGACAACTTACTATCAATAAAGCAAGGATTTAGAATGATCTATCGAATCAAGTCAATCAACTGAACTAGTCTGATCGTAAAAGGGTCTCTATCCATTTTTTTTTTATTTCAAATTTTCATCTTCTTAACTATATTCAAGACCTTATGAATCTGAAACACATGAAAAAAGTAAATCTTGAATTACTCAAATTATTTTATAATTTTTCACCACATGCACACTTCTGCAGTTTTTTTTTTTTTTTTTTTTTTTTCCTTTCATTGAAATCTATTTTTTTTCTATTTTTCTTTTAAATATGAAATTTATGTGAATGTGATAATATGAGCTAAACTTCAATAGAAAACATATTATCCAGATTTAAGAATATATATTGTCCATTAAAAAATGAGAAACAATTTATTAGGGATTAGATAGATCAGACCAAATGTACGATAAGAGAGCAATTCCTTACCTTGTACTCTGTCGGCTACGTCATCGAAACTCTTCCGCTGCTTCTCGAAGATATACGTACACACATATATATACTAATTCAACCATGAAAATTCATGTGGCCAACCTTTGGTTTTTAGTCCCCTTCTTAATAATTAAGTAATAAAAAAATGACCAAAAAAAAAAGAAAAAAAGAGTGAATTATATTATGAATACTTTAAATGCGACAGCTGCCTTCCTTCTCTGCCTATAAATTCATCACCAAACTGCAGTCCGTTCTTTAATTAGCAGATTAAAGGGTGAAAGTAGAGAAGAAAAAAGAAGAGAAGAAACCCAAAAAAGAGAGAAAAATAAAATGTCTAAAGTTACAAGCTTTTGCATGATCGCCTTCCTAGTACTTCTGTTGGCGGCGTCGCAGGTTGTTTCCCGGCCGGTCCCGGCCACCTTCTCCGACGTCACTCCGGTGGACACCAATCATGGGGTAAGTTCACTTCTCATTCATAGCTAAATATCAATGAAATCTTAGCTACTATACGTTTGAACGTCGCCATAGATTCGATTCTACCAATACCCAAACTTTTTTATATTAGTGTTACCTTGAGCAGCATATATAACTGGTTCTTTTAAATGGGAAGTCACACATTCGAACTCATAGACATTGACTTTTTGTGTTTCAGTAGGTTGAAAAAATATGTATTGATAAATACTACAATGTAACAGAGTTACTTTTACTCACAACATTGCTGAAAATTATGGAATTTCCGACCACCTTAAAGTAGATAATAAATCTAGTTGAAAGTCTTGTTCCGACCACTTTTAGTGTCCGGAAAAATCTTTGTTGCTATTTCTGACCACTTTTTGCTTTCGACTTGATTTAAGATCATTTTTAGGTAGTCGGAAATTCCATAATTTTCAACCGTGAAAAAAGTATTTAGGATTTTTAAAAAAAAAAATTATTTTTTATTAATTTTGTTAATGCATATTGAAATTTTAGGATAAGATGGCAGTGAGAGGAGGTGCGGAGGGAAACTGTGGAGGGGAAGGAGAAGAAGAATGCTTGATGAGAAAGACGATGGAGGCTCACATTGATTATATCTACACACAGAAGCAGAAGCAGCCATGATCAATCACATTCATTCTTAAATATATATATGAAAAATTGTATAATTTCGTGTGTTTTTTAAATTGTACCTTACTTTTTGTAAGTTACATTTTATGTTTGGTAAGTTGTACTTTTTATTTCATCTACTTTAGAGAAATTTAAAGTACAATTTTACAAACTCACACGATATTGTAAATTTTTTTTATATATATAAATGAAATTTCAAGTTTATTGTATTTGGTGCGTAGTATATATGTCTATGCAGGCAGGGGCGTCATGGGTTAATTAAGTATTTTCATTTTAAATGAATTATTATATGATTATATTTTCATATTAATTAAGAGCGAATTAAGATTTCAGGTACGAAGTTGGAAACTATAAAATTTTTGTATGGTTCTAATGTCATATCAGAGTAATGTATGTACTTATCATTTATTATTGTAGAAATTGATGAAATAAAGAAAAAGGTGTTGGTGTTATATCTCATCAGTGAAATAAGTATAGGAAGTTAAACACGAGTTTGACACATTATTCACGACTAACGTACAACTACTTCACGTTCAAGTTTTATGTGAAAGATATAAAAACTTTAGTATGTACTACGTCATACAATGTAACGTTGTATAATTAAAAATCAAAATAAGAAGATATTATGGAATAAATTTTCATTATATTTACTATGAATTAAACTAGTATATACAACCATATTAAACTAACTCTTGAGCGCAAAATCATTAAAATAATGGTACATTTACTAATCATAAAAATTCTTCATTTTTCACTGAGAAATGAAAAATTAAGGAACTTTAAAAAAAAAAAAACAAAACAATACATGTAGTTATACATTTCGCTAATTTGAAAAATGGAAAATGGAAAAATGAAAAATCAAAGAAATAAAAAATTATAGATATAAAAACTGAAAAATTGGAGTAAACATATAGCCTTAATTTCCCAGGTTCCAACTTCCAACTATACTACTCTTTGTCAGCTTATTTAGCAAATATTAGATTAAAACAAAATGACTTAAATGTCGGACCAGTAGATAGGGCAGTTGAAGCTCAAAGCCGAGAATCGAACCTGAATTATTTTTTTTTTAAGTGGGACGTGCGTTTTCAGTCAAAACGACGTCGTTTTGCATCGTATGCACCATGTGCATGGTGCATTCGGTTGCACAGCATAACTATTACCCATATTTACACACCTTGAGTTAATGGGTTAGCCCAACAACCTTAGCTTATTGGGCCTAGCCTACTAGGCTAGTAACGACGTCGTTTTGGCGTCTAACTTAAAAAAAAAAAAAAAATTAAAATCGCATAACTACACATCCATAACTTCATAACTACACATCCATAATTGCATAACTACACTTCCAGAATTGCATACCTACACTTCCAGAATTTCATAACTAAAAAATCCAAAATGAATGAACTAAAAATGAATAACATAATGTTGTTGCTGGGATCGAAACTGGTTTTTTTTTTTTTTTTTTTTTTTAAGTAGGGCGCGCGTTTTATGCAAAACGACGTCGTTTTGCATCAAAACGCGCGTTCTACTTAAAAAAATCAGTTTCGATTCCCAACAAAAATATTATGTTATTCATTTTTTAGTTCATTCATTCTGAACTTTTAGTTATGAAATTCTGGATGTATAGTTATGCAATTCTGGATGTGTAATTATGAAGTTATGGATATGTAGTTATACAATTCTGGATTTATAGTTATGAAGTTATGGATGTGTAGTTATGCAATTCTGGATGTATAGTTATGAAGTTATGGATGTGTAGTTATGCAATTCTGGATTTATAGTTATGAAATTATGGATGTGTAGTTATGTAATTCTGGATGTATAGTTATGAAATTCTGATTTTTTTTTTTTTTAAGTTAGACGTCAAAACGACGTCGTTTTTGCATCCGGATGCACCATGCATGGTGCATACGGATGCACAACATAACGATCCGCTAGTAACACCATGACACCAATTCTATTTTTCTTTTTTATACATTAATTTTCTCAACTTACGACAGATTAATTCTTCTCATCTCTTGCCTGTACACTCTTTATCACCTCTGATTAGTCGAGTTCTTTCAATGATCCCCATATTTCTAGTATGATTTGAATCCCTACATTGCTGCTCGAACAAGGCTTTAGTTTATTGGTCGAACCAACTAAGCTAGCGTTGTGAGGCCTAGCCAAGTAACATTATTTCAACATATAGAAACTTTTTAAAAATTTTCGCATTTCAGACATGTATTTATATTAAAAATTTTTATAAAATGTTTCAACACCATTTTTGTAATTAAAAATTTTCAAGACGTATTTTCTAAAAGAAAACATATTTCATGACACATTTTAGAGTAATCGTTTCAAAGAAATTGAGTCAATAGAGATGAGGGTTATTATCTTTACTCCAACCCCTATATACTCCTATATTTTTGTAGTGTTGTACCCCTATAGTGTATCATCACTTTCAATTCGAAACTTTTATATAATTAATATTTATGCATTTAAAAAATTGCAAATAATCCCTTATATCTTTTTTATTTACATGTCTCTCTTGCATTTCATGCCCTAGGTATTTTTTTAAAAAGATTATTGTTTTCTCATGTCTCTATTTCTTGTTTCTTGTTTGTGTTATCATAGTATATTGCATCTCAATATTTTGATTTTTATATTACTCCATACATTTTTAATACTACAATGATTCTTCTATATATTACACTGAAAATTATATCTCACGAGATGAGACTCTAATTTTTTTTTTTTTTTGAATGCTACTAGCTCTATTACAATGTAGTATCTGTTCATATACTTTCTCAACCTACTGAAACACAAAGAGCCAATAACGCCTCCACTGAGGCTCGAAATCACAATCTTCACAATCTTCCAAATGGAAGTCCAACCCGGATACCATTAGACCACATAGTATATCTCACGAGATGAGACTCTAATTTAATTAGATATTAATCCAACAAATTCATTGAATAACGTAACTTTCAAAAAAGTATTTTTGCATATTGTATAGCTATTGATATTTGATCCAAAAATATGGGCCAGATGGGCTAGCCCAACCAGCCTGGGTTCTTGGATAATAAACGAAATACTTCTCAAAAGTTGGAGAAAAATAAGTAATTAAAATTTTGGGAAAATGGCGAGTTTGGTCCCTGAGTTATAACGATAGTGACGACTCAGTCTCTGAGTTATGACCGTATTCATTTTTAGTCCCTCAATTATGAAAGAAGTGGCGTATTTGGTCCCCGGCCGTTAAAATTTACGGAAAAATTTAAAAAATATTTAAAATTTTAGATGTAAAGTAGGAAATTCACATTTTATTCACTTTCTTATATTGAAACCACTTTTGCAACATTATTTTCAACTTCCTAGCATTCTATTTCAAGGTTCTTCAATTTCAAAAAAAATCAATAATCTTCGTATGACTTGTTAGTAACCTGAGTCTCGTATAAGGAACTTGTGACTCAGTACAAACAAGAGAACACTTGATCATTGTCTTCAATCATGTAAAACACACAATCTGAAAAGTTTCTGATTTCACTTACTATACATAATGGTAATCAAACCATAATTTTTGAATACAAGAAGATATCAAAATTTTCAATATATTTTTATGACAAATTCACTAATGGCCCGTTTGGTTCACGGAATAGGCCGGAAATGGCATAGCATTCCCAGTAATAGGCCTATTCCTTTGTTTGGCAACCATTTCTATTACCAGGAATAATATTCCTGGTAATAGCCTATTACCTCAAATAAGGTAATAGCTATTACTAGGGCCCCCCTGGTATTAGCCTATTACTGAACCCTCAGGAATAGATTTTAGAATCTATTTTTCTTTTACCCCTTTCTTTAACCTAATTTTTTTTATCCTATATATAAATTTATCCTATTTCACCACCGTCGTCGGCTCGTCGCCACCACCATCACCGCCGCTGGCGCCGCCACCACCACCATCGCCACAACCGTCGCCGCCCCCACCACCACCCCAACACCACCACCACCACCCCCACCGCCATCGCCACCACCACCATCGCCACCACCACCACCGCCATCGCCGCCGCCACCACCACCACTGCCACAACCGTCACCGTCACTACCACCACCGCCACTACCACCACCGCCACCGCCACCACCACCACCACCACCACCACCACCACATATTTTTATAAGGGTATTTATGTCTTTTAAAACATATTTCATTTCTATTCCTTAAATCAACCAAACACTGTAATATAATTCCTAAAGTCTATTCCTTCCGCGAACCAAACAATAGAATACAATTCCTATTCTATTCATTGCCTATTCCATTCCTTATGGAATAGCATTCCTATATCTCAAAATTCATTCTGTGAACCAAACATGCTGTAAGGGAGTAACTTGAGATTTTTAGTACATAAAATTTTTTTGCAAGCTCTGCAATAACTTAATCAAGAATCGTATACCCTGACAATATATGAAAATTATATATATATATATATATATATATATATATATATATATATATATATATATATATATATATATATATATATATATATATATATATATATATATATCACCTCCTCTGTCTTCTTAAAAACCAGAGTAATGAATGTGGAACCTAAGACTCAGTTATGAAAATTCTAAAAAAAAATTATAACTTCTAAAAACGATTATTGACTAAATTACTGCATATGAAAAATTTTTACATACTAAAAAGTTATTCCGTTGGTGAATATCTCATAAAAGTAACCTAAAAAATTTGACATCATTTTGTATCTCAAAAATTCTGATATAGTGTGTTTCATACGTCTGAAGACAATGATCAAGTGTTTCTTTGTTTATGCTAAGTCTTAAGTTTGTTATACGAGAGTCAGGTTCCTAACAAGTTATACTAAAGTTATTGAAAAGCTTTTAGAATTGAACAATCTTGAAATAAGAGGCTAAGAAGTGAAAAATAATGTTGTGAAAGTGGTTTAGATATAAGAAGGAGAATAAAATATGAATTTCCTACTTTACCCCTCAAATTTTAAATATTTTTTAATTTTTTCGTCAGTTTTAACGGTCGGGGATCAAATGCGCCACTTCTTTCATAACTAAGGGACTAAAAATGAAAACGGCCATAACTCAGGGACTGAGTCTGAACTTGGGTATAACTCAGGGACAAAAGATGCAATTTTTCCTAAAATTTAATAGTACTAGCTATCAAATCATGAAAATATCTCAAAGAGAGTGTCCATTTTTTTTAATTAAAACGATGGATATATTAATGAGTAACAATTATATGCATCCACTATTGTAAAAATTGACCTAGGCGGCCATCTAGGCGCTAGGCGCTAGGCGCCCCTAAGCTGAGGGGAATTACCTCCTAGGCACCATCTAGATTCTAGGCGCTCGGTCATCTAGGCACCTAACTCGGTCAAGTTGGCCTTGCGATTTTTTAAAAATTATATATATATATATATATATATATATATATATATATATATATATATATATATATATATATATATAGTGAAAGGTTCCCGTGCGGTTGTACGGGTGATTAATGTGCGTGAGATTTGTACTCAATGTGCGTGAGTGTTGTGTGTAATGTGCCTGAGATTTGTACTTAATGTGCGTGAATGTGTAAAATGCACAGAAAATATGGATGTCAGTTTCTCCTTTCCCAATGGGGTCGATCACCCTTCGCCGAAGTTCCCGCGTGATTTACGGAGAATCAAATTGCAGGTTTTTCGTAAAAAAATGGCGCTTAATCTTGGAAGTTGCTGAGGACACTCAATATGCAAGAATGAACTCAACACAGTAGCATAACATACATAAGCAAGCTAAGGCAGCACTGCAAAGGTTTCCAAGAGAAGAGAGAAACAGAAAGAGTTTTTGAAGGAAGAAGTAACAAGAAGTTTGGGCTTTAATGTGCGTGAATTTTCTGTTCTGCTTCTTTCTGAGCTCGTAATTCTGAATTACTCACGCTCATTAAGCACAAATCTCACGCATATTAAGCACAATACTCAGGTACATTAAGTACAAAACTCACGCATATTAACATGACGCACATTAAGTACAAATCTCAGGCACATTGAGTACAAATCTCAGACACATTGAGTACAAATCTCACGCACATTAAATATAAACCTCACGCACATTAATCCACCGCACATCCCCACGGGAAGCAACAAATGCACCTGATCCCTTCCCTATATATATATATATATATATATATATATATATATATATATATATATATATATATATATATATATATATATATATATATATATATATATATATACACACACATGAATGTGCACTATTTTTTATATGTATATATCAGGGTCAAAAGATAAAACATGTCAAGAGTCTTTGCCGAAAACAAAAAGGTCTTAATTAAGTTAACCAATATATACATCCAACGCGATAAATGAACAAAAGTTTAACACTCTCCTGGTCATTAAACATCTGACACCATGTTTTGCTAGTGTAGTTAACCTTTTCTATGTTATTTGTTAATTATTTGACAAGAGTAATATAATGCTTATCTAATATACATTCTCAGATCATGGCTATTGTTACCGCTTTCTCATAAAAAAAATATAATAAAAAAAAAAGGTAAAATATATGGAAAGTCAGCTCCATAAACAAACACTCATCCTTAGACGCAAAAACATTTTTGAGGTTACCAGTCAAACCATCTTTAGACTTTAGCATACTCCACCCAATTCAACCCATAACCATTTGAAGAACGCAAAGTACCCATCTCTATGCCGGTAATCCAACAACACTTTCTTCCAAAACACATGGATATACACGACTCCTTCAGTAGATGGGCAAAATTTGAAACAGACAATTGAAGGCCGAGTACAGTTAATTAAAAGATCCTGAAAACTCAGCCAACTATCCTGTATCCCATTGCCAAAATAATCAATTACTACTATTCAACCTCGATCTGACAGTAGGGCATCCTCATCAATGGTTCGGGGAGGGAGGGAGAATGGAGTTTCGGAACAAAAAAAAAAAAAAATTGGGGAGGAATTTTTAACTAATGCAAAAGGGTTACATTTGTGTAAAATCGTGATGTACGTAATATTTATACTAACAAATGTACGTCAAAGATTTAACTAGGATCAAAGTACCTACTAGGTCCATGTATTGTAACGTTTAAATATATTTAACTTGGGTCAAAGTACCTACTATGTCCCTGTATTGTAACGTTTTGTTCAATTTAGTCATTGTACCTTAATTTTGTTCAATTTAATTCTTGTACTTTAATGTTGTTCAATTTAATCCTTGTACTTTAAGATTTAGTACAATTAAGGACAATATTTAATACCGTTTATTTTTTATTTTCGAAAAAAAAAAAAAAAAAAAAAAAAGGAGTAAAGAATTGAACCCACAAACCTCTTACCTAAAGAATGAGCTCTCAACCACCAAACTACACATTAAACTCATTTTAAGATAGTTAAAAATATAAAATAATAATTATTCGCCTGAAATACTTAAAGTATAAAAAAGGAAAAGACATTATTTATACTTTAGTAGACTGGCCACAATAAATTTTATAAAAATTATGTGAATTTTAACGTACTTTACTTTGTATCATTTTCTAATATGCTTTTAGTTTTTTTTTTTTCAATTGTTTGGTTAGTTTTATGTGAAATTTCAAAATTTTAAAAATATGTATAATTTTAGGCAAATTATGGTGTGCATCCGTGTGCATTATGCATGGTGCACACGGATGCAAAAACGACGTCATTTTGATAAAAACGCGCGTTCACTTAAAAAAAAAAACAATTTCGATTCCCGGCTCAATGAACTAAAAATCCAGAATCAATGAACTAAAAATCCATAATGAATTAACTAAAAATCCAGAATGAATGAACTAAAAAATCATAATGAATGAACTAAATATCCATAATGAATGAACTAAATATCCAGCATGAATGAAAAAAAAAATTAAAAAAAAAACAGTTTCGATTTCCATCTAAATATCCAGAATCAATGAACTAAAAATCCAGAATCAATGAACAACATAATGCTGTTGAGGAGAATCGAAACTGAATTTTTTTTTTAAAGTTGGACGCGCGTTTTTAGTCAAAACGACATCATTTTTGTATCCGTATGCACCATGCATGGTGCACACGAATGCACAACATAACGATTTGTTAATTTTATGGTATATTTAGCCCATGAAAATAAATACTCTATATCTGAAGAAATTTAAATTTCATGGATAGCAATATATTAAGATTTTATATTCTATATATTGTTTGGTTAGATTTTAGTATAAGTTAAATATGTTAAATTTAGATTTCTTCTTGTTATATGTGAATGCCTTTTTCTTTTTTATACTTTAGTATTTTAGGCAAATATTATTACATATTTTTAACTATCATAAAACAAGTTTAATGTATAGTTTGGTGGTGGAGGGCTCATTTTTTTTATGCAAGAGGTAGTGGGTTTGAGTCCTTACTCATTTTTGGTCCGAAAATCATATTGATTTATACCACATCATAAAATCTGACATGGCAATTCCAACGCCACGTGGCATACTTAACAAAAAAAATAAACAGTGTTAAGTGTTGTTCTTAATTGTTTTAAATCTTAAAGTACAGGAATTAAATTGAACAAAATTAAAATACAGTGACTAAATTGAACAAAAGGCTACAGTACAAGAACCTAGCAAGTACTTTGACCTTTAACTATCAAATGTAATACTAAATCATGAATAAAATGTTTGTTACTTATAAGGGAAAACATGACAAATGTAATACTTTTATATTTTGATGTAAAAGTATTACTTTTTTAATCAAAAATATGTTGGAAAAATAGCATTAAAATGACATTTTAAGTGGCTATTTTGTGGTACAATTATCGGTGGGGTCCACTTCCGATTTGGGTCGGGTCAAAGTAGATTCGGGTTCTTCGTAGTGAGACGAAGAGATTGATATATTGTACGCTCAAAACGGATAATGGGTGAATGAGATATTGATTCTCAAAGTAGACCCATTGAGTTGGAAAAATGAAGGGAAAAAGTGAGCTTTTGTCCCACATTGGTTTGGAAAGAGGATTTGACCCCCCTTTTATACAAGAGCTTTTTTAAAGCTTGTAGAATTGTATAGCGTAAAGGCTTTCTCGCGTGGGGGGAGGGGAGGGGGGGTGGTGGTGCAAATCAAATTCCAACTAGAGATGACTTCGGAAAGGCTTGATTCAAGCTCGAGCTCGTGTGCACGGCACCTACGGGCACGAATGTCGTCCGGAAACTTGGCCACAAATATGGGATTCAATTCTACAATTACGGAATTAATTCCAATTTAAACTTTTTGAATTTAAATCCCATGGGATGCCTTGCGGTTTCAGGTGTTACAAAGCCAAGTTTAATGGCCATGATCAATGCTATTAAGGACCTACATCCCTATATAAGAAGGGGTAGAGTGCAGCAGATTTTGAAGCACATAGTGACAAGAACACACAACACAGAAAGTGGTTTCTCGCCTCAAAACTCTGCTTCTACTCCTTTCTTTGCCTAAACTGTGTTCATAGCTTTGCTCTAGTTCGCCGGGTTCGCTCGTTTGGGTGCTCAAACGTCGAACCGTAGCGTGTTTTATCCTGGAAAATAAGGTTTTAAGGCAAGAATGGTCTCTTGATTCACGCTAAAAACCCTTACCCAAACACGAGCCATCTTTCCTTCTTTCGGTTTTGGATTATGCTTCTAAGCAAAAATCCTCCTCTTCTGATTTAGTTTGGTTGGAATTATAATCTGTGGATTATAAATTCCATTTGGTTGATATGTATATATATTTTCTGTAGATATTCGTGCATATAACCATGGTGGTCTGATATATATATATATATATATATATATATATATATATATATATATATATATATATATATATATATATATATATCGAATAATATTTTATATATATAAATATTATTTTACCATATTAAATCGATAAGTAATCTTGCAGTTATAAAAGAAAATGTTATAATTTTGATAAAAAAAAATGTAATACTTATATCAAAATGTAAAAGTATTACATTTTTTTTTTATATAAGTAATAAATACTTTATTCCTGATTTATTAATATTACATTTGTTAATATAAGAATTACATTTCATCTTTACCCGACTTGTCTCACATACAAAGATTCTTAAGATGGTCTCACACCAATTTTTGTCAATGAAAAGATAGCATGCACGTGAATATATGAGTAAACCTTTTTTCTTTTCTTTTCTTTTCCCTTTTTTTGTCAGAATTTTTTTCCTTTCTTTTTTTCCTCAATTTACCTCTTCTCTCTTCCATTTCCTTCCATCTCTTTCCTACTTGACTCTAAAAAAACTTCAAAAAAATTTATACTATTAAGATTGCTCTAATATTATTTGCTTTACTAGAATCCCCAATCATGTTCCAAAGTCCTTTTAATAAGAGGGCTAGGAGTCAAAAGTGAATCATATATTAAAAAGTTTTTAGTTTTTATTCCTCTGATCTACATCCACCACCACTTGATAAAAAATATTTAATTTCTAATAATGAAAACTATTCTTCTGCCAAATAATGAAAAACTATACATAAAATTATTGTCACATATTCTAATTTTAGTAAAGAAAAAAATTGTAATAAATTAAAATTATGAGTCATTTTTTATTTTAGATTAATCAAAGCATGATGTTATGAGTAAGACTTTAAAAATAAACATATAATATTTGTTTTTAATAACTATTTCTTAACTCGTTTTTGTGGTTGATTATTTGTAATTCAAAGTCACAATAATCATTCAAAAAGAAACTTCTATCAATCACCGAGATTACATGCTAGCAATGTAAGACATGCATGAATTTCTTACATGTCATTATTCTCCATTATACTATATTATATTATAGCCAACTGACCATCAGGTACAACAATCAACTATAGAGTTAATTTCAATTTTTGTGTGAGAGTTTACTTTTAGTCTCTTTTTTTTGTATCAGAACATATTCATTTGGTCTTAGTATTATTGTGGTATGATAATTTTTTGTCATCCACTAACAAAATCATTGAAATACCGTTAAATACCATACAAAGATATTTCAATCTTTTTTATACAAAGTAGGTTGACCGGCTATATTTTTTGTGTTTATTTTTTTGAAAAAAAAACCATAATTGAAGATCGAAATGTCATTGTATTTAACGAAATTTAAACTGTTTTGTTGATAGAGGACAAAAATTATCATATTACAATAATACTAGGACCAAAAATGAATGTTGTTAAAAAAAAGACTAAAAATAGACTATCGCCTATAAATATAAGACAAAAAATGAAATTAACTCATTAATTATATAGTATATTGTTTTATTCTACTATCTCTAGAGAATTAGGCTTGACAACTTATCGTTTCAAACATGATTCTTTAACATTTGTATTTTGTTGTAGCTTGTAATTGCAGTCAAGTGCAGAGATATCTTGGCTTGCTATATCCGGGGGAGGTACTATACATCTTTATACATCATATAAAATTATAAATGTCTGTGCATTTTGTCTTTTTTTTTTCCACGCTTCATTTATTTGACTGGAATAATTTAATTATTTTAGCATTCCTCATTGCTAGTAAAGAATTCATATAATTTAATTATTTTAGCATTCCTCATTGCTACTAAAGAATTCATATAATTTGAACTCTAAGCTGCCTGAACGTACAATATGTCAAAATAGCTTAAAAAATTACCTCATGGAGTCATGGGTTAATCAACGTGGAAACTGACATGTTGTATTTAACAATAGAAATTTAGGATGAAGATACCAGACCGGCCAAACATATTTTTGCCTATATATTATTATATATTATCATGTGATTCATGTTCCTAAACCTTTTCTATGATTGTGGAAATGAGGTAACGTGGCACATCCTTCAAGCTCCAAGGTTTTGGCGGCTTGTTATTTGTGTAGTACGGTGAAGCAATAGTTATGCGGCGGAAACGTGTTCAGGATAGATTCATAATTTCTATACAGTAAATTCATAATTTTTTTTTTTAAATGTAGATTCGTAATTTTGTTTTTCATTTGTTGTTAACAGGATAAATTCATAATTTTTAAGCTGTAGATTCATAATTTCTATACTGTAGATTCATAATATCTGTAACAACAAATGAAAAACAAAATTATGAATCTACATTTTCAAAAAAAAAAAAAAATTATGAATCTACAACATAGAAATTATGAATCTACCTCTTTGTTCTCCACAACATAATTTGCGTCGGTGACGAGTTCAGAGAAACGACTCTTCTCTTTGATAAAATAGTTAGTCTATTAGTTAATTTTAGCTTGTTTTAATTTATTATTATTAGCGGTGTGAATTAATTAAACATTCAATATATATGAGTATTTGATGATTAATTAATTTTTAATAACAATTTATTGCTCCAAAACACTAAAATTTAAAAAGTTGTTCAAAGCAGTTTTTTCGATAAGTTTTTTGAGAAAGTTATTTTGTAGCTAAGAGCTAATTTACCAAACATCTTTCTACAATCAGCTAATACTATCAACAAGTCAAACTCACTAACTCAATCAGGCGATCAGCTAACAGTTATTTACCAAACACACACCCATGGGTAGAGCCAGTATCGGGGCAGTTGCCCCCCTCCCCCGCCCCCACCTCACCCCTTATATATAGGGGACCCTTGAATATATATATATATATATATATATATATATATATATATATATATATATATATATATATATATATATATATATATATATATATATATATATATATATATATTAAATGTTTAGATATAACTAAATAATATAGATATATATTATTCAAAGATGAAGTGTTTAGATTGTTAAGTATGTATGTGTTATAGTAGAGGTTAAGACAAGATGTTGAATCTCTCTAATTGATTAATCGTTTTTCTCAAAATATTTCATTTATTTTAATCGTTCGTTTCCACTAGATGAAATTTCTGGCCTCGCCCCTGCACCCACCCCTATTTTTTCTACCCTAATCTCTCACTTTTATTCTATAATGTGAAAAATGATCATAAGTTATCTTCATTTGTAAATCTCAGGGAAAATATCAACATCAAAATTTTATAGAGGAAGTAAACGTTAGAAATATAAGAAATATTTTCCTGACAGTATGCTTGAATTGATCTATATATGTTACGTGTTATTGTTATGCATGCATATAGTTTTTGACTTTTGTTCAATTAACTATCTGGACTTTTAAATGGTTGTTTGAATGAGTAAGAAGGAAAAACGCATTTCAATAACACAATTAAATATATCAGCAATCGATGTGAATCAAAAACAATTTCAGATGTGCTAAAAAAGGCTTCTCCAAATTAGAGTTGAAATTAAACATCATATCATTTCAGTCTATGTGGACCAAAGAAGAAATTTATAATTTTTTGACTTGTAATATGAAGAAGACATGTACGATGTACTGTGGCTTAATTGTTATTGTCATATTTTCAATGAACTAGAATGACCGTTATTACATGCATGGGAACTAAACTTGAGGCAGGTGTATAGTGGACAAAATTAAACCTAACAAGTTGCTGGTTACGTTTCACACCCATGCCGTGCGGATAGCCACAAATTGAGACCAACAAAAAATATACTTTTGATTGTAGGATAAGGGCATCCTCAATAGTGGTAGGATTTTGAGGAGATTTTGCAGGTGTGATTAGGAAAGAGAAATGAGTGAAAAGGAAAAAAAAAAGAAAAGGAAAAATAAAAAACAAAATCAAAAACTAACAAAATCCTCTCAAAACCTCTTAAAATCCCCAAAATCCTGACAAAATTCCCCAAATAACATAACTACCCCAACCTTCTATCTCCTCTCTCCTCTCTCCTCCACTTCACCCATTTTACCTAAAACAACGTGAACAATCCCCCTATTGGGGTTGCTCTAAGAGCATCCACATCAATTGGGGAGAATGAGAGGATAATGTAAGAGTGATTAGGAAAGAGAATGTGAGAGGGGGAAGAAAAAAAGAAAAAAATAATAATAAAAAACTGATTTAAAAAAAAAATTAAATAAATATAAAGCCTTGTCAGGCGCGCTGACAGCGCTGTCAGCGCGCCTGACGCGCCACACGGGCGCGTGCACTACACGCGCCCGTGTGGCACTTGGTTGTGCGCAAACGCGCACAACATTGGTTTCTTTCTTTCTTTTTTTTTTTCGGACATTATTTTGTTATTTGCAGGACAAATATCTCCTCAAATGATGCCACCCCACATTTGCTATTAACCACACCCAACATAATTGTTCTGACATTAACCCCATATTATCTACTAGTGTGGATGCTCTAATGTGTAAAACAAAAATTATACGTTTGATTTTATTGTTATTTTAAATTTCTAGCGTGTGCTGCAAGCTTGCAACACTAAAATGGCAGCTTTTGTCCTCCTCTTTTTTTTTTTTTTGAAGACTCCCTATTGAAAGTGGATTAGAGTTGTAAAGTGCAGATAAAATAGTGAATGAATTGGAAATTTGGTAATATAGATGTAAAACTAATTTAAAAAATGAGAAAGCATTTCAGGAAAAAGGTTAAACCCACCTTATATAACAAGGCCTTTTTTTCTTTGGAGTTTGGACCACATAATAAATGTCCACCTGCGTTTTCTTTATTCGGTTTGAAGCATGATCAATATACAGATAATATTATAGATATTTGCAAACATGGCATGCAGATGTCGATATGTCCGAGTGGTTAAGGAGACAGACTTGAAATCTGTTGGGCTTCGCCCGCGCAGGTTCGAACCCTGCTGTCGACGATATTTGTTTTGATTTTTTTCACCCTTCACTTTTGGAAGATATACTTCACTGCTCACAGTTATCCCCTTGCATATAATATTTTGTTAGTTAATACGGAGTACTTTTATAAACAATTAATGTGAACTTAAATAGTTTTTAAAAAGTTCAAATACAATGGCATTAATTTAGGATATAAATTATGTTAATGCGTTGGCTTTTAATGATTATGTAAGTCACAGCTTTCATACTTTTTAATCCCTCTAACATGGATCCAACTAGGACTAAATAACAAATTTTTATGATCATGTAAATTAAAGCCTCCATGTTTGTTAGATTTCTCGAGCAAAGATCCAACCAAGAATATATGATAAATTTTTATGATCATGTGAATCACTGCCTCCGTATTTCTTAAAGGTGTTCCAATGAATATCCAACTATACGATTGTATGACAAATTTTCCTATTCATGTGAGTTACAACCTCCATGTTTTTTAACCCCTCCTACAGGGATCCATCCATGACTAGGTGATAAATTTGTATGATCATGAGAGTTACGTTCCTTAATTTATTTATTTTTTTTATGTTCTTCTAGTAATGATCTAACTTGGACGGGAAGACGATTGTTTTATTTTTTTTTTTATCATGTGAGTTATAGCCTCCATGTTTTTTAATCTATCCAGTAAAGATTCAACTAGGATGAGATGATTTTTATTTTTTTATTTTTAGTTATGTGAGTTATAAACTCCATGCTTTTTGTATGTCCTTATAGTAATTATCAATTCTCCTCTCACTGTATTGAAAAATTATATATATATATATATATATATATATATATATATATATATATATATATATATATATATTCAGTATTATAGTAATACATTTGATAATTTAAGCTTAAGATTGTTGTTGTTGTTGTTATAAATGGTGTATTGTCTTTGGAGGAGTTGAAATGCCACGAATACCCTTGAAGTACTCCAATTGTTTAAGAAATTGACGGTGGTCCTTAAATTTGATAAACATTGGTACACACTAATGACAAAGTCAACTATATGCTCCCAAATCTTTATGGAGAGTTACATCTTTTCTTAACGGTAATAATTTTAAATTTAGTAATTTATTATCTCTTCTATCTTATCCTAGTAAAGTTTAGGGGCTAAAATAAAATTACTAATTTTAAATAGATTTGTTTTGTTACCAATTACTGTACTCCTAAGGAGCAAAATGCTGGTTGAATTAATTTTTTCATATGAGAGGAATTTAAACTCTCGACCTCTTTTAAGTGACGAGA
The DNA here is from genome assembly GCF_001879475.1 of Ipomoea nil. Taxonomy (NCBI): domain Eukaryota; kingdom Viridiplantae; phylum Streptophyta; class Magnoliopsida; order Solanales; family Convolvulaceae; genus Ipomoea; species Ipomoea nil. The sequence continues at coordinate 247,085 of NW_017619354.1, forward strand.
GTGCACGACCATTCACGCCAACCAAGTTGGTTTATTACTTTTTTAACTTTATTGAAATTTCCTTCAGTATGATGTATTAAAACGATTTAATGAAAATTTAAGTTTTAAACGTGGTGATTGTTTTCAATTGTTATACTAAAATGGGTGTTTGACTGGGTGGTGATACTTATTAAAGACTGTTTACACTTGAGTAAAAAAGTTTGAGACTATCCAGTTCACGCACATTGTTTGAGAGGGAAATAGATGTGTGAATTTTCTTGCCAACTTGAGACAAGGAATGGATTGGGGTATTACCGTTCTCGACCAGGCCCCGAGTGGCATGATTCATCTCCTCTCGGCTGATGGCAACAGAATTTGGACAAAAAGTTAGATAAGGCCCCTGTTGTACCAAAAAAAAAATGGGAGGGGGGGTGGGGGGATGTGTGATGGACAAACATTTAACTTTGATAATTCTATAATTGATGAAATATTAATTCATTTATAGTTTTCAAGTTTCATAATAATTAAATTAGATTGATAACAAATGATTAAATTTGAAACCGTAACCAAAATTAAAGGTAAAATACTTTTTCTTCACTATTAGTCATCAACTTTGAATTTCTTATTACTATTAGTCATTCTGATGAGGCTTTCGATTAAACATTACTTGAATTAATTGTTTTATATCGAACTTTCATGTGATATTTGGTCAAAAACACACCATAATGATTAAAATTTTAGAAAATAAAAACACTAATAGTGAAAAATAAAAGTCTAGCATTATAAGTAGAATTGTTACCAGGCCATGTCTCAAACTATGGTTTATCTTCTCATGATCTGCTTTTGTTAGATATTAAGGATATGATGAATAGGTTTACTGAGATTGATATATCTTTTTTGTTAAACGTTCAGCGAATCAGGCTGCTCATTTGTTAGTTAGGAAGTCTGTTTCTAAGCTTGAACATAGAGAGCGGGTCTCTTCCTCTCAACACATTATTGTGGTCCACACAGTGTTAATAGACCATAACAAAAAGTACATTATTAATATACTAAAAGTCCATTATTTATGTACTGAATGTACATTATGTAAAATAATGTATTTTTCTTGAACATAATGCACATGTTTAATATACTAAAAATACATTATTTATGTAATGAATATACATTATTTGATAGTATGGTCCATACAATAATAATTGCTTCCCCACCTTGTGCTCTCTGTAATGTTCTGATTGATATATGAATTAAAATCGTTTTCGTTTGGTTTCAAAAAAAATAATAATAATAAATCCGGAAACTATTGTCAACCCAATTGTCTCACTGATCGTACGGCCACAAAAAAAATGGGAGTCAAAGTTCAAAATCAAATTTAGGGTGTGTTTGGTTGGTGGGTTTTGCCCATAGGAATGGGTATGAAAGTGATTGTTGTTGTTTGGTTGATAGGTTTTTAGAACACTACTATGGGTTTCGAATACTCCATCAATTGAAAAACCCATATCCAAATAATATAAGGGTTTCATTCCCTTATTCATTCTCAAGCACTACTATTAGTAACCATTCCCATTCCACCCTACTACCAAACATGTTAAATACTTTCACCAAAATCCATTACCATTACCAAGTATTTGATACCCATTCCGATTCCGATTCTTACGTGCGAACCAAACACACCCTTAAATAAGTTTCAAGCCTCGTGAGGAAACAAAAGTCAAGTGGCACAGTCGTAAATATGATACAAAGTGAAGGGTGATTTTGTAAGTCGGTGATTGGGTCAATAGTCAATCTTTATCAACAGAGAGAGATCACATACGGAGAGAATTTATAGCGCCAGGCCGAGAGAAGATGGTAAGCACTAAGCAAGAAATCATCCCAACATAATTCCCTAGTCAAGCCACCCTCGCCGCCGCCGCCGCCGCCGCCTCCGTCCAAATGGTCATCGGCCTCCGCCGCCTATAGCATCCATTTCCGCGTCCTGTTTTATCTGTTTATATTCCTGCCGGGCGATCGACAATGGCTAACCAGTTGGGGAACCTGGTGGAATCCATAAAGTCGAAGGTGAGGAAATTGAAGAAGTCGAAGAAGCCGTACGTGAAGATGGACAAGAGTTCCAGCGTGAAAGTGGAGATCCGCAGCCGCAAGGCTCGCCAGATCATCGACAAGACCCTCCGCGTCGCCGATCGCCCCGGCCAACGCAGCCTTTCCTAGTAGTAAATATACACCCAGATTAAGGTTAGGGCCGGCCAATCGGCCGGCGGGCGTTCCTCGGACGTCGAAAGTTTCTCATTTCTTGTTTCGAAATTGTAGAAATGTCGGCGTTTACTGCTCTCAACCGTTTCGATCCTTCTTTTTCTTTTTCTTCGTCTTCTTTTACTAAAAAGTTAAACAGAAGAATTAATAATTGTGTTTTTTTTTTAAACAATTAATAATTGTGTTATTTTCTTAATAATAATCTAATTCCAGATAGTTTATTCTTTATTGTTATTTTATTAATTAAATTAAAAGAGAAAATTTAAGTGGAAGTGCGAGACAGTAGAGTTGGAGTATGGACAACTATTATGGGCACTTTATTTGCACCATACAACCACCCACTATTTTTAATTTTACTTTTTTTTTTGAATTTTTTTTTTTGAAGTTAATTTTACTGATATTTTTTTCTATGAAATATAAATGGAGTAAAATTTAACTTTTTCACCAATTTTGTAGGGTTATGGTCTGGGGTTCAGGGTAAAGGGATTTAACTCCTTCACAATCGGCGATAGGGTTAAGGTGTAGGCTCCATTGCGAGAGATTATGAAATCATACGCATATTTGTGGGATTGTGATCACTTGAAATCTTCATTTGACATTTATAGTTAAATATATTTCAAAAAAAAAATAATCTCGTTTAATAATACGATAAATTTTGATCGTTAAGTGGATAGTATGTTAGATAAATTTTTTATTAAAGCATTCACACTTTTACTCTTAGTATGTTAGACAAATTTTTTATTAAAGCATTCACACTTTTACTCTTACTCTTAAAATAAAAGAGAATTAGACAACTTTATACGTTACTTTTTTCATGAGAGAAACACTTTTTAACAATTCAACTCTAACTTTTGTAAAAATATAATGATTTTAAACATGTAATCCCTTACATACTCTTATTTGTATTTTATAACCTTTATTTTTTGGAAAGTATTTTATACTTTTAATAACTTTTAAAAACAATTTCTTAGCTATATCATTAAATTAAATAGTTATGGATCAAATTAAAGTATATATCACATTACACTCAAATAGTATTCCCCCACCCCCAAACCCCGGTGTTATTATTATTATATTATTTTTATTTAACTATTATATAAATTGTTTGCTAAAGTAAGTCTATAGCATAAAATATTTCGTAGCACTGTAACATTAAAAAAGAAAAAAAAATGACGTGTCTTTTGGACGGCTAAGATAAAACCAAATACAAAAAGCAATTTAATGCAATATTAATGCGTGGCTAACGAAATTCAATGTCCTGACTCGGATACGCATCAATATAGTAGTAATGGTTGGTTACTGGTACACGTGCAACCTCCATAAGTGGATTATTTTTTGTATTTAAAAAAAAAAATTGAGACAAAGAAATATGTAATTACTAGTTTTCAAAAAAAAAAAATGTAATTATTCTTTCAAAAAAAATATGTAATTATTATATAGAAATAACATAGAAGGTTCTTTGGCAGAGCTTATTTAGAAGCTTATAGTTTATTTTAAATTACTAATAAGTTATGTTTGATAATGTTCTTAAAATAAGTTGATAGTTAAAAATAAGAACTTATTTTTAAAAGCTACTTTATGTAGCGTTTAAAAAATGAGTTAGTAGCTTCCTAACTTTTTTACATCTTTATCCTTATTATTTTAAATAAATGACATATTTTACCCTTCTTGATTAAATTTTTTTTAGTCTTTTCTCTTCTCCTATATATTTTATTTATCATCTTTTGCAACCCTTAAGTTCTAACTCCAATCGTCCACTCATAAATAAATGACATCATTTACCATTCTCGAATAAAAACTTTTTTTTTTTTTTTTAAAAAAATTAATATATATCTCATATATTATATATTATAAAAACAAAAACATTTTTTATATAAATTAAATATATCTCAGATATTTAATAATATAAAAATAATATAATAATCACATCACTTACATTTTATTAAAATGTCCTTTTTAGTCTTTTTACATTTATCAACTTATCAAAAAGTTAATTTTACCAAACACTTTTAAGCATAATCAGCTAGTTAGTAGCTCTTCAGTTTTCAACTTCTAACTTGCTTTTCAGCTTTCAACTACTTTTCAACTTCTAGCTACATTTTCAGTTAGATTTGCCAAACATAAACAAAGTAAATCATGTGTTTTTTTTTAATAATAACTCATTAATTATATATGCGATGGAAATCACCAATGAAGTATGCAATGCACGGTTTAAAATTTTAATAATTTTAAAATTGTTGTTCATTTCAGTTTAAAAAAATGTGAAGTCTACAATATATAATAATAATTATAGAAATATTAATTAAGAAATATAAGACATTTGTAAATAAATTATACATTTCATGGGGGTGTTTGGTTATTAGTTAATCAGTCAATTTTTGACTTATTTGGCCATTTTAACTGTTTGACTTAGTCAATCAACTGAAATGGATGTTTGGCCACTGACTTTTTCATTCAGCTTATTCATCCTAATAAGCTGATTTTTGAAACGCTGAGTGAAGTAGCGTTTTTGGATGGGCTGGTTGCAATTAATTTTTAAAAAACATATTTACCCATCAATCTTCTTCTTTTCTCCCATTCTTCCCCTTTCACTGGTAGCCATGAACAATACTCAAGACCACACATCTAAACTCACAAATTAAAAGTAAATAATAAATGAAAAAAAAAAAAAAAAAAAAAAAAAAACTATCAACTCATCACAAAAATCTTCATCCTCAAAATTCAGAACACACAACAAATTAAATACACAAACTATATTTTTTTAATTCACAAATTAAAAGTAATAAACAAAAAAAAAAACAAAACAAAACAAAAAAAAAAATCGATCATCTGTATCCTTGCTGTCATTGATTCTCACTCTCTCCACTAAGGCTCGAACTCACAACCTTTTAATTTAAATGAAAGTCCGACCCGGGTACCTTTAGACCACATAGTCTTAGTCCGAGTAATTGTAGTATAATTTAACTAACAAATACCAGGAGTATCGGGTTATCGATCCACAGGGAAGCGGGCATATCAAGCACTAGCTACTAATATATTCACGAGAAGCTAATCCTAATGAAAATGGTGATTGATCAATTGTAAAAATAAAACTAATTAAAAGAGAACAAGGTAGCAGGTTGATGAAAACAATAGAGAAAGAGTGAGATTTCTGGGATTCAAGTGCTTAATCACCTAGTGTCAATCTAAAGTGCAACATTTAATTTGGGTTCAAACAAGTGTGAGAATGCATACAGGAGAAGGAATTACTCATGTAACTCCAACCTAAAATAATGCGAGTGAATATTCATTCCCATGATATAAACGCTCTAACAATTCAAAAACAAGCATTCAAGATCAATCCTTAACTAAAATGTCATCTCCCAATGTGCAATAGTTAAGTGCAATTGTGGGTGTTCTAAAATATGTCCTAACTCCCATTAAGACATAAAGATAGCATTGAAACTAGGGATGGCAATGTGCCCCGTCCCCGTTGGGGAACCCCGCCCCCGTTGAGGACGGGGACGGGGACGGGGAAAAAATTTGGGGATCGGGGACGGGGACGGGGAGTTTGTGAAATTCCCCGGCGGGGACGGGGACGGGGACGGGGATACCCCTCCCCGCCCCGCCCCGCCCCGTCCCCGAATAATATATATATATATATATATATATATATAGTTTTAGGAATTAGAAATTAGATATAGATTATTAGAATTTCTTTTTGTCTGTGGCTAATATAGTGTACTTTGATTTAAACATAATTAGTTAATTACATAAAACAATATTGTATACTGTGTATATTGAATATTACATAGAATATAATGTATGTAATTAAACATAATTGTATAAAGTATTGTGTACTGTGTATAGAATATATGTATTTAAATTCTGAACATAATTACAAAAGCATTGCTATACTAATACTGTGTATATATTCAAATATATTATATATTATTGAATATTGAATTTTTCTTTTATAGATTTCAATTTTTTTTTTAAATTGTACTATGGGTTGATCGAGGATGGGGATTCCCCGTCCCCGCCAAATTCCCCGTGGGGACGGGGACGGGGAATTTTTTCAAATCCCCGCCGGGGATGGGGACGGGGACGGGGACGGGGTTGGGGTGGCGGGGACGGGGACGGGGAGTATACTCCCCGCCCCCGCCCCGCCCCGTTGCCATCCCTAATTGAAACGAGCAATTTGGACCCTTAATTACTAGCATCAACAAGATAAAACACAATTGCAACACAAGCTATAAAATCCAAATGCAAATATATTAATGAATTTAAGAACTATGCACATAGGTTCATAAACACTTTCACCCAAAATTCCATAAGATGTTTTAGCCACTCATGGATATAAAAGAGTTTATAAGAAACAAGAAAGTAAAAGAAAATGGAAAAAGACTCGTAGCTCTTGGTGTGATTATCTCACTCTTTTTGTCTCCAAAAACGCAGCTTCCAAGTTAGGGTTTGAAAGAAAAGGATGTTATATATAATGGGGCAAAAGATGAGACAAAACAGAAAATTATTCACAGTAAAAAATCGCAGATCTAGAACTCTCGACGCGTCGAATCATTGGCTCGATGCGTCAAGTCATTTTGACACAAAATTCTCGGCCATACTTCCTATTTTCGATGCTTCGAGAGTAATTCTCGACGCGTCAAGAATCTCCTTGTGACGCAGGTTCAATTTGTAGGCTGATTTTGACCATTTTCCCTTCTAATCTAGACTTTGATGTCTTCATAAAAGTTGTATCCCTTTAAGTCTTATTTTCAATAGCGCAGGAATCACTTCATTTGGATATTCCTAGGCTGAGATATGGTCCAAACACCAAACTGTAATTTTTACTTCTTGCTCTTTTGCTCCACTTTTGTCTTGGTTTGCCCAAGTGTTCAAGACCATTGAAGACACCACTCTTTGGCTCCCTTTGAAATATTTTAGCCACATCTTTAGCTTCACCTTGGTTCCAATTAACTCGAGATTCATTCTAAATGTCCCGAAAGGCATACGATTGTCTTCAATTCAACAATTTATGCACCTAAGGATATAAACAAATGAATTAAAGCATATTTTGCATAAAATCAAAGTATCATTCACTCAAAATAGGTCTATATATGGGGTAGAGTCATGGACATAAACACAGTTATCACTTGCTGAGGCGATGGCGATTAAGGAAGCCTTGTCATGGACGATGGAATGTGGTTGGCGTAAGGTGGTGGTTTACTCAGATTGTCACATGGTCTGTTCGTTGCTTAAGTCTAGTTCACTTAATAATTCTTACGTGGGATGTCACTCAAGGAGTGTATTTCCCTCAAACGACATTTTGATGTTGTGTCGTTTCGTTTTGTTCCTAGATCAGCAATAAACTTGCTCATGCTTTAGCTCGAGCTGATTCTGAGTCTAGTCCTCGGTCTTGCTTTTCTATTGTATCCAACATTTGGTTCATATTGCTTGATATATTCGTTTCTTGGTTTTCCAAAAATAAAAATAAAATTACACTATGTTGCATAAGTAATAAAAAAAAAAAAAAAAAGTGTACTTTGATCTCTCTCTCTCTAAAGATATGCCATCTCATATATTGTTTATTTTATTTCAGGAATTGGTGAACAGTTTGCATCTGCTAAAGGGGTAAGGAATCCAATCAATTAGGTTGCTTTACCATTTCTTACAAGTGTGTGTCTGTGTGTTTGTATAATTGTATTACTGTCTGGCTTTACTCTCTGCAACTTATGTTTTAACTTACTGCATAGTATATAATTTGAAGGCCTATTTGATAGATTTCCCATATGTAATTTTACAAAATACCATACTTTCACAAGCTTTCTCCATTAAGGCATCAAAAAAGACCAGAGGAACAAAATCACAGAAGGACAAAGAAGAAAACAAACAAAGAGCAAAATAAGAAAGCAAAACGATGCTATGAAAGGCATGTTCTTTCAGTAAATATGCTAGTAAGATTTCCATAGGTGAACGTACATATCAGCGAAAACTATTGTTTTGTTCCACAAAGAATGCTAAGTTGGTCCAGTAAGAGCAGGGTGAGCCTGGCTGCGCCAAAGGTGTATATGCAGATGACACAATTTGTAGGGAAAGAAAACTAAAAATGAGAATAACCCCAACCAAGATGACAAGAGATTCACACTTGTAACAAGGTCACGAGTTCAAATCTTTGCCTCTTAGTTTGAGCCAGTCAACTACGGGTAATCTAAGGTGATTTACTTTCTTGTGATCCTTTGCCTGTTAAGGTCACAAGGCGAGGTTTACTCACACTCGAAAGGGTCTTAGAGTTTCCCTCATCAACCCAAAAATCTAAAGATAGCAAAGCATTGCTCAAATTGATGGTGGCACAGAAATGAGACATCAGAGTGCCTACCTGACAACATCTGTGCATTTTCTAATAATTATCACAAATCGCAATTAAAAATCATTCATATCAACAACATGCATCATCTTCAAACAAATTATAATAGAACCGTGACAAAAATGCAACAAAACATCTATCACAAGTAGCAGTGTGTACTCAAAACCGGTGACTGCATGTGCATATTACGATGAACACACCTTGTTCTTGTCATAGCAGTTGAGAGCAGTGAGTTAATGTGCATTTTATATTCAGGAGCAGACCATGTTCTTGTCTTGAAACATAGAATGAAAACAGAACAAAAGAATAAGCTGCAAATCTCAAGATATTTGTAATGACCAAAGTTCAACAGCATCTTTTGCAGTATATAGAAAGACAGATTGAATAATTTCACTCAAGAATCAACATAGCTTTGGACAGAATTTCATAAAGATTGAATAATTTCACACAAGAATCAACATAGCTTTGGCCGGAATTTCATAATTGCATCAACAATTATACAAACATAATGGCAATCACAATCACAATATATATTAACTCCAAATAAAATAGAGACATATTGCTAGATGAAACAGAATCTATCATTCGAAAACATAATTTGTCAAACACATCATTTTATAACACTGTTTATCTAAAACACAAGTCTCAACACAAGCTACACATTGAAATTCAAAATTTTAGGAGTATATCAAACTTCAAACAAAAAAAAAAGAGACAATATCCTGCCTTTAGTCACCCTTCCTCCTGAAAGAGCATCCCTCCGTGAGTCTGGCACGCCCACCAGTAGGCTGGCACAATACCGTCTGGCAGTTCCCGCACACCACAACAGTCTGAGAGTGGCTGAACACAGTGGTTCTGTACATATCGGATCAAATCATTTTTTATTTTGTAATCACCATTAACAACAAATCATTAAGCACAAGTAACTAAACTACTAAATTTCAAGAATGATTTCATACAATACAACAAAAGAAACAAAACATAATCAAATTACTTACATGTTGAAGCAACCTTGACACTTGACATCCTACAAGCAAACCACAATCACAACAGGAAAAACAAAATCAAAACCCAAGCAAAGCAAAATTTAACCAATACGAAAAAAACTTAAGCGAACAAAACAGAGAACCAATCGTAAGTAAGAGAGAATATACCATGAAGAAAGAATTGGGAGACTGCACGAGGCGCTTGAGCTTGTGCTTTTTCTTCTCGAGCTCAGCAGGAGGGTTCAACAAATCGATATCGTTTGGGAGAACCTGCAATTATCCGCACATTCATATAAATTAGTATGATTGTCTATAAATCAAATGTGCGAACAAAACAAAACCAATCAAGTTGTGAGAAAATTCACCATTTTGTGAAACGCACATTCATATAAATTAGTATGATTGTCTATAAATCAAATGCGCGAACAAAACAAAACCAATCAAGTTGTGAGAAAATTCACCATTTTGTGAAAGAAAACCGGAACTCTGAAACGAAAGAAGAGATGGAGACTCGGAAGAAAGCCGAAACTGAACAGCTGCGTTTGAAACTGGAATGGCTAGGGTTTGGGTGAAGGCTCAATGTTAGAACTTAGAAGTATTGGGTTGGATCTTCATCAAAATCATATCAAGCCCAAATTTTAATGATATACCGAGAATTTTTTTTTTTTTTTTTTTTTTTTTGAGAACATATACCGACTACCGAGTATACACTGACAAATTATTGTGTGGGTCATGGTCTACACAGTATTATGTGGATCATAACAAAAAGTACATTTTTAATATATTAAATATACATTATTTTTGTACTGAACGTACTTTTACAATATAATGTACACTCAGTACAAAAATAATGTACATCTCCTGAACACAATGTACATTATTTTTGTATTGTATGTACATTATTTTTGTACTGAATGTAAATTATTTTACAGTATACAAAATATGGTCCACACAACTTGTATGGACCATGATCCACACGATAATGATTGATATTATACAGTTATACACACAGTCTAGCATTTTAAAGTATTTATGTCCAATATTAAAAGAGTTAATACCCAAAATCATCCTCGACTATAGTGGTTTTTCTCAATTTCGTCCTAAACGACTTTGGTGACCTAATATCGTCCTAGACTTTTGTGTTTCGCTCAATTTAGTCCCAGACTTTTGTGTTTTTACTCAATTTAGTCTCTCATTTGTTATTCTGTCCATTTGGTGTTAAATAAATATACAATTCAGTAATTTTAATATTGGCATCTCTTTTCTCATAGACATGTGAACTGCGAAATCCTTTTTTTAATAAATAAAAATAATTAACAAATTTTAATTTAAATTATATTTAACAATTTTTTAAAGTGGTTTTTTTTTAAAGGAGCCAGCATGGCATTTATTCAAAATACTCTGAAATAGAGTCTAGAGGGACAGAGTCCGAATACATAGTAGCAGTGTGAATAAAAAGAAGCTAAACTATGAGCTAAATAGTTTTCTGATCTAGGAATAAAAATAACTGAACAATAATCAAAATAGGCGATGCGTGCTCTGCATACATCAACGGCATAGCCAACATATGACTGGAGTGAGGCAGTTGCGTCTAACAAGTATTGTTTTAATGTTAAACAATTCGTGAATAATTGTATAGACCGTTCTCCACGATTCCATAACCACGACAGGGCTTCTTTGCATGCGAATGCTTCGGCCATAAGTGGGGAGAGACAATTCGATAAGAGCGCACTGAATGCCGAGATATATCCCCCTTCCCCATCGATCAACACTGCCCCGACAGTGGCCTTTCCCGTGGCATGCGAAAAACCCGCGTCGAAATAGCATTTCCTTGTTGGCGTGTGGAGATCCGGTGGGGCAGACGTGTGTCCGGCCGTGTCTTGTTGCTGCTGTAATTGTGTCACGATGGCAGTGACATGCTGCAGTACAGGGGCAGCCGGCACAACAATACGGTCTCGACGAGGATGGACTTGTTGCCATGCGTGCACCACGGCGGTAATTTTAAAAAATAAATAAAATATCTATAATACAATACTAATACCCACATATATTGATACTAGTTTTACACGCGCATTGCGCGATTAATTTAATGCACAATTTTGTATTTAAATAAATAATTCAAAGTATATCAATGCAAGATTATATATGAGAAGTTCATATAGTTACATTAAAGATAATGTTTAATTTGCACTTCTTCTTTTTTTGCCTTTATTTTATTTTATTTTTTATTTTTTTTAAACAAACAAATGAATTTTCCTTAAATAATGTCAAAATCCGAACTATCAAAAATGATAGTTAGCGGTACATTAAACCAAACCATATATTCGGTCATAGAAACAACAACCATTGCAAGAGCATGTGCTACTCATGTGTTCGCCGAACATTTGGTTCCGACTCAATATGAGTTGATCGAGCAATTCTTTAATTCTCAATCCAAGCTAGCGCTTCCTCGATTCACACCGCATTAGGAGTGTGCATCCGGACAGTTCGGACGGATCGGGTGAGGGATAGGTTCATCCGATCGGATTTTGGATATGTATTTTGACTACCCTATCCGTTTAAAATTGTTGACTTATCCGGTCGGTTATATCATTGTTCGGTTTGGATCGGGACGGTCGGATATCCGACATTATTTCGGTTAATAACATATTGTTGAAATCAAATAAAAAATTCATGAGTAAATACCACCTATGGTCCCTCGAGTTTGGTGGCATCGCCATCAACGGTCCCTAACTTCCGTAATTACCATTCGTCATCCTCCGAGTTGTCAAAAGTTACCTCCTAGCGTCCTTCCCCTCCTAGCGTCCTTCCGTTACTTCCTCCTGTCTCAGCCGTCAAAATGGAGGGTAATATTGTCATTTGACTTATACAAAAAGAGTTAATACCAGCCAAGGTCCCTCGAGTTTGGTGGTTTAGCCATCTTTAGTCCTAAGTTTCCATATTCCATTATTTTCCTTCTTTCATATTCTCTTCTTCAAATGTATTATTATTACTATTATTTATAGTTATTATTAAATTCTTATTATTATTACTATTATTTACAGTTATTATTGTTATTATTAAATTATTATTATTGTTATTGTTATTATTATATTATTAGCATTAAATTATTATTATTATTATTATTATTATTATTATTATTATTATTATATTCATATTCATATTATTATTATTATTATTGTTATTGTTATTATTAAATTATTATTATTATTATTATTATTATTATTATTATTATTATTATTATTATTATTGGTGGTTTGGCCATCTTTAGTCCCAAACTTGGCCAAACAATATTAAAGAAAGTTGGTGGTTTCTCAACTTCCAACTCGAACTCCCTCTTCTCCTATACAATATTAAAGAAAATTTACAAATGTATAGGGGTCGTTTACTTCATTTATCTGTTTTTCCATTTCGAGTTTTTCATTTCTCCATTTCTCCAGTTTTCTTTCTCCATTTTTCCAGTTTTCCTTCTCCATTTTTTCAGTTTTCCATTTTTCCATTCCTCCAGATTTTTATTTCTCTAATTTTTTAATTTTATTAAATACACTCATCCTATATAGCATTTGCACATTTCTACAACAACAATAATAATAATAATTTAATAATTTAATAATAATAATAACAACAATAAATAATAGTAATAATAATAAGAATTTAATAATAATAATAACAATAACAATAATAATAACAATAATAATAATAATAATAATAATAATAATAATAATAATAATAATAATAGCATTTGTACATTTCTACAACGACAAAAACAACAACAATAACAATAATAATAATAGTAATAATAATTAAAAAAATAACAATAAATAATAATAATAATAATAATAATAATTTAATAATAATAATAATAATAATAATAATAACAACAATAATAATAATAATTTAATGCTAATAATATAATAATAACAATAACAATAATAATTTAATAATAACAATAATAACTTTAAATAATAGTAATAATAATAAGAATTTAATAATAACTATAAATAATAGTATAATAATAATACATTTGAAGAAGAGAATATGAAAGAGGGAAAATAATGGAATATGAAAACTTGGGACTAAAGATGGCCAAACCGCCAAACCACCAAACTCGAGGGACCTTGGCTGGTATTAACTCTTTTCGTATAAGTCAAATGACAATATTACCCTCCATTTTGACGGCTGAGACGGGAGGAAGTAACGGAAGAACGCTAGAAGGTAACTTTTGATAACTCGGAGGATGACGGATGGTAATTACGGAAGTTAGGGACCGTTGATGGCGATGCCACTAAACTCGAGGGACCATAGGTGGTATTTACTCAAAATTCATAAATTAAAATCAAAAGCACAATAATAAGTAACTGAAAGTCTGAAATATTGAATAAATAAGTAAATAATTAATAGAATGATAGTGTAATAGACTAATACCTGTAATACTAAGCTACTAAGTTAGTAATTAGTATTACTAAGTAGTCTATTAACTAACATTAAGAGTCTTAACTCTTAAGTGGCTAAGAGTCTAAGACTCCAAAAAAACTCCAGAAGTACATACTAGCTAGTATACTACTTACTACATACAAATTTACATACTACATACACAACTGTTTAAACTTTAAACCGAAGCACCACAAATACAAATTCACCCAAAATCAGCAATTCAGCATTCAGCAACTCCTAGACTTTTAGAATTCAGACAATTAGACTTATTCTTCTTCCTGTGAATTGTGGCAAGTTAGTGTAAATAATTAGTACACAAGCAAGTAAGCAAGTAAAGCAACTGAGCAAGCATTAGAAAATGAAAAACAGAGAAGGGATTATATAAATATTAGCTCAGTAAGCATTTTTTCCATATCATTTGGATTAAGGGCATATTGCTTCAATATACCTTAAGTATAGAGCAACTGACCAACTTAATCATTTCCTTTTCAGATTGAAGGTGGAAGCTTCATCATTGCCAAACTTGCCAACTTAAAGTGAACAGACAGAATAAAATAGTCCATACATTACCAAATGCCCAAGGTACTTGAGGCAGCAACTTAGTACAAGTTACCAGGTCTTCACACTTACAGAGTTTGATACTTACAGATGTCCAGTGTAATTGAGTCAAACACAGTGGGCTCAAAAAATAGCAAGTGAGATTAGATTGCAATTTAGTTAAACAGTCAAATACTGTAAAAGATTGCAATAAAATCAAGTAAGTAAATCAAGTAATGTAAATAATAACATTACAGGAATTGTAGCAAGTGTAGAACCAAGAGACCTCCCACTTCCACCATCACCACTTAACTCTGCAAAATAAACAACAAAAGTTAAGTGTATTAACAATTTAAGCAAGTTAAGGATTAAAATATAAGTCATACCTTTTTCAAACCTCTCCAACTCTTCCAGATTCTCCTCAATACATAAAGGAGTATTTTGCTTTCTAAGCCAATCTTGTGTACACACCAATGCTTCCACAATTTTTGGAGTTAAAGAACTCCTAAAAGGATCCAATACTCTTCCAGAAGTACTGAAGGCAGATTCTGAGGCTACAGTGGAGATTGGAATGGCTAGGACATCCCTAGCAAGCTTAGACAGAACTGGAAACCTAGCAGAGTTGATCTTCCACCATCCAAGTATATCAAAAGATTCTTCCTCTTCAACTATTCCCTCACTCAAGTACATATCCAACTCAGTTTGTTTCTTACCCCCAGACTCCAATCTTTGCTTTTTAATACAAAATTACAAATATACAAATACAATTAAGGGAATACATCCATAAACTTACAAAGAAATCCAGATTCAGGGATATATTTTAAATATCCAGATGAATCAGAGACTGTTATAACATAAAAACAGCTCATTTCATCAACATCATTAACTGAATTTCTATGGGGCTTCCACCAATTAAAGCCTTTAAGAGACATTATAAGTTTATAACACTGAAATTTATAAGACTCTTATAAGTTATAACAGTCAGTGCTTCCACCAGAATGCAGAATATGAATCACAGATTGACTTAATCACATAAAAGTTATGAAATCAAGATACAATCTGGAACTTCTCAACAGATTGACTTAATCACAGTCCACAGAAATCAAAGAATCATAGAAACCATAATCAAGTATCATAACATCACAAACAAGGGACAAGTGATATACAATCTGGAACTTCTCAACAGATTGACTTAATCACAGTCCACAATTCAAAGAATCATAGAAACCATAATCAAGTATCATAACATCACAAACAAGGGACAAGTGATATACAATCTGGAACTTCTCAACAGATTGACTTAATCACAGTCCACAATTCAAAGAATCATAGAAACCATAATCAAGTATCATAACATCACAAACAAGGGACAAGTGATATACAATCTGGAACTTCTCAACAGATTGACTTAATCACAGTCCACAATTCAAAGAATCATAGAAATCATAATCACACACAGTCAGTGCTTCCACCAGAAATCCAGAATGTCACACAACATATCACAAAATAGATCACAAATTCGCAATAAACTCAGAGCAATATGCCAATAACTTTAAGAAATAACTTTTACAAAACTAGGGTTTGCAGTAACAGCTAACAAAGTCAGTGCTTCCACTACAATATCACAGAGACCACATAATACATCACAATAAATTTAAGAACTGCAAATATATAAAAATAGGGTCAGCGAGTTACTTCTTTTCTCACAAATACCCCAGAGAATGAGGGCTTCAGGCCTTCAGTTTACTGGAAGTCGACGACACCGCTAGTCCACCACAGCACCACGTCCACGACCACCACAGCACCACTACACCAGTCAGGGACTCAGGGCCTCAGGGCTTCCACCAGTGACCAATGTTTCGTCGTCTATAACAGAACCAACCGGACAAGGAGAGTATAGACTACAAAGAAGGTAGTCTTTGTCTAGTAGAGAAGAGAGAACTGAGGAGTGAGGACTAAAATCGCAAGGTGCGACTGCGCAGAGAACCAGAGAGAACTCAGAGTCTCAGAGAATGAGAGAAGAGAAGCTCTCGTCTGGAAACCCTAGCAAGAGAAGAGAATCAAGAGACTGACTGCGCAAATGTGAAGTTAGGAGTAACAACATATATATATATATATATATATATATATATATATATATATATATATATATATATATATATATATACTAAGCCTAAACGACGTCGTATTGCTATCTACGTACGCAACCCTAGTTTTAAATCGGGTATTCGAACGGATCGGATGTATTTTTTACCCACCCTACCCGAAAACCGTAAACCGACGTCGTTTTAGATGTCGGTTTGGTTATGCGAATCGGGTAGCGGTTCGGTTCGATTTGTCTTGATCGGTTCACGATTCGGCCAGTTTTTTTGGTTTGTTTGGATTCTGCTCAGCCCTACACCGCATCTACCTCTGTTGTCTTTAACTTGCATTTTCAAGGGATGCACTTTGCGCAAGCAGACTCACCCTTATCATTTTTAATCACGACACACAAACCCATTTTATTGTTAATGAGGTCACAAGGCGCATCAACATTTGCTTTCATTCAACCATTCATGGGTTTGCTCCAAATTTCTATGCTAGGCAGAGGATGTGACTGCAAAAAAATAATAATAATAAAAAATAAATAAATAAAAAGTAAATTATGGTCGAACCTCCCTCCAATTAAACAAAAGAGTCTTTGATTTCCGTACAAGATGTGATACCTTGAGAATTTTACTAGTATTTTTTTCATGAAAATACCCATATAAATAATTTTACATTTTTACTCCTACGAGTATTTCATTACTTGTGATTTCAAAATAAATTATTATACTATAAAAATTTAAGAGTAAATACCCAAAATGATCTCTCGACTATAGTTAAATTCACAAATTAGTCCTCGACTTTCAATTTCAACCAATTAAGTCCTTAACTTTGCAATTTTAACATAATTTGGTCCTCTGTCTATTTGATCGTTTGTTGACTGTGATTTTTGAGGATATATATATGTAATTTCATGGTCCATCGTCGGGTTTTTAAGTTCCGGTTGCATTTCCAGACCGCACTGTTACATTTGAATCCATTGCCCAAAGCAATCTACCAAATCCGGTCGCCTTTCTTCATCCTCCCTTTGGATTCAATGTAGTTGAGTTCGTACCAGAGCGAAGAAGACGACGTGTTTCCAAACCGGTGCAACGTCAACCTGCAGGCCTCCACGTGCTCTGACAAGAGCTGAAGGTTCTTCTGGAGATCGTCGATCATGGTCAACAAATGGTCAAATAGATGGAGGACCAAATCGTGTCAAAATTGTAAAGTTAAGGACTTAATTGGTTGAAATTGAAAGTCGATGACCAATTTGTGAATTTAGCTATAGTCGAGGGACCATTTTAGGTATTTACTCAAAATTTAATTACCTTGTAGTCTAATGGCACCAAGTTGCTCTCGCTGCCTCGCATATGGGAGGTTGCGGACTTACGGGTTTGAACCTCAGTGAATGCGGTATTGACTCAATTTCTCTAAGTCTTTTTACTTATTAAAATTTATTTATGGGTGATTCTCTTAGGGAACTCAGAAGAATTTGTCAGAAAATTCAACAAACTCTTGAAGGAAGGGAAAATTTATGATAAACTCAAAAGAATTTGTCAAAAAATTCACCAAACTCTTGAAGGAATGGAAAATTTATGATATTCAAAAACTCTTGAAGGAAGGGA
Organism: Ipomoea nil; assembly: GCF_001879475.1. Taxonomy (NCBI): domain Eukaryota; kingdom Viridiplantae; phylum Streptophyta; class Magnoliopsida; order Solanales; family Convolvulaceae; genus Ipomoea; species Ipomoea nil. Next base: position 265,303 of record NW_017619354.1, read on the forward strand.
AAATGTATGATATTCAAAATTTCGTTATGCAAACCTCTCGCAATGAGGTTTAAGTCATGCGATCACAAGTACATTATGAAAGCGAACAATGACACTTTGATTAGCATTTCGGATCAAGATGATTCCGATTTTCCCAAAACACATGTTTAAATTCAAGGATTTTGGATCGTTTAATTAAAGGCACCCGAAGGTGTGGATAACAACCAGTTCATTGGTTGTTATTACAATTTCGTTCTATGTTTGGTGTTATTTACATCCCTTTTTGATATTATTCTAATCCATTCATAACTGCAAACTTAAAATGGGTTGGTTGGTTTCACAGATTTGATTAGACGTGTAGTTTTCATTACTGATCCAAAAGTTATATTCAAGTCAATCAAAATCCTAAAAGGCTGATTGATTTCGTCTTAAAGATTCTCGGTATGTATTTTTTAAAATGACTTATTTATTTGTATAAATATACATAGTCTTTATATTGACATGGATTTGTTTTTACTCAGAGAGAGTCGGTTGACGATAATCTTGTAGAACGAGCACGTGAATTGTATCTTGCCTTACTATAATGCTGATTTGGTAGATTCATTGATCGTTATACTACAGCTTTGTAGAGTTAGGGTCAATGATGGTAAGTAATAACCCAACGGCAGAGTTAAAGTTCTTTGATACGATTATACCTATTTACAAATGCTTTTATATTAGATGGTGAGGTAAGGATTTCTAGTTCCTACACTACAACGAAGATTTTTTTCAACTAGGAATGTCCCGAGTTTTTCAATTCAAGGAGAGGTAAGGATTTCTAGTTCCTACACTACAACGAAGATTTTGTTCAACTAGGAATGCCCCGAGTTTTTCAATTCAAGGAGAGGTATTGGCACAGTATCACTGAATATGGATCGTTGGACGCTATGTTGAGTAAAAATATCACAGTCACTTCTTTGAAGGAGATTTATGACAAGAAGAATGTCAAAATCACAGTTAGAGAGTTTCTACTGAATTTGTTTGAAGATTCAACCAGTAAAGTTTTCACGCAATTTACTTAAAATTTATAGTTAGAAGAATTTTGAGTAGTTGGAGAAATTATAGACACAGAAGGCGATTGATACTTCAGTGCATGTAAGAGTAAGGGTTGTGAGAATAAACTTCAAGACTATACGGACAAAATGTACCATACGACATGCGACAAACACTGGACAGACAGAATCATTAAGTATAAAATGGTCATTGTTGTCCTGGATGATGACCAAGATGGCCAACTTCTATTAATTATGCAATTATTTGCTCGAATTCAAGTAATGATAACATAATAAAATACAATCGATCCAACTCAATTCTTCAATTGCATTATATAATATTCAATGTTATAATTTATATATTTGTATATTTATCCAAATATTTTTAAAAAATTTTAACAAATTCATTCATCGCATCGCACGAGTAAAATACTTGTTAATTTAATAGAGAAAAAGTCTCACTTAAGACTTGTTTTACCCGTTGAAGTGGACAATTTGGAACAAACTTGAAGTGTAGTCTCCCCCTACTTCACAACTTGAACAAATAACTAGAGAGAAAATCACCTACAAGAGGTAAAAGCCAGGCATGACACTGCCGACAAAGTAAATTGAAAACGATAGATGCTTCGAATATTTTTTGTGGTAAATTATTTTCCTTATTGGTGTGAAAGTAGCCATGTAGAGAGATTCGTTGATTCCTGTGCACCATGGAATTTGAAGCTTTACTAGACGTCAAATTTAGGCTACTCAAGCTCGAACACGCGTAATGATGAGGGGCCCTCCTCCAACTAAAGTCAACGCAGCGCCGGCGGTCGACGACGACGGGCACAACGCCGCCGTCCCGGGCATTGGGAGTGGACTGCGAAAGAAGGCGTCGGGAGTCCGGTCATGGCTTCTACTGGACTCCACAGGGCAGGCGCAGGTGGTGGAGGCCGGAAAACACGCCATTATGCGGCGGACGGGACTTCCTGGCCGCGATCTTCGTATACTGGACCCACTTCTCTCCTACCCCTCCACCGTTCTCGGCCGTGAACGAGCCATCGTCATCAACTTGGAACACATCAAGGCCATAATCACCGCCCAAGAGGTCCTTCTCCTTAACGCCAAAGATCCCTCCGTTGCCCCTTTTGTTGAAGAGCTTCAGCGCAGAATCCTGCGCCACCACCAGGCTACCAAGTCCCAGGTCTCTCTCTCTCTCTCTCTCTTTCAGTGCTGGAGAGTAAAAATTAGGGCAATAAATGCTAGATTGTATTTTGTGTTTTTGTAATTTTAAAATATTTTTACTAGGAATCCTTGCTAATTTTAGCACTTTGATTGTTCCATTTTATTGATTATATATATAAAGGCTACCTTGAATCTGTAAAATTTCTTATAAGATGTGGTGATAATGATGAAGGAAACTGGAATTGGAGGCAATAATGTAGACTGGGGAAACCTGTATGCTATAGAAGATTCACAATCACAAAGAGCTAGCCGTTCAAACTATCCAGGCAAGGATGAGGAGGGCAAGGGAGATGCAAATCAGCAAGTTGAAGATAACCGGGATGGAATCAAGCTTCTTCCCTTTGAATTTGTTGCCCTAGAGGCCTGCCTAGAGGCCACTTGCACTTGCTTGGATAGTGAGGTATAGTGTTGTGATTCTTTCATTCCAGTAGCCTATAGCATTACTCATCTTTGTAACTCAGTTTTCTCGAGTTGTTGTTTTTTGTTGTCTAATCTCAGGCGAGGACATTGGAGCAGGAAGCTCATCCTGCTTTAGATAAACTGACTTCAAAGATTAGTACTCTGAACTTGGAGCGTGTCCGTCAAATTAAAAGTCGCTTGGTGGCAATAACTGGGCGCGTTCAAAAGGTATTCTAGTTGTCTAGTCCTATGTGGTTTTTCTTGGGATATATCGTATATAAGATTGGAACATATTTGTTTTTAGGTAAGAGATGAATTAGAACACTTACTGGATGACGATGAGGATATGGCAGAGATGTATCTGAGTGACAAGCTTTTCGAAGTTGAGAGTTCTTCGGCTTCCTCCATGAATGAGCAAGAAGATGGCATGGATGATGAAGTTATGCAGTCAGATGTGAATGACAGGTGTGTAATATCGTTCTATGCTCTGCCATTAAGCTTGCTTCTTTAGAAATAAGAGGAAAATCCTCCTCCGGGAACCTGATTATCGTTCAATTCTCTGTTTGCTTGTCTCTTATTTTCTCCGAGTTATATAATCCCATGCCCGCTGTTTTGTGGAATATGTGTATTTCATAATTATCTGAATAAAATCAGGTGGATGCACCATCCAGTACACTCGGGTTTCCTTTAGTAAAATCATGAAGCCTTTTTGTTCTTCTATGTTTTCTTGGAGAAAGTATTCAATTCCATCTAAACTCCCATTTTGTTGGGCAGAGGCCGGTAAATGGCCAAATCTATCAATTGGTGGCTAGGGATTGTTGGGCAGAGGCTGGTAAAGGGCCAAGCCCAGCACCCTGCCTTTCGAAAATGTGATGGCGGTCTGCCGGTCTATAAGGAAATAAAGTTACGTCTTCGCTATTAGCTATAGCTTTTGGCATAGTGGTCAACGTTTGATCCTAACACGTTTACTCTTCCCTTAAATGAGATCCCTTCTCGGTTTCTCCTTCTTCAACACTCTATTGGTAAAAACACCATGGGAAGACAGATTGAGATTTTCCTTTCATATATATGGTGTAACAGGGTTCCTGGTGAAATCTCCATTGAAGGCAATGGTGCTGATCCAGAGATCGATTACCCTATGGAAAGAGTAAACACGCTTGGGCGAGATAGCCACACAACACGCACAAGTACAACTCGCAGCGCCATAAGCAAGCATCTCAACGTGGAGGAACTCGAAATGCTCCTAGAAGCCTACTTTATTCAGATTGACGGCACACTGAACAAACTCTCCACTGTAAGTAATTAATTAACCTTCATGTTCGAATAGACATTCGTTTTCGTTTGTGCTGGCACTAACGCGATCTCGTTGAACCTCTCGAAAGCTGCGTGAGTATGTGGACGACACGGAAGACTACATCAACATCATGCTGGATGACAAGCAGAACCATCTTCTGCAAATGGGGGTCATGCTGACGGCAGCAACCCTCGTCGTAAGTGCTTTCGTGGCTGTGGCTGGGGTTTTCGGTATGAATATCACTATTGAATTGTTCAATCCTGATATAGCTGGGATGCCGGAGTTTCTGTGGACAATTGGGGGTGGCTCCGCGGGCTGCATTATCCTATATGTAGCTGTAATTGCGTGGTGTAAACACAAGCGATTACTGGACTGACTGAGTGGAACCACAACACTTGCTGTAGTACCAGTCATTATATTTCACTCAATATGCAAAATCGAGTTTAAATGCTTCATGACAAGTCTAAAAGGATAGTTGATGATATGATGTATGTTTGGTGTTAATCTTGTACGCTACTCAGTTGGATGGCCTGTGGTATACACTTTAGTTTCTTCATTTGCTTTTCTCAAGTCTTCAAACTCGTTTGGCTGGGAAACTGACATACTGTAAAATTTTAACTGCATACTTTGTGCTTGTAGTTAATGGAATGTTTGGCAAATAATTGTTAGTTTATTAATTTAGTGGGTTTGAGTGGTTTATAGCTAGGGATGACAATTCTACTCGCATCCTCGTCCTTATGGATTTTTAAATGCCCGCACAATTTGAGTGATGGGTGCGGGTATGGAGGGAATTTTGTATATCCGTGCGGGTATGGGGTGGGTGCGGGGAGGTATCCCCGCGCCGCACCCGCACTTATATATATATATATATATATATATATATATATATATATATATATATATATATATTGTTATTAGTATTTATCATATTTTATAATTTAAAATGCATAATGAATTAAACTTCTTAGTTTCCTGTTAATAAAAATTGAATAGAAACAACACAAATAAGGAGTAAACACTTAATACAATTTATACTACCAACACAATTTTACTTAAAAAAAAAAAGAATTAACTTCATTGACTCTTATTAAATTTTAGTGTTATGTTGAAACTTATAAAAAAATCCATGTGATAATTAGAATTGTAGTATAAAATTTTTATTAGATTTAAGTCTAATATTAATAATTAGAGTTCCAGGTTGTGTATTAACAGCACCCGCAAAATCTCCACGAGATGGGTATGGCATAGGAATTTCATTACCCGCGCGAGTGCGAGTGCGGGTGCGGGGAGTGGGTTGGGAATGCGGGTGCGGGGGTGGGAGAGATATCCCCACACCCACCCCTCGCCCGCCCCATTGCCATCCCTAATGATAGCATTAGTTGATTGAAGAAAGATGTTTGGTAAATTAGCTATTAGCTGTTAGCTGATATATAGTTGATTACATGTAAAATGACTTTCTCAAAAAGCTGATAAAAAAAGTTGCTTTAAACAGCTTTTTGAATTTTAACATTTTAGAGTAATAAGTTTTTACAAAAAGCTAATTAATCAAATATTTATACTGAATATTTAACTCAATCAAACAACTAATAGTGGTCAAATAAATCAAAATATATTAATAAGTTAACTATGTTATTAAACAATGTTAATATATTATGTGATGTAGTTAACATATTATGTGATTTCAGTTTATTTACAAATATATAATCTGATAACTGCTGACACATAATATACTAACTGTAAATAAATAATTTAATCTATGATATAATTTGCTTATATATATTATATGTTCAACAAAAAACTCATTAACTTTTATAGACTTTTAAAATTCATCCTTATGCTTCCAAACTTGACTTTTTGTGCGTGTCTAAACTTTGTATATTTTTTCGTGACGTCTGGAAGGCGGTGTTGGCAGCTTCATACGAGAACTTAAAAAGCCTTCCGTTCACGAGCTGGATGGAGAAAGGCATCTCAGAGAATGGCAGCGGCCGGTTTCCCTTTATGCCCAGCACCCTCTTCGCCACAACGATCTGGTGGGTGTGAAAGTGGAGAAACGAGTTTGTATTTAACAGCTCCTCAAAGTTGACTGGATTCGGGCGCAAGTTGAGCATACCTGTAAAGCTTTCGCAAGAGCAAATGGTTCTTTAAGATCTACTGGAATGGCGACATGGAAGCAGCTCTGTTGGTCCAAGCCACCAGAAGAGTTCGTTAAAGTTAGTGTGGATGGCTCGGTATCCTCTAACAACAAAGCCACCTATGGTGGAGTTATCAGGGATCATTCAGGTGCTTGGCTACATGGCTTCACCTATACCATCGGGAATTGCTTGCCATTTGAAGCTGAATCTTGGGCCCTGTTGAAAGGCATCCAGCTCACCATAGCCATGGGCTACACTAAGGTGATCTTCGAGTCCAACTCTGAGGAGGTAGTATCGTACTTGACAGGATCAAAGCCCCCATGCATTACGACTCACAATATCCTAGAGACATGCAAGAACCTTCTCCGTAGAATGGAAGTATGGCAGATCAACTTCGTTCTTTGGGAACAGAACCGGGTAGCAGACAGCATTGCGAATTCTTCCAGACATCTCCCGGCTGGCCTCCATGTTCTCACTGATCCACCGGCTACGCTGGGAGGCCTTCTGGAGGACGACATTTCTGGGATTCCTCTGTGGCGTTTTGTTCATGAACCTGCCAATAGCTTGTAGCTTAGTTTTTCTTCCGGCATCACCCTTCCAGTAAATAAATAAATAAAAAAAATTCTACAAACATATTCTTTTTGCCTAAAATCTATTGACCTGTAATTTTCTTCTTTTCTAAACTCTAAGAACTTTTTCTACCTTCTTAAAAACTAAAATTCTACACTTTTTCTTTCCCTAAATTCTAGAAATTATTTTTCTTCATTATCATTACTCTACATACTTTCTACCAATTATTTTTTTCTTCATTATCATTTTAATCTTTCCAGCACACACTAATAGGGAAAGTCATTTCCTTCAAGTTAGCCACTAAAAACACATTTGAGTATTATTATTTTTTAGTGTTCTAGCAATCAAAGTCTTCATACACATTCAAATATTCAACTGATATTGTAATGTTAACACGATTAACTATCCTCTTCCTCAATTCTTAATTATTATTCTTTTTTTTATTATTCTTTTTTTTACATATAATTATGTAAGGAGTGTTATAATTTTTTATTTATACGTTGACCCCTATTATATATATATATATATATATATATATATATATATATATATATATATATATATATATTAATTAGTGGTGTCAATTTTATTAACATTTCTCAAAAAAAAAAAATACAAATATAGATAATAAGTTAAAAATTTTCACTGGTGTGAATTTATAAGGTAGCTCCACCTATGACAAACCTAAATTGTAATTAGCTCAATCATGAGGATTAAAAAGTGAACTCCTAAACGAAACTATAAAGTAAAACACTAAACCATAAACTAAAAAATTTGGTCTTTAAGTGCGCTGCAATATAATTTCAAATTGGCTAAAAATACACTATAACTATATAATGTTCAAAAGTAATATGTATAGTTTGGAAAGTGAACTTTTAAAATTAGAGAAATTTGTAAAAATGACACTGAAATTTTTTTCATCATTTGGTCTAGAACTAATCTTAGATTTGGTTGCCAAGCACCTTGTACTTAGATGGTATGTAGTGATCTCTTTCTTGTGGGAGGTCATGAGATTGAGCCACATCAGTGGAGATGTTGTTGATGTTGTTATGTTTGAACATCTACTACAATGTAATAGAGTCAGTACCATTCAAAAAATTGGTTCTTAATTTTCTCTAAGAGCTAGTTTTTATATGATACTTAACATTTTTTTAGAAACACATGCATTTACTAATTTTCCTAACAAAGTTGTTATTGACAAACACATTTTCAAGAAAAATAATTGAAAAATAAGAAACCATAAGTTTTAAAATAAAATATTAATAATGTATATATTTTTTAAAAAAAAACAAAAATCAACAATATAATATTTTGGGAGGGTAAAGAGAAATTAATTAAAATAAGACAATTAAGGAGAATTGAAGTATGGAGAGGTGGTGCAAGTGTATGTGAGAGAACCCACACCACATAAATGGATGAGCTGAGGGTGCTCATTTAGGTATAGTGATGCAATATAATGCATCTCATCTATTTGCCCTATCTCTATCTCTATCTCTATCTCTCTTTAATTTTTGTTTCTGCGGCGTTCTACAATCTCCTTAGCCTCTCCATAGTCCACCCACTCAACATTCAACAATAATGAGCCATTACAATCAGGGCCAGCCTCCCGTTGGTCTTCCTCCTCCCCAAGGTACGTACACATACACATATATATGCATGCATGCATTTTTGTTTTGCATCTCATCTGATATATACATATATTTATATATGCAATCGATCTGATGAATTTTCTGGTTTGGATCGATCATTAAATTGTTCGTAGGTTATCCGCAACCGCCGCCGCCGCAGCAAGATTCTCACGACAAAGATGCAACTCCCGGCTACCCTCCTCAGGGCTACCCGCCCCAACCCCAGGGATACCCTCCCCAACCCCAAGGATATCCTCCCCAAGGGTACCCTCCTCAAGGGTATCCTCCCCAAGCCTACCCTCCTCCGGGCGCGGGCTACCCTTCTCCAGGTTACCCTCCTCCTCCTCCTCAAGGTTACCCTCCCCAACCGGGTTATCCTCCGCAGTATGCCCCCCAATACGCTGCGCCGCCGCCCCCTCGCCAACAACAACAATCCGGCAGCTCTGGTTGTTTGGAAGGATGGTAATAATAACTTTTTCATTTTTTTAAAATTTTGTCCATTCACCAAAATCTTCCTAAAAATGTCCATATATGCATCATTGCATCTGTATTATATTGGTAATTAGATCCGGTGATTTAACTTAATCTGATTTAACACAAATCACGCCTGTGAAGCAGATCAAGAAAAATACTATGTGTATTCTCAATTTGTATTCCCACACACCAAATTGTAGACATTTATATTGGGACCCACAATTAAAAAAAATAGTTTATCAGTACCCATCACATCAGAAAGTAAATTTGAGAATGCATATAGTAAAACTCTTTAATTCAATTTTTTGGAAGAAGATAATTTAATTAATGTTTTCTCTCATAACTCCCTCTTAAACATTGATGTTTTTTCTATTCCTTATTCATTATTGTGGTAAAAATAAAAACATATTTTGTCACAATAAACAAAATATTTATGGAACATGTGGTCTGATCTCTTGTTAGTGCAAGATTTTCAACGAGGTTAAAAAGTAAAAACCATCTAGCATACGCATTGGCATGCATGCACATTCATGCATATATGCCAATAATATAATCCTATGTAGAAATTTCACCCTAAAAAATAAAATAAAATAATCCTATGTTGTAATTTTGCAGTTTGGCCGCACTGTGTTGTTGCTGCCTCTTGGACGCCTGCTTCTGACGTTAACGCTTCAATTTGCTCAGTTAATCCGAACAACAACGTACGATGCCTGCATATATATAGATTATGGATCATATGTGAAGGAAGACTTTAGATAAAAAAAAAAAAAAGGATTAAATCTCAACCGTAAATCTAGTCCAAATCAAGAGTCTAGAATGAAAGAAGAATTAAAAAACATGCGGTGGTATTGTTGTAAATTTGAGTTGTCAGTTTAGATGTTCTTTTTCTTCGAGTGCATATTTTTTTCTTCTTCGAGTGCACATTTTCCTTTCGAGTGCATATTTTCCCTTCTTCGAATGTATATGTTTTGTCTCAGTACTTAATTTTCCCTTTAATTTGAGTGCAAAATTTTAACCTTTGAGTGCAAAAATCACTATTGGAAATTATGGAATTTCCGACCACTTGAAAATGATCTTAAATTAAGTTGATATCAAAAAGTCCAAAAAGTGGCCGGAAATAGCAACAAAGGTTTTTCCGGATACCAAAAGTGGTCGGAACAAGGCTTTTAACTTGATTTAAGATCATTTTCAGGTGGTCGGAAATTCCATAATTTCCAGTAGTGAATATTAGTTTTCAAGTGCACATTTTTATGCATTCAAGTGCATATTTATGCATGCGTCAATGTTTATTATATGTTTTGCATTCTTTTCAATAATTACTAACTAAATTTCTAATTTATGAGATTTACAAACGATTTGTATGGACAATTGCTTCAATAACACTTAAGTTGAACAACTTTTCTTTTTGTTACCATCATTTGCATCGATTGAACATATTTATGCCTTCGAGTGTCGAATTTTGGCCTTCGAGTGCACATTTTTATGCCTTCAAGTGCTTATTTTTGTGTCTTCAAGTGCACAATTATATTATATGAGCAAGTGTTTATTATATGTTTTGTCTTCTTTTCAATAATCTATAACTAAATTTCTAATGGAATTTGTGATATTTACAAACGATTTGTATGGGCAATTGCTTCAATAACACTTAAGTTGAATATTTTTTTTTTGGTACTATAAATTGATTCGATTGTACATCTTTGTGCCTTTAAGTGCAGAATTTTGACCTTCAAGTGCACGTTTTTGTGCTTGTAAGCGCACAATTTTTGTTAATTCGAAGTGTAATTTTTTTTTCTTATTAAAAGAGCAGTAGATCTGGATGAATTTAATGACTGAGATCTGTGCGCATTTTTCATCTTGGGAGTCCTTCGCACTTGATCCTCTGTGTGTGTGTGTGCGCGCGCGCGACTCTGTGTGTGTGTGTGTGCGCGCACGCGACTGTGTGTGTGTGTGTGTGTGTGTGTGTGTGTGTGTGTGTGTTACGAATCATATGCGAAGGAAGACTTTAGGTAAAAATATAGTGTTCAATCTCAACCATATATCTAGTCCAAATCAAGAGTCTAAAATGAAGAAGAATTAAAAACACGCGGTGTCATTGTTGTAATTTTGAGTAAGTAATTTTTAGATGTTCTTTTCTTCAAGTTCATATTTTTCCTTCTTCAAGTGCGTATGTTCTGTCTCAGTACTTAGTTTTTCCTTTTGAGTGCAAATCTTAATAACTTTGAGTGCAAAAATTTGGCCTTCAAGTGCATATTTATGGGTCAATGTTAATTATATGTTTGCATTCTTTTCAATAATCTATAACTAAATTTCAATTCTAATGAAATTTGTGAAATCTACAAACGATTTGTATGGACAATTGCTTCAATACACTTAAGTTGAATAACTTTCCTTTTTGCTACCATAAATTGCTTTGATTGAACATATTTTTGTCTTCGAGTGCAGAATTCTGGCCTTCAAGTACACATTTTTATGCCTTCAAGTGCATATTTTTGTGTCTTCAAATGCACAATTACGAGCAAGTGTTTATTATATGTTACGTTTTATCTTCTTTTCAATAGTCTATAACTAAATTTCTAATGGAATTTGTGAAATTTACAAACGATTTGTACGAGCAATTGCTTCAATAACACTTAAGTTGAATAACTTTACTTTTTGGTACCATAAATTGCTTCGATTGTACATCTTTGTGCCTTTGAGTGCATAATTTTGGCCTTCAAGTGCACATTTGTGTGCTTTCCCGTGCATGTTTTTGTACTTTCAAGTACACAGTTTTTTTTAATTCGAAGTGTTTTTTTTTTTTTTTTTAAGAATAGTAGATTTTGATGAATTTAATGGTTGAGATTTGTGCGCATTTTTCACCTAGGCCAATTTTCTCTGAAAAAAAAAATGCGTCATTATCTTTTTTTTATCATTTACTTTCTAAATTTACTAAATTTACTAAATAACTACTAAAGAAATAATACATAACCATATAATAAGTGTTAATTTCTTATCCTTTTTCGGACCTATATGTGTCATTCAACTTTTAATCATTTTTTTAGAACATCTATATTTGTCATAGCATTATTGTGGCATGATCATATTTGATCCTCCGTCAACAAATATGTTTAAATGACATTCAAAATGACGTTATTAATCACTTAAAATTAAAAAATATAAGAAGAGCAAATACATAAATTTGGCATACCTATTTTGTCGCTTTTGCCTGCATTTTGCCTTTCATCCATAAAATGAATAGTTGCAACCAGGGACGGAGCCTGAAATTCGATTGAAGGGAGGCGAAGAAGTATGACGGATTCAGAAATTTTTACAATAAAAGCGAAACATTAAAATAAAAGATATAATTTTAAAAAAATAAAATAAATTACCTACCTAAGATTTGTGTTTTTTTTTTTTTTTTTTTATAACCATTACCTAAGAAATATAGTTGTAAATATTGTTGGATATGTGCGAAAAATAAAACACGTCGAAATTTTATAAAAATATTCATAACAAAAAAACATAATTAATTTGATAAAATTATTCGAATTGAAAACACATTATAAATTACACATCTCAATGTTGTGTGTGTGTGTGTGTGTTAAATATTAAAAAAGTGACTCTGTTGAAGCCATAGGGGAAGAACTCAAAAATATGTAAAATTATGTTAATGCAAGAATTTGAACTTAAAACTTTTCCTATTACCAAACACATACTCTATCAACTAATCTAACTCCTTACTTGTTAACATTTACTAGTTTTTTATACTAATACTAAAACCTATAATATATATACATATATACATACAAATATTATATATGGGGTGGGTGGGGGTGGGGTGAGGGGGGGGGGGGGGCAGCTGTCCCCCCTTTGGCTCCGTCCCTGGTTGCAGCTTCACCGGTATGGTATTAGGGATGCGGACTCTTGGTTCGCCGCGGAGGCGCTGTAGATTACACTCGAAGAAGATGGAGACTGACCCGTGAATTATTTTTTTTCAAAAATAAAAATATAACAGGTTAACTCACTTTGTATTAAAAAGATCGAAGAGCTTGTATTTGACGTTATTTAAATATATTTGTTGATAAAGGATAATAAATTGTCATACCACAATAATGCTAGGACCAACGGTAATATTTTGAAAAAAAAATGGACTAAAAATATAATGACACATAATTCTATGACTAAAAATTGAAAAAGAAATTAACACTAGGATTAAAATGTCATTGTATTTAACAACATTTAAACGGTTTTGTTAATGGATGACTAAAAATTATCATGTCACAATAATACTAAAATTAAACAAGAGTACTCTTAAAAAATGATTAAAAGTAGACTACGCATATAACTCTAGGACAAAAAATGAAATTAATTATATTTCTAAATTACTTTCAAACTCAACCTCCTAATAGAGAAAAGCGATATTGTGCACGCTTCAATAATTAGAGAACTAAAAGTGATAATTTTTTGTTAATATTTTTTTTAGATAAGGATGATTATTTTGAGTTTTAAATAGAAAATAATATATAAAATAATAATATATTTATTGTCACATTTGGTCCTTATACTATTATTCACTTATCACAAATTGGTCCTAAATTATTAATATTGTCATTTTTAGTATGCAAGTATACTTTTGTTGTCACATTGGTCTTACCGACTATCGACTAGATCTTTGACAATTACTTATTGAAAAATCAAAATTTTATCTCATATAGAGTTGCTACAAGTGCAAATTTTACTAATAGTATTGTGTAATTAAATTTGAATGAATGATGTTTCCTTGTAGTAATCTTGAAAGAATATTGAGAAAATTTTTACATTTTTCGGCAAGTAGTCATCGAAGATTTAATCGATAGGATTAAATGTGACAACATAAATATAATTATACACAAAGTATAAAAAAATCAAAATCAATAATTAAAAATAAAAAGTAAAAGTAAAAGTAAAAGTAAAAGTGAATAATAGTCGAGGAACCAAAAGTGACAATAGTTAGGTACTAAAATAGTCAAAAAACTAGGTGTCGTTTACTTCATTTCTCTGTTTTTTTTTTTTTTTCAGTTTTTCATTTCTCCAGTTTTTCTTCTCCATTTTTCCAATTTTCCATTCCTCTAGTTTTTCATTTTTCTAATTTTCTGATTTCATTAAATTCAATCATCCCATATAAAATTTGTACATTTCCACAAAGATAATAATACTAATAACAATAACAATAACAATAACAATAATAATATAGTTTTTTAGGACATAATAATATAGTTTGATTACAAAACAAAATACGCAAAATCTCATTAAATACAATCATCGTTGCATATAGCATTTTTATATTTCTACAATGAATAATAATAATAATAATAATAATAATAATAATAATAATAATAATAATAATAATAATGCATTTGTATATTTCTTCTACAAATAATAATAATAAACTAAAGAATTATAGTAATAATAATACTAGTAATCAAAGAGTGAGGAAGAGGTAGGCGCCCTAGTCAAAAAGAATAGCAGAGATAAAGATGAGGCACCAGCAGGGTTCAAATCTTAGACCTCTGGGTTGAGCAACATTATTCACCCGCATCCTTCCATTTCTCCATTTGGAGAAACTTGTTTACAAGTTCTCCAAATTTTTTAAGGAATGTGAAAAATGGAGATAGAATATAGTTTTGGAGAAATAAATTTAGTAAACAATTTTTCCAATTTTTATTTTTCCACTTTTTAATTTCTTCATTTTTTTAAAAAATCCTCCATTTTTTTTTTACGTTGGTAAACAATTCCTAACTAGTTTAATTGTAGTGAGTGATCATACACTCTCATCACTTGAAAAAGATCGAAAGTTCAAAAATCCCTCTTATAAAAAAAAAAATCAATATAAATAACACTTTGTTCCCTCTCATATAGTTAGGTGCCTACTCATATCATCTTGTGGTCGAAAAAAGAAAAATTCAGAACAATTTATATACTTGCCTAGACGTGTAAAAAGAAAAAGAACAGGAAATAACACTTCAGACTTCAGAGTTCAGACAGGGCACGTCCAAATTCTGAAAGCTCTGAGCATCAATCGCTACATCTGAACGACTTTTCTGGTGATTTTCAAACTTTTTAAACGTTTAATTGCTTTTTACCAACTGAACTCTGGTTTTGCATTTGGAAATTTTCTTATTGATTCAAATCTAGGGTTTGTGTTTGGGCTATTGCAGAATATGATCTCAGATTGAAAATTTGTCTGGAAATTGATCTCTATGATGATTCATTTTCTCTTTAGTGCTTATTAATTTGCAGTGCGACCACAATGTTTGAATCTTTTATTGTGATTACCTTCACCAACCCCCCAAAAAAAAAAAATCCTTTTTCATTTTATTTTTTAAATATGGAGAATTTCTTATGCATTGTTTTTTTTTTTAAAAGGTTATGTTCTTGAATGAGTGTCTTCAGTGCAAAAATGGAAGGAATTTTTGTCAATTTTGTGTCTCCTTTTTGCTAATTGATGATCTCAGCCAAATAAAGTTGGTTGATAAATTGTATTGGAAGTTTTGTAATGTGATAAGAACTCATTTTATCGTTACAAAAACTCCATATCAAGGATGTAGTACTTAAGATTCTTACTATTTGGACTTTGTTTAAGTGATACTGCTAATTAATTCTGTTGGCTAGTGTTGGCTATGAATGATAGCTTGTTCACGGCCTTGAGGAGATAATCAATGCAATGGTAACTTCAAACTGATACCTGTGGCATGTGCGAACTTCTTCATGCCTTCATTTGATCAGGGGACTAGACATGGAATAGCTTTGAATTACATGTTTGTGGCATTTTTTAGATTATGCCCTTCATATAATGATATAATGAGGGTGGTCCTGGTCTAAACATAGTGTTAATTATATTGGTGTAATGTTGGTTATACAGGATAACTCTCCCATTTCTAATTATCTTTGTCCTTCGTCTCCCTTAAGACCTCTTTCCATAAAAACCTTTAATGGGTGCACCTAAACAAAAATGGACTTCTGAAGAAGAAGCTGCTCTTAAAGCTGGAGTACTCAAGCATGGACCAGGCAAATGGCGCACGATCCTTAAGGATCCAGAATATAGTGGAGTATTGTATCTTCGTTCAAATGTAGATCTCAAGGTAAAACTTCTCATTGTTCTACATATCATCTATTTTTTTCAATGGGAAAAAGAAGTATTGATTTCCTAGGGCATTAATGATAGAATAATCCCTCATAGTGCTTGTAAATATGTCTTATTGAGTTAGGCTCTTCATGCATTTATTTCTGTTTGATATGATTAGGACAAGTGGAGAAACATGACTGTGATGGCAAATGGCTGGGGATCTCGAGAGAAGTCAAGATTAGCAGTTAAAAGGATGCACCGAACCTCTAAACAGGATGAGAACTCATTGGCTCTTACAAATGTAGTTCAAAGCGAGGAGGAAAGTAGTGAAGGCAAGAGAGTTGAAACTTCTAGTGGTTCTCCACAGAATGGTGGCTCAAAGAGATCCATCATACGGTTGAACTCCTTTTTTATTACTTTTATATGGCACAATCTTTTTATTACAGTTGTAAATTACTTGTTTTAATAAACTATTCATTTTCCCTGTGAATGTGACACTTGAAAGGAATTCTGCTTTTGGTTCTTCAAAACGTCTATTTGGCTTTGCGTGTCTTATGATTGTTTTTAATTTTATATTTCCATTTTCTAGAATAATGACACATTTTTGTAAGTTTCCTACTATTATGATTTTCTATAAGAGATGTCTGGAGTATTAACCAAATATTTCTTATGCTAGAAATTTAGCACCCTCGGTGAGTTGGTGTTCCCCCAGAAAAATTGGAAGTTGCATTGTTATACCAGTCTAACTATGTTTAAGATGACTCTATTAACCATTGCCTCTTTTCTTTGTTATAGGTTGGACAATCTTGTTATGGATGCTATAAACAACTTGAAGGAGCCTGGTGGATCAAACAAGAAAACTATTGCTGCATACATAGAGGTAAGTCTCTTCTTAATTGAGCATACTCTCAGAAGAATGAACAATGGAATAGCCTTAGGCTTGGGGTAGTGGCCAAGAGTGCACCTATGGATTGTTAGGTCACTGGTTCCAATGTTCAACTCCTGTAAACTGCCTCTGAGTACAAAAAAGATTGTGCATATCCTACCCAGACCGGAGCCTTACACAGTATAGCAACCTTGCATATAGGCTTCAACCTTTTGACTACCAACTTGAAGGTTTTCTTCTTGACTAGTGGACAAGTTTATAGTAATGATGTAAAATATAGGTGTAAAAAAATCCAAGCTTGATCCCATAATGTACTTGGCTCATACATTGTAACGGAGAAGAGAAAATTGGAGTTTGGTTTAACTAACTATTCAAATGGTACTGAAATTGGATGTTATGAGCTGAGCCATATCTACCCTCTGTACAGCCTGGTTTTTGACAGCTGTAATATCAAACATCTTGAAGCTATTGAAGTTCAAGGGTCATGCACGGATTCAAATATGCTTAGGACCAACATTATTCATATTTTGTTTGTTTCAGCTTGTTATTCATTATACCCAGAATTGTGTTCTTTGTTTTGTAGGATCAATACTGGGCACCTCCAAATTTTAAAAGGCTACTTTCTGCAAAACTGAAGTATTTGACTGCGACCGGGAAACTTATGAAGGTGATATTATACTTTGTCTGCATTTAAATCTGTGAAACAATGTTTTGTTTTAAAACAAGGAATAATTTTCAGAAATATTTCTTTATTTGGTCTCTTCAGGTTTGATCATAATACTGTTGAGTGATTTCTTCTTTTGCAGATGTCACGGAAATATAGGATAGTTCCATCTTCATTGTTGTCTAACAATACAAGAAACCCTCCCATTCCAATCTTAGAGGGCAGGGAGAGAATCTTGCCTAAGGTTGATCGGTATGATATTGATATGCTCACTAAATCTCAGATTGATTTGGAGTTAGCCAAGATGAGGAGTATGACGCCTCAGGAGGCAGCAGCTACTGCTGCTCAAGCTGTTGCCGAAGCTGAAGCCGCTATAGCAGAAGCTGAACAGGCAGCAAGGGAGGCAGAGGCAGCAGAAGCTGATGCAGAAGCTGCACTAGCCTTTGCAGAAGCAGCAATGAAGACAGTACATGGGAGAAGCACCCCTAGGATGGTAAATCCTTAATTTCTTTTAGTTATAAGGATTTTACTTAGTTTCTTCCATTCTCTTGCTTCCGTTTTAGTAGTTGTTGATTCTCAGTAAAGAGATCATAGCTCATAACTCCACTTGGCTCCAAAGGGAGCCCTATTTACTTCATAAAAGACTGTTTAGGATTACATCTTACCTCACAAAGGCATTTGTGCTTTGTGGAGCAATATGGATAGTATGCCTGAAATGGCCTCCATATATTTTTCCTTGAGCATTGTTTGTTTCTTTTTCCTTTTAGTTGGTGGTTGTTATCTGGCCTATCTTTGCGATGTTTGTCGAATTAATCTTCAAATTGGTGGTTTCTATAGTCCATTGGCTCTTCAGCAGGATTAATGATTGCATTATCCAAAAGATGTTTTCCCTCTATAAGCTATTACTGCACATGCATATATACTACTTAATCCTTCATTAACTGTTTTTCTTTTTCCTGAACACATTTAGATGATTCAGGCTTGATGGATTTCGCCAAAGGAGAATCCCGATCTCGTAGACCTTAATCCAGATCAAAGGGCAGATGAGTTTCCAGACATCTCACTCTTACTCCACTCTTGTAAATATGGCGGATTTTCCGGTGACTAGAATCAGGTGGTCAATTTGTAACCTTGAATGCATCTTCTGGCTGCTGACAAGCTTGGATATGTTGTGTTTTCCTTTTGTTTTTTGGATGTTTCTGTTTAGGTGTTGACAGATAGATAAGCCGGTAATCTGTAAGGGAAAATCTTGGTGGATATAAACCAGGAACACTTGTTCAGGTAAAATGGGAAAGGGGAAGTTTCAGTCTTCTGGTAGTATGGGAACCTTCTTCATAGAAATCCAGGCATTCATTGTGCTTAGTCGTAGAAAATGCTTCCTCAATCTTCACTTAACAGGAAAAATGTTTTTAGTTTTCATTTCCTTGGCTTCCTTTTGTTGTTGAAATTTTCGATTTCTCATTGGAAATTGTTGTGTATAAAACATGTTCATTTGTAAAATTTTAATTCTTTCAAAAGTTAATTTAGGTGTTTTTTTTTTTTTTTTTTTTTTTTTTTTTTTTTTTTTTTTATGCCCAAAGGTTTTTCTCTTCTCTCCCAAGAAACATTGACTCTTGACGATGAGCAACATTATATTTTTATTGAGGTTGTATTTGATACACAACTTTTTGGATTAGTTTTTTGCTATTTGACTTACTTTAGTCAAACAATCATGCTTTGGTCCTTTTCATTTTTCACTGCATGATGCGGAAGGCCCAATTTGATAAAATAGTTAGTCTATAGGTTAATTTTGATTTATTTAATCATTGTTAGTTGTTGACTTTTAAAAAATAATATAAGTGTTTGGTTAATTAACTTTTTGTAAAAACGTGTTTGGTAAATTAGTTGTTAGCTAATAGCTCTTTTGGTATAATTTTTTCACTTAATTTAAGGGGGCTTTTTTTTTTAACTTAGCAGGTGAAAAAAAGTAGGGGAAATCAGTTTCCTAGTCAAACAATTACAAAACAATGAAAAAATGTTTGGTGGCGTCGCGATCAACGGTCCCTAACTTTCGTAATTACCATCCGTCATCCTCCGAGTTGTCAAAAGTTACCTTCTAGCGTCCTTCCGTTACTTCCTCCCGTCTCAGCCGTCAAAATGGAGGGTAATATTGTCATTTGACTTATACGAAAAGAGTTAATACCAGCCAAGGTCCCTCGAGTTTGGTGGTTTAGCCATCTTTAGTCCCAAGTTTCCATATTCCATTATTTTCCCTCTTTCATATTCTCTTCTTCAAATGTATTATTATTACTGTTATTTATAGTTATTATTAAATTCTTATTATTATTACTATTATTTAAAGTTATTATTGTTATTATTAAATTATTATTATTATTGTTATTGTTTTTTTTTTTTTGGTATAAACCCACACATTGTGGTCCGGGTCTTTCTCTGTCCGTTTAACGGTCCAGGTCCACCCGGTTCGCTCCGAGAGGCACAGAAGCTAGCCCAAAGGGAATCGTCACTTGTGAGAATTGAACCCGGGTTATCCCGGAATTCTCCCCCACAAAGAGAGCTCATTTGCCACTATTATTATATTATTAGCATTAAATTATTATTATTATTATTATTATTATTATTATTATAATATTCATATTCATATTATTATTATTATTATTATTGTTATTGTTATTATTAAATTATTATTATTATTATTATTATTTATTGTTATTATTATTTTTTAAAATTATTATTACTATTATTATTATTATTGTTATTGTTGTTGTTTTTGTTGTTGTAGAAATGTACAAATGCTATTATTATTATTATTATTATTGTTATTGTTATTGTTATTATTATTATTATTATTATTATTATTATTATTATTATTATTATTATTATTATTAAATTCTTATTATTATTACTATTATTTATTGTTATTATTATTATTATTATTATTATTATTATTAAATTATTAAATTATTATTGTTGTTGTTGTTGTAGAAATGTGCAAATGCTATATAGGATGAGTGTATTTAATAAAATCAGAAAATTAGAGAAATAAAAATCTGGAGGAATGGAAAAATGGAAAACTGGAAAAAATGGAGAAGGAAAACTGGAAAAATGGAGAAAGAAAACTGGAGAAATGGAGAAATGAAAAACTGGAAATGGAAAAACAGATAAATGAAGTAAACGACCCCTATACATTTGTAAATTTTCTTTAATATTGTATAGGAGAAGAGGGAGTTCGAGTTGAAAGTTGAGAAACCACCAACTTTCTTTAACAGCGCGTTTGGTTCACGGAATGAATTTGGAGGGAATAAGAATGCTATTCCTAGGCATGCTATTCCCATGACAAAATGATCCAACCAAACGATGGAATAGGTCTATTCCAAAGAATGTTATTCCATTCCTGACCTATTCCATGAACCAAACATGCCATAATATTGTTTGGCCAAGTTTGGGACTAAAGATGGCCAAACCACCAATAATAATAATAATAATAATAATAATAATAATAATAATAATAATAATAATAATAATAATAATTTAATAATAACAATAATAACAATAATAATAATATGAATATGAATATTATAATAATAATAATAATAACAATAATAATAATAATTTAATGCTAATAATATAATAATAACAATAATAATAATAATTTAATAATAGCAATAATAACTATAAATAATAGTAATAATAATAAGAATTTAATAATAACTATAAATAATAGTAATAATAATACATTTGAAGAAGAGAATATGAAAGAAGGAAAATAATGGAATATGGAAACTTGGGACTAAAGATGGCCAAACCACCAAACTCGAGGGACCTTGGCTGGTATTAACTCTTCTTGTATAAGTCAAATGACAATATTACCCTCCATTTTGACGGCTGAGACGGGAGGAAGTAACGGAAGGACGCTAGAAGGTAACTTTTGACAACTCGGAGGATGACGGATGGTAATTACGGAAGTTAGGGACCATTGATAGGTGGTATTTACTCTTTATATATATTTCAATATTAGTTTAAATATGAAAAGATCATACTTTATATATAAAGGATATAAGCCATTTTTTTGGTTGAAAGTTTTTCTTCCTACGTACTATTAAATTTGTTGATTAAGTTACTTTTTAATTCATTAGACACCCCTTCGATGATAGTTTTATAAGCTTATTTATTAGAAAAGAAATTGCATATATTATATAAAAATCTAATTTTTGTAAGCTATTTTAAATCACAATTCAGAAGAAATGTAAAAAGATAATCACGTACATTATGTGGAATCCAAGTTCTTCCTACGGTACATATGCTTAGTAGTCAGTCAGTTCCTCTATTTGATAGGAGTAAACAGGCAAAGCATATATAGGTTAATGAGAACTTGGATGGTGCCCTAGAACACTAATCAATTATACCGTAATATAAATAAATATTCACTCCAATCTATATCATTATCATTTATCAGTGATTCATGTTGCAATGTGAACACACAGATTACTTTTAATTTTGAAAATAATAATAATAATAATGATGCACAAGCTAGCAAAAATAATGTGTATTATTATGTAGGAAAAAGAAAAAAAAAATAAAAAAAACAAGAAAGACAAAAGCCAAATAATGAAACCTCGATCAGCTCATCATACAAATTAAACATCATATCATCTGCGCGCATGCATTATATGGGCAAAAAGCTCGCTCCGATCCGGGGATCACTCGGCGGCCGCGATTTCTTCAGGTAGGACGGAAGCGGCGGCGGCGCTCTCAGTATCACTGGCACTAAAATTCCCGCTACCTTCACTGTCGAGCTGGCTATAATTGCCCTTCTCCTTGAAGAGTTGAATATGGTGATGCTTGCAGTAGAGCCTCCCCTCGTAGGCAATATAGTTAGACGGGCTGATGGTGCACCCCGCGTGGCTGCACTTGAAGCAGGCCTTATGGTACGCCGTGCCGTTCACGCTGATCTTCTCCGTCGGGTAAACCGTGAGGGTGCAGGTGACGCATTTATCCGTCGTCCCTACAAAGTGCCCCGACGGCACCCTCCCAAGCCTCTCCCCCGCGTCCACGGGACCCGCACCCTTCTCCGGCCGCGCCACTTTGGGGATCCCTTCGAAGCTCTTGTCCAGGCTGCCGGTTCGCTTGAACAGCTGATCAAAGTGCGGGCGGCAGTAGAGAACCCCCTCGAAGGAGTTGAAGTTGCTGAGCTTGAGGGTGCCCTTGCAGTGGTAGCATCTGAAGCATGATTTGTGGTAGACTCTGTTGTCTGCGGCGAGGCGATCAACGAGATACACGGTCTTCTCGCAGGCCATGCACTTCTGGTTTGTTCCCTGAAATGCCATTGTTTTTTTGAATTGGAATTGTTTTTATTTTGGAAGATGGATCGAGCAAGGCGGGTAGATGAGAGAGAGAACAAGCTTGTTTTATTCCTTTTGTTCTCTCTTCCCCTCACTCTTTTTGAGCTGAGCTGATGATGAACAAGAATGCAATTCCATGGAGCTTTAATAAGGAAAAGTTGAGAATAAGATGAGAGAATGAAAAGGAATACCACACAAGCTGAGGGGTTGGGCGTGAATATCGAGGAGTTTGGCCATTTCCACTCCACACATAATAAATACATAATTAACTTATTTGACTTGGTGGGTGTAATGCCAATTTTTTTTAAGTCTGAAAAAGAATTATCAATTAGGCACATGGAGGGACAACTCACATTATTATTGGCTTTTTTAATTATAAACGACTTAAAAAAACAACAAGGGCATTTGGTCTAGTGGTATGATTCTCGCTTCGGGTGCGAGAGGTCCCGAGTTCGATTCTCGGAATGCCCCATTTTACTCACAGTTTTCCGACACTCCTGTCCTGTCTTCTCTCTTGTAGGTACACCGTAGACAGCAGTTGACTTTGTAGGGAAACGAATTGACGATAAAGCCCGGACAGAATATGCTCAGAATCCCCTTATCCCAAATGCACAGTCAAATAATAAACGATAATAACATTTCTCAATCTGGGCATTTGGTCTAGTGGTATGATTCTCGCTTTGGGTGCGAGAGGTCTCTAGTTCGATTCTCGGAATGCCCCATTCACACTCTTTTGCTGCTCCAGTTAACAATTGGTAGAAGTGAGCGAGCAACGAAGTTAAATGACTCATATAAAATTACACATTAAACTGATGTGTGGGCATTTGGTCTAGTGGTATGATTCTCGCTTAGGGTGCGAGAGGTCCCGAGTTCAATTCTCGGAATGCCCCTTACACGTTTTACCTTCTGCAGAGACCGGCTGGAAATACACCATCACCTGCATAACAGAAACTTAATTTATGACGCCAATCTTAGTTCATTCTCATTCCAAGGAAAATAAAACAAATACAAGTATTGAAGTCTCATAATGAAATTGCAATTCAGAAAATATTGATGAAACCAATACAAAAATAAAAGGATCCAATGGTTGCTGGTTTAAATCTATAATAAGAATTCACATTGTCATTGCTAAAGTTTTTTAATTCAACAATAGTATGTATTGCATAATTGTTTATAATGTTTTATAAAAAATCTATGTTTTATAAAAATCTATGTAATCTTTTTATAAGGTCAGTTTTTCTAATTTGATATATTAACTTCTAAATCACCCAACTATGCCCCTATATGCAGTAAGGTGGATGCTATATGATGGTTTCTGAGTTTTCGGGCCCAAGGAGGTCCAACACAACATTTAGTTGGAGGATATACCTTTCAATAAAATGCGTATTTGAGTGAAACAAAGTACTTGTTTTAGAATTGGTATTACTCCCCCCTCTGGGTATTTTTTCTGTGTGTCCTTTTACAAGAGTGGAGGAGCCTTTATATAGCAGGCTCCTCCCCCACTGACTTGAAGGCCCTTAATGGCCGACTTCAAAGCTAATTAAAGCATCGAGTTAATTGGACGTTATCACTAGGTTGGCCAACGGCTCTCTCAAGCCTGTAACAGCCTGACTGAGTCCTGCTTTTAATGCCCTAACGGTTCCTTTTTGAACGAGTCTCCTTAATGCTCTCAACGGCTCCTCGAACCGAGTCTCTTCTCGGGCTTGGGCCCTGGTCGACTCCTCGTCCCGGCCCAAGCTCCCACTGGGCTCCTCTTAGCAGTTCTGAGCTAGATTCCCATGCTTGGGCCTGGACCGACTCCTGGACTCGGCCCAAGCGCCCTCCGGGCTTCTTTTGACGTTAGCCCATCTTTTCTATCTCGGACCCTCTTCTTTGGGCCAATCTATCTTGGGCCGGGTCCCTACCCCATCACTATACAAATTACAAAGTAAACTAATCAACAAAAAGGTTAGTTTAATCAATAAATTAAAAAATTATGGCTGGCGAGTTTTAAATTTAAATATTAAAAATATCAATACAAAAAGGAAAAGTCAAGATCGAGATTAAAAAAAAATACTTTAATGACACATGACTATTGTAGTGACAAAACAGTATTACAAGTTAATTGAAAGGCTTCAAAAGGAAATTGTTCGGCATCCTCAATAGTGAGGTATTTTGGATCAGTTTTTGAGGTGCCAAATATGAGAGAGGAGAGAGGAAAATGTGAGAAAAAAGAAAAGGGGAAAAAGCATTCCCGAAACATATATATATATATATATATATATATATATATATATATATATATATATATATATATATATATATATATATATATTTTGTATTTACGCGCCCAACATGGCACGTGACGTGCACGCGGTCGACTGGACTCCTTTTGTGCGCCTCACGCTAGAAGGAAGGTGTCTCTCTCTCTCTCTCTCTTTTAATGGGACCCATAATTATGAAAAAACCTTGGTCTTTGTAGGGAGAACGCACCCCCTCCCTCTTCCATGTGGCAAAAAAAATCTACAAAAATCAAGAAAAAACCACCTATTGTGGATGCCCCACATTACTCCTTTTGTAAAATCTGTGGCATAAACCTTTTGCCTCCATATTAACCTACATGTTAACATTACCAAAACAATTTAACATCCTGAA
The DNA here is from genome assembly GCF_001879475.1 of Ipomoea nil. Taxonomy (NCBI): domain Eukaryota; kingdom Viridiplantae; phylum Streptophyta; class Magnoliopsida; order Solanales; family Convolvulaceae; genus Ipomoea; species Ipomoea nil. Next base: position 290,641 of record NW_017619354.1, read on the forward strand.
AAATGATATAAAGCGTACAATGAAAAAAAAAATTCACTTCGACAAGAAAGTCGAAATGACAAGCACACCTTGTATAGATTCAAAGTCAACTTATCTTCAATACATACAAGAAAGATGTGATATTAAAAGCTTATATAGCAGGGCATTTGGTCTAGTAGTATAATTCTCACTTTGAATGCAAGATGTCATGTATTCACTTTTAAAAATGTCCTAAGTGTGTAACCTAATACTTTTCTTTTTAATGAATCCAGATACAGGTCAAAACACTCAATGAGGTATTTATTCAACCAATCAATGCAAGGGCATTTGGTCAAATTGGATCCTAGGGTGTGAGAGCAGAGATGTCCCAAGTTCAATTCTTAGAATGTTTTGATTTCCTTGTTTTATTGTTCTAATTAACATTGGACACAAGTATATAACACAATACTTTTTTTATTGGATCAAGATACAGATCAGAATACTCAATAAAATATTTATTCAATAAATTAATGCAAGGGCATTTGGTCTAGTGGTATGATTCTCGCTTAGGGTGCGAGAGGACCTGAGTTCAATTCTCAGAATGCCCCATATACACACAAATTAAGTATTTATACAACAACAAGTTGCGAATGTCACGGAAGGGGCATTTGGTATAGTGGTAATTGTCGTGTAGAGTGCGAGGTGAGTTTTTTTTTTTTTCCACACACAAATGCCCTTTCGCAACTTGTTGAATAAATACTCTATTGAGTGTTTTGATTTGTATCTTGATCTATATTTTAATGCAAGGGCATTTGGTCTAGTGGTATGATTCTCGCTTAGGGTGCGAGAGGTCCTGAGTTCAATTCTCAGAATGCCCCATATACACACAAATTGAGTATTTATTCAATAAGTTGGTAATTGTCGTGTAGAGTGCGAGAGATCATGAGTTCAATATACTTGAAACCATCCAATACCCTAACAATATACATTATCACGTTGGATTTTTTTTTTCCACACACAAATGCCTTTCCGCAACTTGTTGAATAAATACTCTATTGAGTGTTTTGATCTGTATCTTGATCTATATTATAATGCAAGGGCATTTGGTCTAGTGGTATGATTCTCGCTTAGGGTGTGAGAGGTCCTGAGTTCAATTCATCAAAATGCCCCATATACACACAAATTGAGTATTTATTCAACAAGTATCTAATACTCTAACAATATACATTATCACGTTGGGCCTAATGGAATGCTCCATTTTTTTTCCACACACCAAATGCCGGCAAATTATGTCCTGGACCCGTGTCCACAATGAATTGTGGATACGGGCCCAAAACGACGTCGTTTTTTCAAAAAAATAAAAACGCGTCATTTAGTAAAAAAAAAAAATGCGCGTGTTTTGTCGTTAACGACGTTATTTTTTTTTTGAATTATGAATGTACAGTTATGCCGTTATGAATGTACAGTTATGCAATTATGAAATTATGAACACAGAGCTTTAACATTATGAACTTACAATTATGAACATATAGTGATAAAATTATGACCATGGAGCTTTAAAATTGTGAATATAGAGCTTCGAAGATTATGAATGTACAGTTATGGAGTTATGAATGTACAGTTATGGAGTTATGAATCTACAGTTATGGAGTTATGAATCTACAATTATGGAATTATGAATGTACAGTTATTGATCGAATTATGAACAAAGAGCTCTGACATTATGAACTTACAATTATGAACATATAGTGATAAAATTATGAACATAGAGCTCTAAAATTGTGAACATAGAGTTTCGAAAATTATGAATGTGCAATTATGAAGTTATGAATGTACAGTTATGGAGTTATGAATGTACAATTATGGAGTTATGAATGTACAATTATGGAGTTATAAATGTACAGTTATGGAGTTATGAATGTACAGTTATGGAGTTATAAATGTACAGTTATAGAGTTATGAACGTACAGTTATGGAGTTATGAATGTACAATTATTAACATATTGTAATAAAATTATGAACATGTACTCCTATAACGAAGCGGTCTGAAATTAAAAAAAAAAAAAGAAAAAAAAAAGAAAAAGAAAAGAGAGAGAGATAACAGTGCCGTAGGCACTGTTACCCGTGTCCAGCATGCATGCTGGACATGGGTCCATAGCATAACGATGGCCAAATACCCTTCTGCAGCTTGTTGAATAAATACTCTATTGGGTGTTTTGATCTGTATCTTGATCTATATGTTAATGCAAGGGCATTTGGTCTAGTGGTATGATTCTTGCTTAGGGTGTGAGAGGTCCTGAGTTCAATTCTCAGAATGCCCCATCTACACACAAATCAAGTATTTATTCAACAAGTTGCGGTATGTATTGAATAGGACATTTGGTCTAGTGGTATGATTCTCACTTAGGGTGCGAATTGAAAATCAACTATTTTTTGTTCCATTTCCTTTATTTTACCAAACACAAATATGTAAGACAATACTATTTCATTGGATCAAGATACACATCAACACACTCAATACGGTATTTACTCAATAATGAGTTAATGAAAGGGCATTTGGTTTAGTGTTATGATTTTTGCTTAGGGTGTGAGAGGATTTAAGTTCAATTCTCAAAATGCCCCATTTATTATAATAATTTTATAATTTTTTTACTTACCAGTTGCAGATGTCCAAATCTTTTATAATGTTAAACATTTTTGTTTCAAGAAAATTAACAATGCATAGATCACTACAAAAAAAAAAAAAAAAAAAAAAAAAGTATATATATAGTGACAGAATTAGCGACGGGCCTATTCCTTTGCTAAATTAACGACGAAATATCGACAAATTAGCGACGAATTTTATTTTATTTTTATTAGATCTACATGTAGTGACGGATTAGTGAGGGATTTGCGAGGGATATTACGACGGAATATTTCCTTGCTAAATATATAGCTAATTTTGGCGCAAAAAACAATGACAGATTCGCGATGGATTTTTCGAGGACGGACTCCATGATTTTAATTGCTATAGATTAGCGACGGATTTATGATTCCGTCGCTAAATATTCAAGTGAGTAGTTTTTTATTTTTACATTTTGGCGACGGATTTGAGAATCCGTCACTAAATTTACAAGTGGAATTGATTAAGGAAAATTTTTCCATATTAGCGATGGATTTTAGAATCCGTCGCTATATAGCGACGCGCTATATAGCGACAGACACTAAAATCCGTCGCTAACAGTAAGAATTTTTTTTGGACATATTAATCCAAAATTCTTAATTCAGTCTCTCCCTAACTCTAATTCATAGTCGCCAGTCTCCTCTCGTCGTTGCCGCCCACCATCTCCAGCCTCGCCATTGGTCGTCCACGGCGTCCGCCTAGCTCTTTGCTTCGTCGCCACTAGCCGTCCTCGGTCATCTCTGCTCTGCCTATCTCTTCTTCGTCTCCACAAGTAATGAGTATCTCCTTATCCATTTGTTTCGTATATGCTCTTCAGTTTCTTTAATTTCACGTTTTTATAATTTTATTGTGTAATATTCAACTACATTAATCATGTTGTCAACACCTTAAAACACTCAACTGATATAAGAAAGTGTTAATGTATTGCTTTCCTAATCTTTTGGTTCTTTACAAAAATATTCCTTTCTAGAGACTTATTTGGCATCACCTGTCTATTGAACTAAATAGTGATGTATTGGGATTTTTCATGTATTGACTTTCAAAATAATAATCTAGGACTAAACATAAAATTGTCCCAAATAATAATGAATTGAAGTTAAATTTTTCTTTAGTATTATTCACTCTATTACAAGGCAGTATATGTTTTATATTTTCTCTATATATTTCAACCCATAGAGTTAATACCCCACACCGAGATTCGATCCTCTACCCTTCCCTCAAGAAGATGGACAAATGTATCATCTGAGCAATTATTATTGTGTGGACCATGGTCTACACAAGTTGTATAGACCATATTTTGTATACTGTAAAATAATGTACATTCAACACAAAAATAATGTACATTCATTACAAAAATAATATACATTGTATTTAAGGATGTACATTATTTTTGTAATGAGTATACATTATATTGTATAATGTGCATACAATACAAAAATAATATACATTTAGTATATTAAAAATCTACGTTTTCATCTTCTCCCAAAAGGTTGAATTTCCAACCTTAAGCCCCCATCTCCCCACACTCCGACCCGACCGAGTATTTGAGAGGAAATTAACTCTTTTCATAAATTTACGGTTAATAGATTATGTATCAATACCAAATTTATTTATAATTCTGCTAAAAAATATATGCCACTAAAAACATAGCTTCTAAAAATTTAGGATACGACGTAATTTTCAACCATAATCCATTTATATAGGAGACAAATTATTCTGTAAACTCGGGGTTGATTTTGCAAGGTGAATTCGAGTTTAAAAATACACAATTTACATATTAAATGTTCATAATTTACATACTGAATGTTCACAATTTATATACTGAATGGTCACAATTTACATACTGAATGTTTATAATTTTTATATACTGAATGTTCACGATTTAGATACTGAATGTTCACAATTTAAATATTAAATGTTCACAATTTACATACTGAATGTTCACAATTTTACATACTGAATGCTCACAATTGTATATACTAAATGTTTCACAATTTACATATTGAATGTTCACAATTCAAAAGTGAATATTTAATAGAGTAAATACCCAAAATGGTCCCTCGACTATAGCTAAATTCACAAATTGGTCCTCAATTTTCAATTTCACCCAATTAAGTCCTTAAGTTTGCAATTTTGACACGATTTGGTCTTCCATCTAATTGACCGTGATCGATGATCTCCAGAAGAACCTTCAGCTCTCGTCGGAGCACGTGGAGGCCTCCAGGATGACGTTGCACCGGTTCGGAAACACGTCGTCTTCTTCGCTCTGGTACGAATTCAACTACATTGAATCCAAAGGGAGGATGAAGAAGGTGACCGGGTTTGATAGATTGCTTTCGATAGTGGATTCAAATGTAACAGTGCGGTCTGGAAATGCAACCGGAACCTTAAAAAACTGACGATGGACCATGAAATTACATATATATCCTCAAAAATCACAGTCAACAAACGGTCAAATAGACAGTGGACCAAATTGTGTTAAAATTACAAAGTTAAGGACTTAATTGGGTGAAATTAAAAGTTGAGGACTAATTTGTGAATTTAGCTATAGTCGAGGGATTATTTTGGATATTTACTCTATTTAATATATAAATTGTATATTTTGACCCGAATTCACCTTCCAAGGTGGATCCGAGTATATGGCATAACTGTCGCAAAACGTATGGACCAAACTGTTAAAAGTGATAAGAAAGCCCAGTAGGCTTGAATTTTGGTATTAGTACCGGTGCCCGGATACCCTCCATCTCGGCTCTACACTACCCGGAGGAGTGTTAGCATTTCAGCAGCCTGAGTTTGTAGGCATTCATCGCCGCCGATCTGTAATGTCTCGGCTTGAACGCCGCGATTCTGATCCCAGACGCCACCGGTCTCGATTCGATCAAGAACCGAGGTAATTGCCCTGCAGCGCTCCCATTAGTGTATATAATATTTATGTGTGTATATATTAGATGTATACGAAGACCATATTTCTTCTTCTCTGTATGTGCGTCTCTACGGTTGCGGTGGTGAATTTTTGTAAGTTCTGAAAGATTGGGAAACACTTCAGATGATTGATTCATTGTTCTGATGGAATGTCGCGGTCTGTTGTTGCAATTAGTTGCGAACATTTGGCTTCCATGTGTTTGCCGATGAATATTCTGGATTGGGAATGGAGGATGTTGAAATTCTTTTGTATTTTGCTGATTAACTAGGTTCTACAAGCCCTGATGTGCCTGGGAACAGTGAATAGATCCTTGTCCTTGGTCTGTTGAGATCTCCTTAATATTGATTTTATTGAATTCTGGTAAAAATGTTCTGTTTATTGCTTAAGAAACCTTTAAAAAGTTTCCATTTTATCAATTCAAGGTTACATGATAAAGCTTGCAGCAGTATAGCTCAGAGCCATAGATGTTAGAATTTATCTGAACAGAATGAGGGGACTCTGGAGAGTGGGGTACCATGAATTGATTAGTTTGTGTATATGAGTATTTGAAAGCTAAAAGCCAGTATATGTTCTTTTCATCATACTACAGATTCTATGGATACCAGTTATGTTCACAGTTTCATATGCATATCCTTTTGGAACTATGATTATAGTTAGCTGTATGACACATTCCCAAGCCTTAGGTATGGTTTCTTGATTCTGTTTGTTGCTGACCTCTGCTACCACTGAGGTTCAAAATTTTCAAAAACTACTGTTTTGACTGTTACGTAATAATTTAATTTCTTGAGGTCCACTCTGCTACATGAATGGGCTTGTTCCAATTTATAATTTATATGAAGCTTCTGGTGTTCTTCAGTCTTTGACAATCGTCCTATAACTGCTACTATTTTAGCCCAAAGAGATCTAGGCGGGATAGTAAACCAGAAAATGAGAGGCACCCCACAAACAATTCTTCAGATGTTAGGAAAAATTCAGATCGAGAACGAAATCACCAACATCAATTGCGAGATGCAGTGTCTCATGAGGCACCATCTAGACAGGAATATAGGACAGAAAGAACTGCAAGAAAGGTATCTGACCAGAGGAGGGATGTTCACATAGAAGGAACCAAACATTCTTCTGATCCATCAGAATTACCTCAGCATCAATCTGCCAAACATTCTACAGATCAAGCAGAAGCACCCCGCTCTCGGACGTACTTTCAGGTGTCTTCTTTAATAATTAACAATTTTTGTTCATGGTACTAGAGTGTGTTTTAGTGGACATTTGCTTACAGCTTACCTGTGGTGAAATGCACTGGTGTTCTCTTTCCTCATTTCTTTTCTTCCTTTTGATGCCCATATTCTTATAACATTTTATATGCACCAATAATTTTAAAACTTTGTTTCCTCCCAGTGGATGGTTATTGTATTGCCATTGGATTGATACTCATTTTATATGCATCAATATAAATGCTAGTTCAAGTATAGAGAGAGACTAAATTGATTGGTGGAAACATAAAAGGAAAAAAGAAAGCCTCCTTTTTGGATGACGAGGGAACCCCTACAACCCTTTCAGGTGTAGGTAAACCCCGCCTTGTAACCCTAGCCAACAAAGGACCACAAGGAAGTAAACCAGCCTAAGTTACCCATAATTGACCGGCTCAAACCAAGGGGGTAAGGATTCAAACTCGTGACCTTATGGTTACAAGTGTGGATCTCTTGGCAATTTTGGAAACCTTTTCCCCTTGATCTGTTATCCATTTATCAGTACCAGAGTACCTTACTCAGGATTTGGCTATTAATGACTAAATAGCATGTTCTTTGATTTGTTGAACTTTCGTTTTGGCTGATGCATTGGAATTCTTGTTCAGCCAGTTGACTTCAAGTACCTCTGTGTATATAACACTGTTAGGCTTGCCTGTGCATTTCTTATAACAGCACGATGAACGTGGTAATGCCGGGCAAGCTGGTCGAAGCTCAAGGCGAAGAGAGTCAGATGGTGAGTTCGTCTTCAATTGCCTTCTAGCCTTCTAGGTGCCATTCTATTTTGTCCCTTTCTTGGTATTGCCATGTGTGAAACCAAACTGGGCTGTGGCGCAGGGGGGAATGTATCTTATTCATGTTCCTCTTGTGCTTTGGCATTTGGTGGACATTGTTATTCTGTTTATAGCACAATACTAATGATTTTATGCATTTATTATGTAGATTTTTGTTAATATGCCTGTGTAAAGGGGAAGGGGGATATTCAAAGTTTCTCCCTCTCTAGCATGAGCAATAACATATTTTAGTGTTCAGTACTTCAGTGTTGCATCCTCCAGTAAATTTTTTCTTCAACATGTTATTTTCCTTTTAGGGCATGGCCAATGGAGGGATGCCAAGGAGCAGGTGAACAGGAAAACAAGTAATGATACATTGCCGATGGATCAGAAAGCCAAAGTTCATGGAAAAGAAACTGATTCTTGGCGCCATGATGGGTACTATGAGTTAGAAACAAATCCAAAGCCACCTGCAAAGAAAAGATCATTTAGAGAGGAAAAGATCTCTGCAGATCCTGAGAAAGTTGAGAAAGGGGAAACAGAGGCAGCTAAGCCTAACTCCTCCAACCGCCCTGTACATGTTGAAAGAAGAAATGAGAAAAGCAGCTACGTTTCTCATCATCCAGACCAAGCTGAGAAGCAATTCAGTGGGGATAGATCAGCAAACAGGAGTGGGACATGGAGGGGGAAGTTCCCTTCAAGACCAGGTAGTAGGTACTATGAGAGCGGTAATTTTAGGGGAAGAGACAAAGTGGGTTCAAGGCCAAGCTATCGTTCAAACAAGAGTGTTGAGAAGTGGAAACATGATCTTTTCAATGGAGCGAACAAGAGTCCTCCCCCACAGAAGGAAGAAGATCAGATTGCCAAAATTGAAGCACTTCTGGCTTCATAATTGCCACAGTTGTTGGTATTCACCTTTTCCTTTACAATTCCATTGAAGAGAATATTGTGTAGGCAAAGACCAACTAGCGTGTTTTATTCACCCACAGGCTGAAAGCCTTTTCTATTGCTCTCTACTGAAGCTAATTATATCAAGTTGTGTACTTTGTTAAATCAGTAAAATGTTAACCGTAGCAGCCAGCTTAAATTCTGGCAGCTGTTTTTTTGTTTTTCAAATTGGGGTAGCAATCCTACTTCATCAATTTTTCATTGAATCCAAAAAGGTTTGTTTGGACATTTACATCTTCACTAATTTATTAAAATAAATGAACTTATTTGTACTTTTTAATATTTAGTCCTTTTTCTAATAGCTGAGAGCCAGGTAAAATGGGTATTATCTCCATCACTCACAAAGAGGAAAAAATGCAACATTACATAGCTGTTTTAAATTTCCATCAACTTTTATCTTAACTTAGCATTTAAAGATCTAAAACATTAAACATAAGCCAGGAGGGTAGAGTTGAGTAAAGTTGGTGGACATTCAAATATATAATATATAAATATAATATAATACAAATAAATAGGGAGTAATAGTGAAGGCCTAATTTGTTTCATATAAATTAATTAGTAAACAGATTGAATAATGTTGAACCCTGCAAGCCTAACTTGCTTAACAACTGTGATGATTTATCTATCTTATCTATCTATCTTGTGCTTCTTCATCTGCTGAGGATCGGAACTGTGTTGTTGAGTATTATCTGCTGCTTCAGAAAGTTGATGATCTTGCAGATGCTTCATGTCCCCTTGGCTGTCTGGAAATGAATTTGAGACTTGATGCTGATGATTTGGAAGCACTTCACTTGTTGTTTTTGGTTGTGATTGCGATATTGTGGAGCTTCCCAACATGTCTTTAGTAATAGGAATGGGCATCCCGGTGACCCGATGACTCCTACTTCCCATCATAATAACCCCTTCAGCAAACGATACGGTTCTCTTGATAGGAGGAAGCCCAAACGATACGGTTCTCTTCACCTGTATAGGAGGAAACCATGTCTCGTGAACCACATCCAATGACGAAGATGACAAGTTTCTCCTCAGACTCTGGTGAGTAGGAGTATGGTTACGAGGAGGACTTGAATCATAAACCGGCTCTCTTCGTTCACCCCCCTCCTCCTCAACTGCAGCTTGCCCCGATATGCCATTCTCTGCATCACACCCACTCGAGGAGGATGAGGATGAGGATGAGGACGAGGATGAGGACCTTCTTTCTTCAACACTAGCTCCTGTTTTCTCTTCTTTCTCAACAAAGATCCTTTCCACACTTTCTAACTCCGACTTAAACTCACCATGCTTTTCCGGTCTCATTACAATCTCATCCACGAAAATATTTCTCAAACGACTCCCCAATTCTTCTTCTTCTTCTTCCTCAGAAGACTGACTTCCATGCCCAACATCCTCAGAAGCTCGTTCTATCTTAGTTATCAGCACTGCTTCTTCAAACATACGCTCATCATCCATCACTTTCTTTTCTTCCCTATCCCTTACATCAACCTTCTCTTCTTCTTCTTCATCCTTGACAACATTCTTGTCTTCCAAATCCTCCCTATTTGAGTAGCTTGTTCCTTCTGGAGCAGATATCTGCTCCGCAGCAAAGTAAGATTCATCTCGTTTACCAAAGATTGAGGGCACTACATTTAAAAACTCACTCTCCTCGAACAATGTAGTTGTTGTTGTTGTTTCTTTAGGTTGAAAATCTAAAAAATCTAATCCGGAATTATTATCTCCAGTTTTGTCTTGTTCATCAGAGTAATATGGAATATCGAAAGGGTTTTGCCTAGGTATTAAAATAGATGGAGCTGATCCAGGGATTGGAGGCAATCCCTCTTCGTAGGAATCAGGCAGACTATCGAAAGGATTGTGCCTTGGCCTTGTTGTCACAAAGGGAGGACCACAGCTCTCCAACTCCTTCCCTGATCCCATCATGCTCATGCTCACCCACTTTCTCGACCTTCGTCTTGCCATAACACTCTCTAATAGTTGGTTTCTTTCGAGCTCAGAGCTTCGCACTTCCATCATATTCTTCTCGTCTTCCTCGGTCCACTTTATTGCACTCTTTGTTAGTTCTTCTTTATCCCCTTCTTCCTCGTCTTCCTCTTCCTCTTCAACTTGTAATTCGGTTTTTTCTTCTTCACTGCTATCATTGGACCTACAAAAATGCTCACAACTAACATCATCCACAGGAGGCCCGGGGGGAGCATCTGAATCTAAAAGCGGATGGAGCTCATCATCAAGCATTGGTACAATCTCGGGAGAAGAACTCCCGGATTCATCAGACCCCGAATCATCCTTGTGTTTTGGCAGTTTAGAATCACAGGAACCTGATTTATGAATTTCAACCTCAGAACTCAACAACTTTGGAATGGGCAAACAATGATCCTTCTTCAAAACAAACCCATCACCATTTAGTAGCTCAAATCCTTGCTGTGACCTCTCAGTATCATCATCCTCAGAACTATCTTCCTCAACTTGTTTACTTGTTTCCTGTCTTTGCACAACACTAACATTATTTGATATCTGAGTCTTAAAATGCAGTGTTTCCTCTCCTCCTCCTCGGATTTCGGGAGGTGCTTTTTTCTGGCTAAAACTAAGCAATGCTCCAAGCAAAACACCAGTACAGAAAATAATAGGAGAGGCAGATACTAATAAGGAAAACACATAAGGAAATGATCTGTACACAACTCCCAATAAGCACAGCATAATCATAACAAATGGATGCTTGCAGGCTGCTCTAAAGCATGTTCCTATCCGAAAGGCCACACTTTTCACACCCATCTCTCTCAACACTCAACACTACTCCTTTCCCATTCAAATCTGTATGTAAATAAAAAACATCAATAAAACAACACATACAAATATATGGAAATGCATTATGTAAAGAATTCAATATTAATTTTCTGGGTTTTCTGGAAACAGTGGAACATCAAAGGTAGAAACTTTTGGTGAATATTACAATAGCCACCACCAAAGTGGACAGGACAGGACAAGAAAAATACACATATGAGATACCTTGTAAGTCTGATACAATGTTGTTATAATATAAACCCTGTTTTCTGCAACCCAGTTCCTTCCTCCAAATATGTTTTGAAAAAAAATGAATCAAAACAAAAAAATTCACAGAACAAGGTGGGTTGAGAGAAGTATTAATTTTCTTTCTTTCTTTTTTTTTTTTTTTTTTGGTCCTATAAAGAAAGAAAGAAAGAAGGAAAAAATTAAAAGAATATATACAAGAAAAAGTGTGGGGTTAGCAATAATTATCGGAGAAGTTTATGGGAAATTAGGCATTTGGTTCTCATTTTATCCGAAATTAAAGCAGTCCCACAGTCCCTCCCACCCCATGCCACGCATAATGCAAATAGAGAGAGAAGTTTCAAATAGGGATCTGGTATTAAGTTTCAATTTTCAAACAATACAATCAGACAAAGAATAAGCGGCCCGATCAAGTCCTTGAACCACTCCATTCGTTAATCGCTTAATTAAAGAGAAAAATACATTAAAACTTCTCGCTAATACTTTTATATCTTCAATAAGCAATTCAGAAGGAGCATATTTTAATTCTTGAGAAACAACCTGTACGTCCATCTCAATTTAAACGTGATCTAATCTCAAATCCTTTATCCAGCTAAGTGCTTTAAGGATTCCCAGAGCTTCATCTTCCTTCACCCCCACATTGTTATTTTTCGTTTTTCAAGTTGAGTTGACAGTTTGACACCCACCGTTGGCAAGGAAGCAATGCCGAGCTTTTGCATTTTGTATTGCACACAAATATCTTTATTACACAGAGAAGAATAACATGGGCATTTGGTCTAGTGGTATGATTCTCGCTTTGGGTGCGAGAGGTCCCGAGTTCGATTCTCGGAATGCCCCATTTGCACTCTCTTTTGCTGCTCAGTTAACGCCTGACAGAAGTAAGAGTGCAAGGATGTACATTAGAACGAATCGAGATGTATATTGATAGAATAATTACACAACAAATTGATGTGCGGGCATTTGGTCTAGTGGTATGATTCTCGCTTAGGGTGCGAGAGGTCCCGAGTTCAATTCTCGGAATGCCCCATTTTTGTTTTTCGTAAGCAGCTAATTATGCAGTTTTATTTACCTGTCAAAATACCCCTATGAATCACTCTGGTTGAACAGTATGTGTCTGCATTTGGTTTAGTAGTATCCTTCTTGCTTAGGGTGTGAGAGATCTTGAATTCAATTCTAAAGTGTCCAATTTTTACTTTTTATAAACCGCTGGCAATTTCCAATCTTCATTATTCTAGAGACATAAGGCTTTCAGTTGTTTAGGTTCACTTTTGCAGCAGGCACATTCAAGCAATATATTTTTGGAAAGTTATATATTCTCTAGTTCTTATATCATCCAATATATATATAGTTCCGTTGAGCATGCACATTGAGTTGTTGATTTAATCTAAATCAACAGTCTTGACAGTTCCGTCACAAGGCCCTTGGTTATGGGATTGTATCGCAGGTTCAAACAGTGTTTTCGTGAAATTTTGTATATTTTATTTAGAAAATATATTTTCTGAAAAATATTTAATTGTTTTGTATATGCCTATTAATACTTGTGGTTAAAATGTTTTATGAGTTGTGAATGCCATGTTTGGAAACCATTATTTTGAAAATTGGTTATATGTGTGTGTGTGTGTATATATATACACACATTTGTGAAGGGTAAATTTTTTATAGCCTAAGAGAAATGAGCATTGAAAAATACATACATTATTTTGGAGGATATTATTTAATGTATAAATGTATTTGGATGAATATGTTACAAAATTATATTATTTTGGGAGAGTATATGTGAAATGTATTATTTTTGGAGGAAATGATACAAAAATGTAAATTGTTTGGAGGATATGTGAATTGTATCTTGTAGAAAAGATCCTGGATACTTTATGTGAGAAATGATCTTGGTGAGCTCTAGCTCTATTATAGGCTGCGGTCCTATTTTGAGATATATCCGGTAGAAAACATCATGGATATTCATTTGATGAGTAACCTAGTAGAAAACATCATGGGTTACTAGGACTGGTTTAATGTATTAATCGTTGAGCTTGAAATCTCAATTTGGGGTTTGCACACTTAAGGTATCGGTCATGTTTCCACCTTGGTAAAATAGATGTTTTGTGATGTGTTCAGTAGGTAGTTATTGTTCACCTACGACTTTGTTGTGGTGATGTTCCTACCCCACTAGTGAGATATGAATTCCTCCTTATGTGTATATGGTACTGGATTACTGGAAAAATGTTTTGAGAAATGTGTTTTAAATTCCTTCAGAGTTAATTCCATTTTTTGTCCTAGATTTATAGGTGTCAGTCCACTTTTAGTCTTTTTTTTTATCAGAACATCCCTTTTAATTTGGTCATAGTATTATTGTGACATGACTAATTTTGGTCATCTATCAAAAAAACCATTGAAATTTTGTTAAAAACAAGGGCATTTTGTTATTCAATTATGAATTTTTTCAAAAAATAAAAAATAAACATAAAAAATATAACGGGTCAACGCACTTTGTATTAAAAAGGTCAAAATATCCTTCTATTTAACGAAATTTCAACGATTTTGTTGATAGATGACCAAAATTGGTTGTCACGAATAACATTAGGACCAAAAGATGATGTTTTGATAATAAATAAAAAAATAAAAATAAAAAAAAAATAAAAAAACTATCACCTATAAATCTAGGACCAAAAACGGAGTTAACTCAATTCCTTGATAACTATGTTTATCTATGTATATGTATGAGATCAACTACTACGGACTAGTGGACTACCCATGTGGAACTCTGATCTTCTATATACGGCTCTACCTCAAATAGTCCTAAATCAGTCCCGGGCAAAATCCCATTTCCGATCATCATCATGCGTAATAATAATCTCCATTTCCCGGGACCCACACCCACTCTTCATCATATCATCTTGATTAGAGAAGGAAACATCCTGGAAGCATCATATTTTGTTAGTTTGGGTTATCGTACTATACGTGGATAGATGTATCATATATATATATATATATATATATATATATATATATATATATATATATATATATATATATATATATATATATATATATATATATATATATATATATATATAGCTTAGAGCAAGTTTGGTTATTCTGCAAGGTCGGATCGGAGTGGAAGAGCATTCAATTAACAGATCGATCGAGTTGGGGAGATCATATATATCGCCGGATCGGAGATCCGATCCGATCCTGCAGGAAGCTAAGCTAGGCAATTAAGGCAGAAATGGCTAACGTGATAATGGTGGTTTTTGAGGGAGTACGGCATTGCGTTTCCGCGCTTTGGGATCTCCAAGAAATGCGCTTTTCTGCCATTTTCGACGACTTGACCTACTTCGCCATCTGCGTAATCATGGCTGCCGTTTCATGCTATGTGGCACTCAGACAAGGCTGAAAGCTGCAGCTGCAGCCTGATCGATGATATCAACTTCACTTCTTCTTTTTTTTTTTTTCTTTCTTTTTTTTTTTTATTAATATATGATAGATGTATTTCATTGAGTATAACTTCCTTTAAGTGTATAAATTTTATTGAGTATAACAAAATTATTTTTTAGATCAATCGCATCTCAACAGAAAATAGATAATGAAGTAGAAAGTTGGAGTAGATGTAGTATTACTTTTTTTTTTTTGTCATGATAAAGAGAGAATATTGCAATCGTTATGTTGTGAACGCGTGCCACCTTGCATGGTGTGCACGAATCTATATTCATAATTCCTATATTGTAGATCCATATTTTCTATACCGTAGATCCATAATTTCTAAATTCTCGGTGAGCTAAAATTTATACTTTAGATTCATAATTTCTAAAACCGTAAAATTCATAATTTAAATATAGTAGATCCATAATTTCTATACTGCATTGATTTGTGAAAACATGGTTCAACAATTAGAATAAAGTATAAATTTTAACTCACTAAGATTTTAGAAATTATGAATCTACAGTATAAAAATTATGAATTTACAATATAAAAATTATGAATATAGATTCGTACACACTGGACAAGTACTCACTAACATAATTTGAGGTGCCATTCTTACTAATGACATAGGGGTCATTGGACATTCATCCCACGATGAATTCAACACGCCAAGCACGCACAATTGGCCCATTAGTGCGGACGCGTAAATAACCATTTTTCTCATTTTTCTTTTTGACACCCTTATGTCCTTTTCTTTTTCCTTCATTTTTTTTTTCTCCCATCTTTCTCCACGTGACCAAAATTCTACAAAATCTTTTAGCAGTTAAAAGATGCTCTTATATGTCACCTGATATTTTGTATTTGAAAAGATATTTGTAGTGTTTGAAAATATCAAGAAGATTGAAAGGTTGAAATTCAATGCGGATGGGGATATATATGTGTGTGTCATCAATTGATTCGTTTTAACAGAAATACTGCTGGAACATGTTGCGTAAAACGAGTGATTTACGTCTATTTCCAGTTACATCGTAATAAAAGATCAGATTATGATTTTCATTCTCATGTGTGAACCAAACATACCTTTTAAGTGATAATGTTAAATAAGATTCGGATGTTATTTACTTAATTTGAAGAAATATAATATTAAAAGAGTTTTTATTCGACGTTAAATCTTCACTTTCAACCACTATAAATAACAATTTTTATTGTTAAAGACATTATGATCAATCGGCATGGAGTGACTCTTTCAAATGGAAGAATATAAGTTTGGGGTAGTTATGTTGTGCATCCGTATACACTATGCATGGTGCATACGGATGCAAAAACGACGTCGTTTTATTAAAAACGCGTGTCTCCCCTTAAAAAAGAAATTCAGGTTCGATTCCCAGCAACAACATTATATTGTTCATTCATTCTGGAATTTTAGTTCATAGATTATGGAATTTTAGTTCATTGATTATGGAATTATAGTTCATCGATTCTGGAATTGTAGTTCATCGATTATGTAATTTTAGTTCATAGATTCTGGAATTTTAGTTCATTCATTTTGGAATTTTTAGTTCATAGATTAGATTCTGGAATTTTAGTTCATTGATTATGGAATTATAGTTCATCGATTATGGAATTATAGTTCATCGATTCTGAAATTTTAGTTCATATGTTGTTGCTGGGAATCGAACCTGATTTTTTTTTAAAGGGAAGACGCGCGTTTTTAATAAAACGACGTCGTTTTTGCATCCGTATGCACCATACATGGTGCATACGAATGCATAGCATAATTTGCCATAAGCTTGAGCCTCAATGGGGGCGGTATTTATTTGTTGGGCTTCAATAACTTGAGAAAAGTGGTATTTATTTGTTGAACAGATACTACATGTAATAGGGTCAATAATACTCCAAAAAAAAAAAAAAAAAAAAAAAAAAAAAAAAAAAAACAACTTTTATTACAGAGAAATCACCACAGTAACTCATTGAAAATTCAACCCTTCTATAATAACAATTCCTTCAGATATTGTTTCTTTTTTTTTCTTCTTTTGGTGTGTTTCTTAACTTTCAATCTTTCAATTTGGATGCAAATCTCTCCCAACATAATTCATAGATTAAAAGATTATATTTGAATCAACACGATAGAAAGCAGTTTTCCTTTTTAACTGATACTTCTGAAGTCAAGGTTAAAGCAACCAAAACTAGGAATGGGCAACATAATAATCACAGCTACATGTATTCTCTGTAAGACTGTAACTGACAGACCAAGTATTGCAAGTTGCACATTCCCATACAAAACTGGTCCTGAAAATTCCAATTGACCCCAAATGGGAGGAGAAAAATGTTGCTACTTTGATCTTAAAGTGGTACACCATCAATCAAGCTGCAACAGGAGTATTGAACATTACTGCTGCTTTTCATCAGGCAACTCCTCCAGACCTAGTGCAAGTCTATAATACAAGATACCCATCGTTGCCATGCAAGCCCTGCATGCAAGAACACGGTTTTAGAATATAATAAACAACCCTTGCAATGCTTAGAACAATTCTGCCTTTCACCCATTTTTTTTGTCCCTAAATAGATTTCCAACTACTAGTTCAAAAAGAGAGCAATAATTGATTGTACAAGTTCTTAGAGTCAGCTACCCTCAGAAAAATCTGAGGCAAGTTTCCAAATCCAGAAATTATAGATTTTCGAATGTAAGTGTTTTCACTTATCTAAAAGGAGAGTATCTAATCTGGAGTATTTCAGTATTTTGTTCCTATCTGCTAGAAATGAACATTGGCATTGATGATTTAACCACTCACAGATAGGTACACTAATAGATGGATATTAAACTTGGTTCCAACATACTGTCCCCTTTTCCTCTAATTTCTCTAAGTGAAGAACAAGATTCATTCTACTAAAGTCTAAAGCACAGATTAATAAGCCAAGAAAAGATGCAGAAGGCATTACATGATGGCTATAACAAGGAGGATTTTTCTTGGATCCATCCTTGAAGATCTATGATGGCGTGTGCCATCTGCATTTGGTGCCTCTTTCCGTGGTGGTGCAGTCACAGGTAGTGTTGGTAATGCACTTGACCAAAAAGGCAGCAAAGATCTAAGGAACTTGTGTTGCAGTGTACCTGTAGATAAACAACACCAGTTTTACTTTGCGGGAATCTTACAGAGTACAAATCACAACGTAGCTAGCATGTTTTCTTTGCTATGATCTTTGTCATATGGGCAAAAGCTAACCTAGGAAAGCAGAAATGATAAAGTTTGAAACATAAATAGCTTCCATTATCTATCCTCTGAATCAAAGCCCCTATTTTATGACTGGACACACACACACACACACAAAAAAAAAGCCCACACTAAAGAAAACATGCTCACCCCTTTTAGTGTACTTTTTCCGGTTCCCATCTTCGTCATCAGCATAATATGAAATTTCAGAATTTTGTCTTTCTACTTGTATTGCGCTCTTTCGTGTGGTAGCCCCTGGCTGGGAGGAGTGGCACCAAGAAGTGGATGTAAGAACAATAAAAATACATCTCCTAAGCATAATTTGAAGTTTATTTGTATGCTTTGTGCAAGTTTAAGTGCTCTACAGTTGTATACATGTAAAAATAGCAGTAGTATTTGCTTACAGCAGGAGGACTCGAGCTTTTAGTAAAGTTGGCCTCATGATTGGAATGAGCTGAAGCTGAGTTTAGTCCATCTATTTCAACAATATCAATGGCTGAAGGTTTTGCAGAACCTGTTGCAGGGACAGCTGTATATCCTTCAAAATCTTTTCCAGCAGATCCAGCTTCAGAAACATGCTTCAATGGATCTGAAGCAAAAGCAGGTGGGGGACTTCGAGAATCTGTTGGCGGCAATAAAACAGGATGATTTCCAAACAAATTCTTCTCCATTCCAGTCTGGATCACATTAAAATTAATTACAAAAAACTCGCAAGCCAGAATAGAATAAAGGCAAGAAGTCAATATTAAGCATTATTAGCAAATAAGAAATACAGTAAATGTGCAAAAGAAAGTCTCTAAAACAGTTTTTATAACAAAGTAAACTTACCTGCATTATTGCTTCTTTAAGTTTTAAATGAAGATGAGATCCTGAATCTTTGAAATGTTTAGGAGGCCATATCTACATCAATAAGCAAATCTCTCAGACATTAAAGACAATTAAGCGGGAAAATAAGAATATGTAATGTGGTTTCTATTAACCCCCCCAAAAAATGCTTATACACGTATATTTAAAAACCAGAAGTCATGCTTTTAATAAACTCTCATTGTGCTTTATATCAAAGTTCACACTCTTTCTCCATTATATGATAGCTAACTGTAGCTCCATGGCTGAAATTTGAAGCCCTATGTTCTGAATAGGGACATACATGTAGCCATTGTTTCAAATCCTTTCATATATGCAGTTATATCATTATGGCAGACGGTATTAATATTCACATTAGAGTGATGGCCAAGATGATTATCTTAGTGATTCAGTCTAATTTATTAAGTGAATACATGAGAAATAGAGTTCATTACTCCAGCTCAAAGCAATTCAAATTAGCAACTTCTTACACTTCCTGATTCTCCAAAGTTACAAGTTTCTATATACCAGTTACTGGTAGTGCATTGAAATTCACTCTTTCAACTGCAACTGGAGTAATGTATTCAAAATATTAAAATTTAAAAAATTGCTTAGCTTCTGTAAGTAAAACTTACTGAAGTTGAACAGGCTGGACAGACGTACCCAGCTGGAGCAGTTTGTGGTGGGAATCCTTTAATATGTGAAACCAAGCAATTCGTATGCATGACATCTACAAAAAAAAAAAAAAAAAAAAAAAAAAAGCAATTAACAAATGTAAGATGCTCTATATAAGGAATGTGCAAAACCACATGCAAATTTTGCAGGTGAAATTGCATTGGTATGAATACATACGCAAGCAGCCCAATCGAGTAGTTTGAGTATCTGTTGCCTCTTCAAGCACAGCATGGCAGAAACAGCAATCTGGAGGCCAATCATACTCTCCATCTATGACCCATTCTGAATAAGTGCGCACCTAAAATGATTCAAAAAAATATATATCCAATAAGAACATGGGAAATAAGAAGTCTCCCAAATTTAAGATGGCAATGAATTCCAAAGCATACCACACATATTTGATGCTCGGGAAGGCATATGCATTCTCCACAAACTGGAACCTTGTGTACGAAACAGTACAACTTAGTTGCCTGAAATTCACCAGATCACCATTCAGCATTTAATAAAGCCACCATAATCAACAAACTCAAACTGCTATACTATACTCAATTATCGACCTCAATAGACATGAAACAGAAACACTAGCTCTACATCACTTAGTTGAAGTTTTAAAGTTTTGGCTATCATAATTGATCATGTGGAAATCAACATACAGTAAGCACTAAAGTTAAAACAATTTATTTTTGGTCTTCTAATGCGTTTAATAATATCATTGATCAACTCAGCAAAACCAGCTAGACGCAGAACTGCAGCCGAGATTCATCAACATTAATTTGAAACAGTAATAATAATTCAAAATAAGATTAACGAATACTCTGCAGATTGTAAATTACTGACTCGACTAGATCTAATTTTTACAACATAAATGATTTGTAAACATGCAGAACCACCATTCCATCTACACTCTACAGCTTCAGATGCGTGCGTGCGCGTGTATAGCGAGAGAATTATTAAGCGGTTACCTTCCGGCATCTACAGACCACCATTGCATGTGCTGAATTGGAGCAGTATATGAAATCGAGATCGGGATATTACAGTTGAGATCTCTTCTAGGGTTTTAGGCTTTTAGCTCATAAAATTTGGAATTTCGCAAATCAAACACGAATTCTGGACATGATTCTGTGTTTGCAGATCCGTTCCCGACTTCCAGTGTTCCAGAGTCACGGCGACAGATTTCATTTCCTATCAAAGTCCACCTGGAACTGAGGTGTCTCAGCCTCTCAGGTCCCAACATCAACAACTGGGAGGCCCAATCCATTGGGCCAACTTTCAAGACTTGCTGAGCTGGAAGAATTTTTATACGGAGTACTAAATTAGTAACTGAAATTAAAAAAAAAAAAAAAAAAAAAAAAAGAATAAGGTTCAAATTGGCCACTGAACGTAACCTGAAAATGCAATTAGGCCATTGAACGAAAAAAAAAAAGTACAATTAGGCCACTGAACACTCAAAAAATGTGCAATTTCACCTAATAGCAGGTTACCCTCAATTTTAACAGGTTATCTGCTTACGTGGCAGCTGAGTTGGTATTTTTAATAAATTTTAAATCATTTTTAATAAATTTTAATAATAAATTTTTATTTAAATTTTTTAAAAAATAAAAATGACTTTATTTAATTTTTTATTTAATTTTTTTCAATTTTTTATAAAATTTATTATTAAAATTAATTATTAAAAATTATTAAAAATGACAACTCAGCTGCCACGTAAGCAGGTAACCTGCTAAAATTGATAGTAACCTATTATCCGGTGAAATTGCATACGTTTGGAGAGTTCAGTGGCCTAATTGCACTTTTTGTTCGTTCAGTGGCCTAATTGCATTTTCAGGTTACGTTCAGTGGCCAATTTGAATCTTATTCCAAAAAAAAAATATTAAGTTCATACATTTTAGCAATTGGATCATAGAGCAAAAGCATGTACAATTGTGACAGTTAACAGTAAAAAATTGTGCAATTAACTTTGTTTACTATTTACCTCCACTAAAAGACTAGTTGTTATATCATAGACTATAATTCATCTTGTAATATCGTAACTTTTATAAGTGGTGCCTTTAGTGACCTTTTTTTTTCTTTCTTTTTTTTTTCTTTTTTTTTCTTTTACAGAACTATAAAATTCATTGGTATTGTGGGTACATCCACACATAATCTATTAACTACATGTTTAAAAAATAATACTTTTAACTTCATAATAAAAACTTGTTAATTTTCAACTAACAATTTCTTAAAATTATACCATAATCATGATTACAAGTCAAAAACTCATTCAAAACTATATTTAAATATAAACCGGATACAACCAGTTCTTACACAGATAAACTTTTTTAAATGAATAATTTTTACATTTTATACTTAAATTTCAAAAAAAAAAATATTACATTTTATATTTATATTTATATTTTAATAAAATTATATCTATTTAGTATCATAACATTAAAACAATACTTCTAAAATTGTGTCCGTGCATCGTATGTGGAAAATACTAGTTGTAGTAATACACAAGGAGTAAGATTACAAAGCCAATACAGCAAGTTTAGAAGATGCATATACACAATATTATAAGTTCATAAACTCAGTACATTAACTTCTTAAGCATTTAACTTCATAACGTAGACACGTAGTGGCATAAGTACAATTTAGTTACCGTGTGAATTCTTTTTATACATTTGAACATATTATACATATACACATATCAATCTAGTTCGAATATGAAATTCTATTTTATGCAATATTTTTTTAAAGGATCGAGTCAATTTGTAATCACTTGGATATATATATATATATATATATATATATATATATATATATATAATTAGGTTATGGTGCGGTTGTGCGATTAAATCTGAGTCATTGATCTTGCTTAAATCAACGTTCAAGATTACCAAAATTTAAAAAAAAAAATGTGATGGCAATTTGGTAATTTTTGTATCTAGATAAAATTAAGGTGTTTGGGTTTGAGCTTAATGTGCGTGAGTTTTGTGCTTAATGTGCGTGTGACAAATTATGTTGTGCATCTGTATGCACCATGCATGATGCATACGGATGCAAAAACAACGTCATTTTATTAAAAAACGTGTGTCTCCCCTTAAAAAAAAAATTAAAAAATTCAGGTTCGATTCTCAGCAACAACATATGAACTAAAATTTCAGAATCGATGAATTATAATTCCATAATCGATGAACTATAATTCCATAATCTTATCTATGAACTAAAAATTCCAGAATGAATGAACTAAAATTCCAGAATGAATGAACTAAAATTCCAGAATCTATGAACTAAAATTTCAGAATCGATGAACTACAATTCCAGAATCAATGAACTATAATTCCAGAATCAATGAACTAAAATTCCATAATCTATGAACTAATGAATGAACAACATAATGCTGTTCCTGGGAATCGAACCTGATTTTTTTTTTTTAAGGGGAGACACGCGTTTTTAATAAAACGACGTCGTTTTTGCATCCGTATGCATCATGCATGGTGCATACGGATGCACATCATAACTATTCTGTGCGTGTGGTTTGTGCTTAAGGTGCGTGTAGTTTGTGCTTAAGGTGTGTAGGTTGTGTGTTTAATGTGAGTAGTTGTTGAAATTTAAGGTGCGTGATGTTTGTGCTTAAGGTGCGTGGGGTTAGTACTTAATGTGAGTAGTTGTGTGAAACTTAAGGTGTGTGAGTTTTGCGCTTAAAGTGCGTGTGTTGTATGCTTAAGGTGCGTGATTCGTATGCTTAAGCTAATGTGCGTCAGTGTTGATGCGCGGAGTTAATACTTAATGTGCGCCATTTTAATGCTTAAGGTGGGTCCAACCGCACAACCGCACCGGAAGCCATTCCCGCACCTGAACCATTTCATATACATACACACACACACACACACACACACACACACATATATATGTGTGTGTGTGTGGGGGGGGGGGGGGGGGGGGGGAGGAATCAGGTGCATTTGATGCTTCCGGGTGGACGCACGTTAAGCATTAATCTGACGCACTTAAAGTACACAACACATGCACATTAAGCACACAAACAAAACACCTTTAGAACACAACCTCACGCATGTTAAGCACAAAAACACACGCACCTTAATTTTAAAAACAATTCACGTTAAGTACACACTCATGCACATTAAGTACAGAACTCACGCACCTTAAGCACACGACTCACGCACATTAAGCACAAAACTCACACACATTAAGCATAAAACTCATGCACTTTAAAGTTTTAACAACAATTCACATTAAGTACACACTCACGCACGTTAAGCACAAAACTCACGCACATTACGCACAAAACTCACGCACATTAAGTACAAAACTCACGCACATTAAACATTACATACTCACACACATTAAGCACAAGACTTACTCACATTAAGTACAAAACTCGGGCACATTAATCACCCGCACAACCGCACGAGAAACACTTAAATGCACCTGAACATATATATATATATATATATATATATATATATATATATATATATATATATATATATATATATATATATCAATTATTAATTTGGACACATATAAAAGTAAAAATGTAACTATTAAAAAATTTTGTGTTTTAATATTAATAGATAAATTAATCAACCAGGACTATGTGGTCCAATGGTATCCGGGTTGGACTTCTATTTAGAAGGTTGTGAGTTCGAGCCTCAGTGGAGGCATTATTAGCTCTTTGTGTTTCAGTAGGTTGAGAAAGTATATGAACAGATAGTACAATGTAATAGAGCTCGTAACATTCAAAAAAAAAAAAAAAAAAAAAGATAGATTAATCAAATGTAGTTCCAAATTAATATGGGCTTCAATGAGTCCTATAGTACATGTGCTCATTCCATTTGTGTCGGTAAATATTGGCAATTTATATCCTACACCACGGCGCGCGTTGCACTATGCGCCCAGATGCAAAACGACGTCGTTTTAATTATTTGTTTTTTTTTTTTTTGAAATTTCCCGCCCCAGTGAATGGCAGTAGTTTTTTCTTAAAAAAAAAAAAACCGTTGTTCAAGAATGTACATAGTGTTATACTAGAATACACATAATATTATACATGAATGTACATAATTATATAACAAAATATACATACTCTTTTTAAAAGATAATACACATAATCTAACATAATACATAATAAACATAAACTTTTAACATAATACACATCAACTCTTAACATAATACACGCAAATTTTCTGATTCGGATGTACATAATTGTATAAAAAGAATGTACATAATTGTATAAAAATACACATAACTGTATGAACCAATACACATAACGTTGTGAACAAATACACATAACGTTGTGAACAAATACACATAATCTCAGCAACTTCCTACCGCGCCTCCCAACACTACTCCAAAACGACGTCGTTTTGGGAGGCGCGCGGCGCACAGTGCTATGTGCGCCGTGGTGTAGGATATAACGATTGGTAAATATTATGCCTAGGACAATAACTATATTAAAGAACCTCAATGACAACAACTAATTATTCTCAAAATGATACTCTCTACATTTTTTTTTTTTATGTAAAATCATCAAAATTGTAGATCCAATTAAGCGCAAAAAGACATCTTAATTTATAAAAAAAAAGTATATACAACAAAATACTCTCGGCCTGTTTGGTTTGCAAAAAATATAGGATGAGCTAAGGAAAAAGTTTTTTTAGATTTTTTTTTTGATAAAAAATATTTTTTTATGAATTAAATTACTTAGATTTAAAGAAAACTTTTTTATTTAGAGCAAAAATTTTCAATCTAAAAGCATCTCCAACGTAGCGTGAAAATGGCAAATCGACAACACCATTCCACCATTCCACCATCCGACCATTTATCCAATTCCAACCAGCGACAAATCGGCAAAAATTTACCGTTGGTGAACAGTGTTGCGCCATATATGGCGCGACATTGTTCACCCGCGGCAAATGGGAGAGGGACAAAAAGATTACGATTTTGTCCTTGCTTATATATTTTGTTTATTTTGTTAAATACTTATATTTAAAGTTTGTATTATAAAGTATAAATTATACCATTTTAAAAATTTCATTGAGACGATCTAAACAAGACTAATATTTAAAAATTAATGTTAATAAAAATTATTATTTACATCACAAATTATATTTTATATTAATTTAATTAAGTTTAAACTAAATTATATTATACTAATTAAATTTAAACTAATAATTGAAAAATTAAATTATTTTAGTGTAGAAATTTTGTGTTTTGATGTAATGAATTGAAGATGAATAAAATTTAGTGTGAGATTATGTTGAAAATATGTATTTTGACATTTGATAAAAAAAATTGATATTTTGGTATAATGTGTTGAAGATGCTCTAATCAAACACTCCGTTGGTGTATACAGAGTATTTTACACATTTTATGACGCTTTTACGATTCGAAATAGATCAAAGTAATCAAACAACCCAATTCAAATTGGCATTTCAAAAATCCATTCCCACCTGGCAAACCTGGCACGCGAACAACCCGCTCTCATTCAAACACGGTCTTCACATACTTCACTCTATCCGAACAAAACCCTAGTGCTCTTTCTCTCTCTGTGTTCTTCTGAAGAGCTTTAGAGCTGACCGGAGCTCTGAGGAATCATGACGGCGGCGCCACTCCCGACAGGACGTGAGCTGTCGGATCCTCCGAATGACGGCATATCCAACCTTCGCTTCTCCAACCACAGCGATCAGCTCCTCGTGTCTTCCTGGGATAAGGCGAGTCTTTCTGTCGTGTATTTTCTTTTGTCCTAAGCTCGTTTTGGTTACAATTGTTGGTAGTTTATTGGATTTCGTTTTCGAGGTTGTAGATCCTATTTTAAACATTTTGAATATTTTGCTTTTCTATTAGACTGTTCGATTGTACGATGCTAGCGCTAATGCGCTGAGAGGAACGTTCGTTCACGGAGGCGCGGTGCTTGACTGTTGTTTCCATGACGATTCTTCAGGCTTCAGTGCCAGTACTGATAATACTGTTAGAAGGTACATATTGGAGCCTTTTTTAAACTTTCAAGTTTCTTCCATTTTGAGGCGAATTTGATACTCTGATTCCTTATAAGCACTGCAGAGTTACCAAACCTTGGTGAATCCAATGGTACTTAATTCAGATTAATGTATCCAGTAATACAATAATGAGAAATATCCTTGAATGGTGGATATTTGAATTTATTAATTAAGAGTAGTTATTGGTTTCAAGTAGTGCTCAACAGTGCAGTAATTTCATTATAAAATATTAAATACCTTATTGTAAGGAATTGAGGATTCTTCCTTAAAGATGGGAACTTGTATAAAGTAGAACTTGTGAAATATACCAGTATGGCGTTATGTAATAGTTCCTTGATGCATAATGAAGTTCTTCTGACTTGAGTAGCTCTTATGTCAATTCATAAACATGTCTAAATGTTTCCCTTACTAGAAAGTGTTACTCTTGATTTTCCAGGCTTGTATTCAATTATGGAAGGGATGATATTTTGGGGAAGCATGATGCACCTGTTCGCTGTGTTGAATACTCATACACTGGTAATTGTAGTCTGCAGATGCTAGGAATTAGTGCTGTATAATTCTCAATATTCCACCTTTTTTTCTTGTTTAGTTGTTTTTGTTTTTGTTTTTCATTTTTTTTTTTAATTTTATATTTTGGTTTTCTTGTTATTAAATGTTAAAAATACTAATCCATATAAAATATTAAAATATGTGCTCTAAGAGGTTCTGGAGATTAAAAGAGAATTATGTGGATAACAGAAATATACAACAAAACAAATACAGAGTAATCAATTTTATGATTTTAACTGCGGTGATAAAGTCAGTACTCAGTTCATGAACTCTCGTGCTCTTATAAATCTTAAATGATTAGGTGGATCTAGTCTTACCTATTTATATTACTCATTCAAGTTGACTTAGAGAAGAAAAACGTGTGTTTTTGTCATGTATAGGACAAGTGATCACTGGTAGTTGGGATAAAACCTTGAAGTGCTGGGATCCTAGAGGTGCTAGTGGGCAGGAGCGCACTCTTGTTGGGACTTATGCACAACCAGAGCGTGTTTACTCTCTGTCTCTTGTTGGCAACCGTTTAGTAGTGGCAACTGCTGGGAGGCATGTTAATGTATATGATCTCAGAAATATGTCTCAACCTGAGCAACGGAGGGAGTCATCGCTGAAATACCAAACAAGATGTGTGCGTTGTTATCCTAATGGAACGGGTACACTTCTGAATCTTCAATCTCTATATTTTGAGGGCTGTTATTGGCTCTGCTTGATTGCAAGCTTTTAGTTCACAGTATACACATTTTTTGTTTAATTATAACTCACTTTCAGAATGATAATTAAGGTTTTGTTTTGGAGATGATATATTGTTTTACTATGGTTTCTCATAAATCCATAGACATATATGAGTTTTTTTTTTTCGTGGTGCTATTCATTCTTGAGTTGAGCATGTAGCATAGGCTAACAACTATAAAGGAATATAGCTTAGGTATTGAACTTCTGCTCAAAACTTTGTCCAGTTTTACATTTTAGTTGTATGTTAGTGGAATTGGTGCTTCTGAATTATTCTTATGTTGTGTGTGTTTGCATTTAATTGGAAGTGTAATTTGCAGGTTATGCTCTTAGTTCTGTTGAAGGTCGCGTTGCCATGGAATTTTTTGATCTGTCTGAGGCTGGTCAATCCAAGAAGTATTGCTATTCTTTACCAAAAACTTGCAACAGCACTTTCCACTTGATTAAAACATGAATGCTTTTGAGGATTTTTCATCAAACACAGGCTGAACCTTTTTCCTGAAGTTTTCTTTATAGTGCCTGCCTTTTCTGGTTATTTAGTCTACAGTATATGTTCTTCCTATATTTGTAGAACTCATTTCTCCAATCTATATTTAGTAGAGTGATAGCTATAAGAAGTTGCAAATAAAAAGTAGATTCATCTTAGGCCAATAGTTGTTTTACATAGTTTTTAATTTTAATGTGCAGATATGCATTCAAATGTCATCGAAAATCTGAAGCTGGAAGGGACGTAGTCTACCCTGTTAATGCCATTGCATTTCACCCGATGTAAGTGTTTGGTTCCATGTACTCATGGTTTTCTGAGTAGAATCATAAAATTAACCTGATTCAAATTTTTCTGTGGCTCCTTATTATACTTAAAGATTTGCTTTGCAAACTTATTCTGCAGCTATGGTACATTTGCTACTGGGGGTTGTGACGGTTATGTTAATGTTTGGGATGGAAACAACAAAAAGAGGTTATATCAGGTAATTATATCGAATTCTTAAGAATATGCAGTGATTCTTCTTACTGATTTTCTTAATTGTACCTACCTGCAGTATTCCAAATACCCTGCAAGCGTTGCAGCCTTGTCATTCAGCAGAGATGGCAGACTGTTGGCTGTGGCCGCAAGTTATACATTTGAGGAGGGAGATAAACCGTAAGTGGTGTAATTAATGAGGTGTATCCACATATGCAACAATATAATGTATATTTCATATTTGTACCAATTTATTGACTGTATTTGTTCTTGCAGACATGAACCAGATGTCATATTTGTCCGAAGTGTGAATGAAGTTGAAGTGAAGCCAAAGCCTAAAGTGTTGCCCAACGCTGCTACTTAGAGGAGAGTTGTAATGGCTTGATTTATTGTAACTGTCAATATAATTTTGTTATAAAGTAGAAAAATTTATGAAATGTAAGATTGGCTGTTTAAATATGTACTTGAGGGCATAATGTACTTAATGGCAGATGAACTGAACTTGCTGCTTTGGTTGCTTGTTTGAACTAAAATTTTAGAACTTCCAAGTCAGCTTTTTATGTTGCCATTTTAAGATTTAAAACATCAGCCGTTAGAGAACACATATTAAATAGTTCACTTTTCACAATAGCAAAGCAAAGTAGCTGTGGACATCAATTAACAATACTTTTTTTAAGTACAATCTTGTATAAGTATCATGGCACTACTAAACTTGTGAACTGGTGATTACAGAAATTTTAACACAGTACAATTGGAAAGTGCCTGCCTCTACACCAGATACTTGAAAGACCAGATTTCAAAGGTAACCAGAAGTTTTCATTCTTCAAATTTGGACACCATGAGTTACCTACCTAAACCCAGAGCCAGCAGCCGCTTGTGCACCTGATCCAGCTGCTCTCCTCATTGCTCTTGATTGGGCAAGCATGCCTTCGTAATCCTGATGGTTGTAATTGTACTCACTTTTAGCAACAAAGAAGGATGAATACATTAACAATGTTATGAAGGGATCTGAATGAGATGGCAAAATTACCCGCTTCTCAAATATAGAATCTTTTGGATCAATAATCTTGTCTGCAATGCCATAGTCAATGGCCTCTTGTACTGTGAAATATTGAGGACGTTGAATATCTCTCTCAATTTCTTCCTTTGGTTTACCAATCCCTTTGGACAATAGCTCGAGGTAATAGTCTTTGTTTGCATCAAGCTCTTTTGCCTGTAGGATTCAATGTAACTCAATCTCTTTTGCCTGTAGGCATGCATCTAGAGACAAATACATTCTAATTTCTAAAACACAGATGCACACATTGGGTGTAATGTAGTTTATTCAGTGGGAGAGAGGGATGACCTTAATCCACATTTCAGTCACAGGTCCACTTGATTTGTAAACATCAGGTAGATATAATTTTGCTGCATTGCATCGATACAAAGTCAAATCAATTCCACCATGTAGGGTGTACAAGAAGATAACTATTTAAGTAACCAAATAAATTATCAAATCCACCATGTAACACATTACGGGCCAACTATTTATTTTGCTTTAATGATCACACTACACCCCCCATACTACATTCAAAGATCTTTATCATAACAGACGACGTTATAGAAAATGCAGAAAAGTAGTCTTACTGGATGCACTTGCTTGTAAAGCTCGGAAGCCTTTCTTCCCAAGTGACAGAAGCATTCCTGCTTGACCATATGCCTTACCAACATTCACTGTACAAACATCTGGTTTGCTTAACTGAGCCAGTGCACAAGAAAAAATTATTAGGTTATAAGGAGATTAACCAGCTGAAAAAAGAAAAAAAAAAAAAAAACTGTAGCAGTATAGTTTCTAATTTCATAACCATTATAGTACACCCAAGGGAAAACCGATATTAGGGGAATAGGGGGGCTAAGGCTTTTAAAAAATAAATAAATAAATAAAATCAAAATTGTAATTATCATTGAAGAAAAGTATACAATTATAATTACCTAGTTTTTATATATTTAAAAACTATATTATTAGTTCTATTAAACCCAAATTTCCTTTCAAAAAAAAAAACCCCAAATTTGAAAATTGCATGAAATTGTTTAAGAAAACAAGTGAAGAAAGAAGAGTTGGATTAACCAACAAATAATAGATAAGACTTATAAAATGAGAAAGATGGAGTAATTATAGTTGGTGAGCTCCATCAACAATATAATTCCTTCCATAAAACACAATATTACTAAACTGAATACAATAACACAACTATTAAATTATACTAATTCATTCCAAATTCTATTTAATTTAAAATGTTAAGTATGTAATATTCCTAAATTGAATACAACTATTTGTGTTTATATTTATTTGATTTTGGCCTTGTCCAATTTATTTTAATTATTTTGGAGTTGACCAATCGATTGTAATTTTTTTTTTTTTGAGCCTACTATTAGATTGAATTAGTAATAATTTACATTTTAAAAAAATTTTGGAGGGTCGAGGCCCCCGCCCCTGAGTGCACCTTTTTACAATCATGGGTAGTACAATTACAAGCTATATCAGATTCAAGTATATTAGTATAACACTAGATACTCACACGCATGGCATCAGCAATGGCGTATGCATCTGTTTCAGAACCAACCAACTCCCTCCTCTCATTCTGTTAAAAAATGTGGTGTAAGAAAACAGCACAGCACCATGTACCCGCTCAAAAGAAAAAATAGGTATGCAAATTGCGTCTCAAACTTTTAATGTTCCCTAGATTATGAAACACACAGAACCACCCTGCTTTTTATGAGTTTAATGAGACAAATTAATACTAACCTGGGTGCCATGTGAATTTATGTAGAGATATATAGGCTTTGAAGGATTATCATAATCCAACCACAAAAATTGAGCAACAAGAAGCTCACTAACGGCTGGTACAATCTGTTATAGCAAATGGAAAGACAGAAAGAATTTAGAATAACAAAATTTAATACCATAGGAGTGGTTTAAAGGCAAGATTTATAGAGGTACAGAACTGGCATGCCCAGATACACAATTCGAGCATCTAGAAGCAAAGAAGGCAAATCAGGAGGAGCAGATCTAGGCCTTCCACCATATCCCCTTGCCCCTCCATAATACATGCTGTAGGACATTTTTGAAGGACGTCTTCCATTCATGCTTGACATAGTCCACATCCCACCATTGTTCAGATAATTGTGTCTTGATGATATGCTTTCCTGTGAAATCACACTACACAGATAAGGACCTTTTGACAGTTAAGTAAAGGCCCGGAGACAACTCTTAGCAAGGATTTGGTTTAAACATAGGTATTGGAATTGGAATTAAAAAAAAAAAAAGGAATGAGAATGGATTTTATCAAAAGTAGCCAGTTTGTTTGGATATGAACTAACAATGTAATTGGAATTAAAGTTTTTTTAAAAAAATCTATAATAACAATAATAGTTTACTTAAAATTAATATTACTCCATTTGACAATTAAAAAATTTAAAATTCATAGTAATAATAATAATAAAAGAAAAGAAAATAATGTTTTGAGGAAAGAAATGGGAATGAAACCCATGGTTGGAGGGGTAACAAGAAAACCCATTCTTTCCTTCACTCCTTGTTCTTGGAATCCAAAAATTTTTACCGAGCATCTCAATCATTTTCATTTCCACTCTTGGGCTCGAAAGTAGCGAGCCAAGCACCCCCAATTCATTCAAATGAAATATCAAATATTCACCACATCAATTGTTTATAATTCTATTTGTCAGCACCATATTAAATTGGTAATTCTATTTGTCAGAACCACATTAGATTGGAAAACAAAACGAACCTCAGTGACACTTTCAGATTGCCGATGCACATGGCCATCTTCTTTCAGGAACAAATCCATCTGTGATGGAGTAAGGCCATAGAGAGTCTGAGGCACATTTTTATAGTTTTCCATCACTACAAAGAAAATAAATAAATAAATAGGGATAGCAGATTAAATTTTAGCAATGCTTTGCAAACAACAAGTGACTGAAATGATCAGTAACACATAGCAATCAATACAGTGTAACAGAGACACAGCTGGAACGTCAGATTCCTTCCAGGAAAGAGAACAAGCCTCTCAGATAAAAAGCTAAGATACTATTTCATCATTTCTTCAATGAATTGCCAAGAAAATGACAAATGGAAAACTTACAATAACACATATACTTTACTAGATAATTTGCAGCTTAGCTATCAAGAAAAAAGATAGAAAAGTAGAACAAAAATCTGAACTCCTTATACGGTTCCTATTGCTCAACGACTAGGTTAAACTATTACTGAAATAACAAACAGAAAACACCTAACAATTGCTCACAGCTAATAAATCAAAACAAAAATCCAAGAAATTGCTAACAAATAATACCGAATAGCAGATGAGACGATAAATTTCTAAAATATTAACAAAAAAAAAAAAAAGTACACCAAATAACAAAGGGTCAAAGAGACTGACACCCTTCTTTGAGATTCTCCTCTCGGAATTGTTTGGGTATGTGGTCGAGAGACTTAGAAGAAGCTACGGGAGACATGTACGGACATCCTCCTCTCACACCATTTTTTGCTCTAGGGCTGCGCCCAGAAGGTGCGAATATGAGGTTTTGGGAGGAGAGAAAACTCGATTTGTGGAGGCTTATAGAAGAACACAAGTCGCGGTTGTTCCCGGCGGTGGCCGGACCAGGAAGCCGAGAGAGAAGCAGAGAAGAAGACATGGAGTGCAGAGAGTTTCGCTTTCTATGAAGTCATACACAGAGCGGAGGTTGCTTCCAGAGTTAAACTGATGGGGATTTTGGCTGGCTGGCTGCGATTTCTGTAAAGATTATTGACAGGGACGAAATGCAAACAGGCCAGATCGGGTCGTGTACAACTTAGAAATATACGGAGTAGTAAATTGGGCCATATGAGATGACCCATTTTATTCACAGTGAAATATTTCCAACATTAAATGGGCAATAGTTATTGCATAGATCGTGGTTCACACAGCCTAAAAATAACGTTGTTTTGCTTAATTTTATTTTTTTGCGCACTCAACTGCAACATATATTTTTATAACTTATAATGTATATTATTTTACAACATAATGTACGTTATATTATCTCAGATGTTTCATTATTTTATACACGTTATGTACATTATTTTAACACATAATATACATTATTCTAACACATAATGTATATATTTTTACTCATATTATTCACAACGATGTTTTGGACCGTGATCCACACAGCTTTGTCTTAAATGGGGAATGGTTCAATAGTCGTGGATCAAAAGTGAAAATAAAACTAGGCAAAAGTGTCAAATAGACCCATCTATTACTTCGAAACGTTCAATTCCCTCCACCATCTAAAATATATTGTAATCAAGCACACTTACTCTCTAAATTTGTTCGATTAAGTTTTTTCGCAGGTAACCACTCAGTTGCCAATTTAGCTGGTTGATGTGGAAAATATTTGTAATGACATGAAATTATGTAATATACTTAGCAAACCCTAGAACACTAAATCAACTTTCCCTCTCCTCAGTTTACAACACGAAATCAGCTCCCCATTCTTCAATATTCAATCGCGATTTGCCATTGGTTTCGTCAACAGAGCCATTGGCTTTGTCAATCTTCAACTTTATAATGTCATCATCTTCTACTTCATCTAGCGTGCGAACTAACTTGGAGTATGAGCCTCCTATGTATTGTTGGTGTGGATTGAAGGCTCCAATATGCACAACCCGAATTTCTGGGAGGAAATTTTATGGATGTCAAAAATGGAAGGTGCGTTTATATCCTTATTTTATAGATTGTTGTAAATTTTGGATTGAGAAAATTTCTTTTAAATTTTTTCAAGTGGGTCTTGGGTGCGGTTTTTTCGTTTGGAAAGAAACTGAGAACGCATATGGAATGGAGGAATTGAAGATTTTGGTTGCAAGCATGAGGACTGACTTGATGAGTGAAATAAGTGTTCTACGTGCAATAATTGAGAGTGAATTGCAGCGGAGGAAATTGAAGGAGAAGAAAGATGTAAAGAGAAAGTGGTTTTTGATTTTTTTTTTTAAAATTTTGCTAGTTTTAGTTAAAATTATGTTGTAGTTAAGATTATGTTATTATTATGTAATATATACTTAGCAACCCCTAGTTAAGATTATGTTGTAGTGAATCTAATGACATGTATGAATGCTATTAACATTTTGTATCTTGGGTTTTCTTATTGCCTTTTGTAGCATTAACACAAACATTGACTATTCTCCCTTTAAGTTTAATGCAATTGGTTTAATATGCCAAAACATTAACACAAACATTATGCCTTTTGGTTTATATATTACTTTGCCAAAAGATAAACATAGACCACTCTGCCAAACATAGATCAGAACTGTTTTTTTTTTTTTTTTTTTTTTTTTTTTTTTTTTTTTCAAGCATTAACACAAACAGAAGTTAGTTACACTGCCTTGTCTACACAAACATTAACAGTGGCAAAACATACTAACAAAACATAGTTACAATGCATTGTCTAAACACACCTAAAACTGCCAAAACATAGTTAACACTAAGACAAATACAATAGAGTTAATTCCCTCCACTTGAAATATTGGCAATGCTACTTGTGGTAGGTGTGTTTTTTCTCCCCCTTTTAGGTTTATATAGCACTTGTTGACTTGGTAGTCCACGCTATACAAAAATAAAACAAGAAGTTAATTATTTCCAAAGTAAAACAACAATATTGCAAGTAAATTATGCAACATCATTCCTTACATTTAGTGTGACTTCTCCCGTGTGTGGGTTTGTATATATACCAAGCCCGACTTATCTTCTACCCATTGCAGCATCGGAATGCCCACTTCTTGTAGTAGAACTCCCTCCTCTTCCACCAGAACTCCCACCTCTTGCACCAGAACTGCCTCATCTAGCACCAGAAATGCATCTTCCTATAGCAGCAACATTAGAACTCCCTCCTCTAGCAGTTGAACTTCCAGTCTGGCTTGGTTGAATAGGACAATAACGTTTGTTGTGTCCATTTTGCTTACACAGTGCACAAGTAATCACTCTTCCCTTTATAGACAAATGTGTAGTGGACTGTGAAGGCCTTGGTTATGATTCTTCTTGCTTTCTTATTTTCTTAGGCCTTCTAGTCGTCTTCTTGGGAGCAGGTGCATGTATCTTCTCACTTTGAGTTTTTGGCCAAAACAGCTCACCATTTAAGGGTTGAATGACGTGTATATGTTTTGATATACACATCCTTGTGGATTCATGAGCTTGTATGTTTTCTTTCGAATACTGCGTGGTGCGTTTATGAATACCTAATGGTGTGTTTTGTGGTGATGCATACCTAATGGTGATTTTTTGGTGTATTGGTACATTTTCTGTTGTGCGTTTCCTAATACTATTGGTGCGTCGACACTGACCGCACGTTAAGGCGCAGCCGCATTGAAACTTATATATATATATATATATATATATATATATATATATATATATATATATATATATATATATATATATATAAATTTAGTCTCGACTAAATTTCAATTTTGGTCCTGTGACTATAGGGCTCCTGTTAATTGCAGTTCATGCACTAGTACAAAATTGAGAATAGAAGTCTCACTTTACAAGACACATAGTCTATGGTTTGTGATGTAAACACATAGTTATTTACCATTAGTAGGGTGGTTAAACTTGTTGTGTGATATATTGCCAATAAATTCAAATTATCTTTACCGTTGCATATTTCTATTTGGGATTATTCCAGTTTGGTTCTTTAAGTATTGCATTTGGTTTACTTACAATACATTTCTATTTGTTTATTTGTATCATCCATAAAGATGGGTGGAATATTGCACTGCATGCTGGCCCTTTGCTTAGTCACCTTTAACATGCTATTGCGTATTGATTATACACATGTCAATGTCTTCAATGGAATCTGACATAAATTAATAAGAGATATAAGGTTAAGATTCAGGATCTGGAGAAAGTTCTGGAGCCTTTATTTTACCACTGGAAACAGAAGAGACAATCAAGAACTTAGGCATTTGGTGACTTCACAACCGCATGGTAAGAAGAAAAAAATGTTATCGTTGGTGTGTGTGTTTATTTATTTATTTATTTTTTTTTGTGGGGGTGGTTGGCTCTATTACTCTTGGTAGTTGAGAATCTCTATCTCATATAAGCATACATGTTTTTTTTGGTGATGACATGAATTAATGTGGTTTATAACTCGTGCCAATGTGGTTTATAACTCGTGAGCATGAGTTCCTCAAGGAGATCGAAATCGGCCCTACAAACCTCAGCTGCTACGTCAATGGGGCGTGGAAGGCTAGTGGACCTACGGTCTCCACTGTAAATCCGGCCAACAATGAGGTCAGTTCATTTAGTTAAGTTTTCTTCGTTTTGATTTTGAAAAGCAGGCAGTGAGATTATGAGAAAATGGAGTGAATAGTTGATGGAGATTGGCAATAACGGCAAATTGCATAAATGATTTGGTTCTATGAGTGAACTTCGGAGTGTTTTTTACACGAAAAATTTTGGAGTTCCTAATTTGTTTGAAGTTTATTGTTCCGAATTTCATTGATTCAACAAGTATGGTTGATAATTATTTGTTAATAAGGAGAAGTTCCTTTTATGAATTGCGGCGCTGATAGTTTATTTTTATCTTTATTTTTGTGTTCATTAACTCAGACCATAGCCGAAGTTGTTGAAGCTTCAATTGAAGATTATGAAGAAGGCATGCAGGCTTGTAACGAAGCAGCAAAGCTGTGGATGCAGGTATATTCATCACGATGATATCAATCTTGTCACCCTATCTTCACTTTTGTCAAAATCACCTGCCTAAAGTATTGTCACTCACATAATTGTGTGCCTACAGTGTGAAAAACATCTTAATTTTGTACTTGATCTCTTCTTGACTCCTTTAGTGTAAACTAAATGTCTTGATTGTTTCTATTTTGTCTCAGATTCCAGCACCAAAAAGAGGTGATATTGTTAGGCAGATTGGTGATGCACTTAGAGCAAAACTTCACTACTTTGGCTGACTTGTTTCACTTGAAATGGGGAAAATACTACCCGAAGGAATTGGGGAGGTTCAAGTATGTCTACTTTACTAAGTTTGTGGTGTAACAAAAAAGTCTTATTCTTCTGCAACAATGAAACTGTTCCTTGACTTGTTCTCCTGCCAACAATAATGTACAAGTTAATTCCATTTTCCCTGAGAATAATTGATGGTTTTCATTTCTAAATTACTTACTACTTGGGCAGATGTGCTAGTGCATAATCATCTTCGATCTTCCTTTTTGATTATCACATTTTTTTGAATAGCTATTACATATTAAATCAGCAATACTTAAATGCAAGTGGTGGTACTACTTACTGATTAGTTATATATTTTCTTTTAGCATTCATTAGTTGTTATTTGTTTACTGGTTTAAATTAGTTCTTGAATAGATAAGTTTAATTAATTGTTATTTGTTTTTTAAATTTGTTGTTGAATAGATTGGTTTAATTAGTTGTTATTAGTTTTGTAAATTTTTGTGTGAATTTTGATAATTATGTAGAGGTTTTAGGTTTTATTTTGAGCAAATAACAGAGGAATATTGTATTTTTAATTTTATTTTTTATTTTTTTAAAAAGTATCCGCGACACCTTCTCTGAAGAGGTGTCGCGGATACACTTAATTAAAATAAATAAATAAATACTTTCCGCGACACCCATCTGTGCGTAGTGTCGCGGAAAGTATTTAATAATAAATTATTAATTGACTTTCCGAGAAAGTCTGTATTAAAAAAAATAAAAATTGCTTATTTAGCTTTCCGCGACACCTTATACAGGTGCCTCGGAAAGCTAAACACTTTCAGAGGCTCTGGAATTCGAGTCACGGTGACTCGGAAAGTATTTTATAGGAGACTCAGATAGCTTTTTTTGTACTAGTGATGACTTTCAAAAGTTTTAATTTAGTATCTTGACTATGCAATTTTTATCAATTTTGGTCACTTCGGTCAAATTTTGCCGGAAAATTTTAATAGTTAAAATAATGAGGGTATTTTAGTCATTTCACATCTCTTTTCTTCTTTTGGTCACCATGTTCAAAGTTGAAATTGTTGAAATCTTACTTACGGTCAAGTATGTTGCAAGTGAGACTTAATGGATTAGCTTTAATCTCTATTGAAAATGAGATTTTGGAAGAAGTTGATATCAAAAGTTTGGTGGATGATTTTGTGTCTAAATGTTTAAGGCGCATGTCACTTTTTAAATGAAATTTTAGATGTATTTTTTTTTATACAATATTTATATTTTGAATTTTTGACACAACTTTTTGAACAACTATTATTTATATATAGAAATTATTTAAAAAAAAAGAGGACCCAAATTAAAATATTGAACATGACCTCAATTTTTATTCGAACGAACCAATATTGAAATTACTTGAAAAATGAGTCCAAATTAAAATATTGTACCAAACTTGAAAAATGAGTCCAAATTAAAATATTGTACCAAACTAATATTTTGATCGGAACGTACGTCCCGAATTTGTTACGTTAGAGTGTAAAGAAAGAGCTTCTACAATCCTACAATCCTACTATCCATACATCCATCCAGGAGGATTTAGATCAGAAGCTAAGGAAAACCAAATTAGATCATCATAAATGACCTTGGAAGCTAGATAGCAAGCATATAATGTTGTATTATTGCTTCAATTGGACTGGGCAACCGCTGTACAATATAAGCATAGGAAACATTTGTACGTTTTCATTAATATATTATAATCAAACTGGCTTGGAAGCATTTTATTTATGCATTAAATTAAAACATATATGTCAAGTTCCATAAACAGGCCGCTCGCCTGCTAGTGACGTCAATCTCAAATAAAAACATACATTAAATCTTACGGGACTCAAAATAAATGCTGTGATGGGCCGAGACTCAAATTAAAACCACACCAAACAGAAAATTGAAGCAACATATATAGTCACGTACGTACGTACCAATCACATATATATGTGTTCAAAAAACATCAACTTATTATAGCTTGCGCAATATCAAATTGACCGCAATTGAACGTGGCTGAAGAGTTAAAACCCATTCAGGATAATGCTTATAAGATGGAGAAAGCTGGACGCTGAACCGTTGTAAGATTGCTATCAATGCGACTTTGGCTTCAACCAATGCGTAGTTTTGACCAATGCAAATTCGTGGCCCACCGCCAAATGGAAAATAGGCACCTGGGGTGTTGGATGCCTTTGAAATTCCATCTTTGAACCTCTCTGGTTTGAACTCTAGGGCATCGCCACCCCACAAATCCTTGTCCCGATGCAATGAAATTAAGGGAACCACAACATGCACTCCCGCAGGTAGCTTAATGTTTCCTAGTTTTGTATCTTCTCGAGTCTCGCGAGACAACACTGGAGCAAGTGGATACAATCTCAGAATCTCATTAAGTATCATGTTCATCTGCAAAAGTTCGATTGCATAAAATAAAATGAGAAACTTAATTGTACATACACACTGCTGGAAATTATGGAATTTTCGACCACCTGAAAGTGATCTTATATCAAGTTGAAAGCAAAAAGTGGTCGGAAACAGCAACAAAAGTTTTTTCAGATACCAAAAGTGGTCGGAACAAGACTTTCGACTTGATTTAAGATCATTTTCAGGTGGTCGAAAATTCCATAATTTCCAGCCGTGACAGTAGCTTAATCAAGATCATATTGACTATGCGTATATATATATACTTACAATTTTGAGGTGACTCAACTTGTGAAAATCGCAAGATTGAATGGCGGCCACCGGCCCAAAGGCTTGCATGATTTCATCCCTTAATCGTTGTTGCCACTCTAAGTGTTTACCCATATAAATTAAGGTCCATCCAATCAAGTTGGTTGTGGTTTCTTGTCCCCCAAAGTAGAATAATTTGCACTCTTCTATTACTTCATCCATACTCAATCCCTTGTTCATGTTTCCATTATTTCTGATTTCTTCTAGGTTTGATTCCAACAAAATTCCTAGTAGATCTGCTGTGCTTGCAGTAGCTTTTCCTGCTCTCACCTCCTCCATTCTCTTCACCACAACTTCTTGTACTAATCCTCTCACTTCCCTCGCCTTTTTCTGTATCTTCATTTTCATTTTAGTTGGCAAAGCCCTGCATGCATGCAGTACGTATATATTCTTAATTTTTGCTGTTTTCTTAAATGGCTGGTCTTTAATTTATATAATTTTTAATTCATCTTTTCTTTTTCTATTTAATAATACTTTTAGACTAAATTAAATATATATTATTACTAAAAATTAATTTGTAAATAACGTATGCATGGGAGAGGAGATTAATTAAATAAAAATGCTAGCTACTTCATCTAGGTCCATGCGAACGTGCATATATATATATATATATATATATATATATATATATATATATATATATATATATATATATATATATATATATATATATATATATATATATATATATATATATATATATATATATATATATATATATATATATAGATTCAGGTTCAGGTGCATTTAAGTGTTTCCCGTGTGGTTGTGCAGGTGATTAATGTGCGCGAGTTTAATTTTGTATTTAATGTGCGTGATGTAACGTTTTCCTTATGTATTATCATCATTATTATTATTATTAAGTTTATTATATAATAACAATAATATTTAAGTGGTGCAAATCAATAGGCTGACTAAGTATTAGAACTTAGTCAGCATTAGGTAATTAGTTACCTACATTGATGGGATGTAGGTTATTTAGACTCCCAAGTCCTCTCACTGCTCGGTTGACGTATCATACACCATCTAAAGTCACTGAGAGAAGTGAGAGAAACATAACTAAAACCTACGGAGATTTTACAGCAGCCCGAGGAACCTGCTCATCAGACCACGAGTCCCTGGTGATCAAGATCTAAAGCTATGGCTGGAGGTTGGTAATCTAAACTCTGTTTTAATAGCCACGTATCTATTAATTGTTAAGTGGATTGTGTGCTTACATTTGGTATCCGAGCCAATTTTATCTCTGCCTAGCCTTTGATTCAATTGCATAATACAGTCATTTACATATGCTATACTTTCTTTGTATAATTTAGAATACATATGTAATGTGCAATTCTGTTGGGCTGCTGGAAATATTGTGTAATTTTTTTTTCCGCATTTAGTTAAAAAAAAAAAAAATTTCCAGATTTGTTTTTCCCGTACTGCTCTGCGTTTTTTTTTCTCCTTCGCCATTTTTTCCCGTTCGCCGGCAAGGGGAGTGCTCGCCGGATTCCGTTCGCCGGCGATGCACGCCCCTCCGGTGGCGCTGGCTGACTCCCGCCAAGGACGGCGGTGGTGGCGGCACTGGGTTGCTCCCGATAGTGTCGACACCAACTGCCTCCTTCAATGGCGCGGAGGTGGCCGGCGGCAGAGACACGGACATGGCGTGGCGGCGGTGGCGAGTGGTCTGGCGGTGGTCCGGCTTCTCCGCCACTGCTTCTCCGTCTCGGCGTCGATTTGGTTCTCCGTATCCTCTGTTCGTGTCGCGCAGCGCAGATGAAGAAGATGATGAGATTTTGTATTTTGGGCCGGGTCTGGCCCAATTCGGCCAGACCTAGGCTCCAAAAAAAAAAAAAATTTGGCTTTGGGCTTGCCAGAAATTTGGGCCTAAAAATTTTTTTGGGCTTGCTGAATTTTTTTTTTTTTCTTCTCTTCCTTTTCTCTCTTCATCATATTTAGCTTCTTCTTATGGGTTTTATTCAAATTTTTTTTTTCTAAAGTTGATATTAAATTATAATTCCTTTGAACAAATTATTCTGTCTCAATTTGTTTGAATTTTAATTTAATATTGAATTTCAGTTTAAATTGTATTCAGTATTACAATTTAATTGTGGAGCATGAGTTATAATGTGCATAATCTGAGCATGTAATGTGCGTGAGTGTGTAATGTTTGATGTGCGTGAGTTTTGTACTTAATATGCATGAGTCTTGTGCGTAATGTGCATGAATTTTGTGATTAATGTGCGTGAGTGTGTACTTAATGTGAGTTGTGTGAGTTGTTGTTGAAACTTTAAAGTGCATGAGTTTTATGCTTAATGTGCGTGAGTCGTGTGCTTATGATGCGTGAGTTTTGTATTTAATGTGCGTGAATGTGTACTTAATGTGAGTTGTTTTTAAAACTTAAGGTGCATGTGCTTTCGTGCTTAACATGCGTGAGACTTGTGCTTAACATGCGTGATACTTGTTCTTAACATGCGTGAGGCTTGTGCTTAACATGCGTGAGGTTGTGTGTCTGAAGATGTTTTGTTTTTGTGCTTAATGTGCGTGTGTTGTATACTTTAAGTGCGTCAGATTAATGCTTAACGTGTGTCCACCCGTACAACCGCACGGAAGCCTCAAATGCACCTGATCCCTTCCCTATATATATATATATATATATAAAATTTGTAGTTTTGCATTTTAATTAATTACATTAACACATTCTTACCAAATTACCTTGATATATAGTATAGCATGCAGTTCTTATCTAATACGGGCTCATAAATAACATGAATCAAGTCTCGTCAATAGAATCAAGCACGAAGTCCGGCAGAGGTATATTGAAACTATATTTAAAATATATAGGAGAAGTTAATGTAACGCACCAATACTGTGGGATGAACGCGAATGGTCCAAGCTCATTGATAAGCATGGTTAGCTTATCAAGATTGTGGAATATGTTTCTTCCTTCTTCAAAGTTGCTGCCAAAAGCCGTTCGTGCAATCGCATCGCTGGTTAAGATGCTGAGATATGGCCCAACGTTGACCTCCGACCCCTCTGGTTTTACGATGTTGTCCCATTTATCCACCATCTCGCGACTGGTTTTATAGAATGCAGGTACCATAACCTACACACATATATATATTTCAGTATTACAAATTAAAGTATTTAGCGTGTCAAAACCTATAAAGACAAGGAATAACACTCGGTCAGCGAATAATGCTGGTAACTCACCAATACACGTTAAGTATCAATATTTATACATAGATATAATCAAAAGCGTTTGAGGAGTACAGTATATAGGTTGGATTAAAGTATAGATAAACCTTCAACTTCTCTATGTGAAAAGCTGGATTGATAATTCTTTTGTTCATCTGCCATCTGTCTGCTTCACAGGCAAACAGTCCTCGTGCTACCTCCAACATTGCCGACCGATTTGGCTTGTGGAAAGTGGTGTAATTTGCGAGCATTTCCTTAATCAATCCGGGCTCTGTGATGATCACGGATGGTGCTGTTCCAAACCACAGAAAAGACTTCTTGCCTATATATAATATGTTAAAAGTTGATAAGAATTTCAGAAATTAATTTTTAATTAGAGTTAATACCATCCGAGGTTCTCCGAGTATACTGGTTTTGCCACGTTTAGTTCTAAACTTTCAAATTGACCATTCGTGGTCCTTCGACTTTCAAATTGAACCATTCGCGATCCAAGTTAATCACCCAGGGCCCTTCAACTATTAAATTTTAGCCAACCATGGTCCTTTCAAGAGGACCACGACTAGTTAAATTTCGAAACTTGAAGGACCATTGGTGGTTAACTTGGACCACGAATGGTTAAATTTGAAAGTCAAAGGACCACATATGGTCAATTTGAAAGTTTAGGACTAAACGTGGCAAAACCAGTATACTCGGAGGACCTCAAATG
Organism: Ipomoea nil; assembly: GCF_001879475.1. Lineage (NCBI taxonomy): Eukaryota > Viridiplantae > Streptophyta > Magnoliopsida > Solanales > Convolvulaceae > Ipomoea > Ipomoea nil. The sequence continues at coordinate 335,157 of NW_017619354.1, forward strand.
GTATTAACTCTTTTTAATTACATGCATAAATATAAATTAAAGTTGTTGAAACAGATGGAATATAATATAATGATGAGGAACCATAGACTCGGATTGCATTATGAAGAAATGGGAGAATGCGAGGGGCGATGTCGTTAGAAAGATTCTCCAAAGGTCCGCAGCGGTTTGCTTGGAAGGTGGAGCGTGCGATTTCTACCAAATCTCCGATCAACGGCTTGTAAGAATTGCCCGAAAAACCTTGCTGCCTAAACAGCCTTTCTATCCTCCTTGGCTTCACCCATACCCAATCCAGGAATTTGTATAGAAATCTTGAAAGTATGATTGCAAAGAGAACTGCAGTGGAGTTGTAAAGAATCTCCATTTCTTCCTACTTGCATTGAATTGAACAAGCTAGCTCAGGCATGCCTGAATTTAAAGGGTCCATACATGCAGGTTATTGGCTGTGGAGATGCCAATTCAATTAATTGCACTTATGGCCTTTGATTCTGTTTATTTATTTATTTTTCTTTTTTGTAGTTTTTAATTTTTCTTTTACCAAATTTATTGATCAACTCATTGAAGTACAGGATATGGGTGGAATTCAATGACCAAATTAACTAGTAATAATATACCATGATAATGAGTAGTTGAACTTGGATATAAGGGTTTCCCAGTTCTACTATCTAGCCAACCTTAGCTTGTCTATTTCACTAATTATTAGTCCTTTTACCATTTTATGCATGGATTATTAGTCATGGATAACATTAGGGTATGAGTTGTCCGGATGGAAGCTTGGAGAGTCGTCTCATTAAAACTATACAAACAAGTTATAACTTTTGGTGTAATGATAAACACTTGATCATTACACCCAGTGTTATTAGAGCAAGTCACAAGGACAATTATTGAAGGTACTCTAGGTATTCATGTCTACCTTTGCTACTAGCTGTAGTTTTTGACATTGTGGTAACTGGTAAGCGTTTGATCTGACAATTAGTACCATAACCCCGATGACTTGGAGAGCCGAGTCCTACATCTATCCTACAATTGAAACACGGCACTAATTGTTGCGCAAGTATAAGGAAGCTGATCCATTTCATTGGTTGAGTATTTAGTCGGAGAAATATCAACCTTGGGTACGTTGATCATTGTTGTAGATCCCTACATGGGGTTGAAGAAAGAGACAGAGTAACAAGCTCCTTGTAGCATTGTGAAAACCTTGCAAACTATGTGATAGCTCTGTAATTAAAGTATAAGTTTGTTTTCGCTTATACTTTGTGGGGTGATCAAAGTTACTAGTGAAATCTCTCTTGGCGAAAAATGGAATAGAAGAATTACACAATCTTTGAACCACCATAAAATTATATCTCTCATTTACTTTACATATTTACATTTCTGCATATTGTTGTCTCAACATTTTGAAGCTAAAAAAATTGCTAAGTGTGCTACACATAATTTTAATTTGTTGTGCATTAACTTTGATCAAAACTTTTTTTTTTTTTTTTGGCTAATTAGTTAAAATTTCAAACAAATCTTTACAAGTAGTGTTGAGAAATTAACTTTGAAGTCGAGACACAAGTCTATTTTTACTTCATTGCAATTTCTTTTTTAATTAATCTTTCTATTCACCAACTTTATTCATTTTAACGGGAATCATCATATACAAATTAAATTAAAATTGGAAAAAATAAAAGAAGGAAAATATATATCAAGTTTAGCTACCAGGACTATGTGGTCTAATGGTATCCGGGTTGGACTTCTATTTGGAAGGTTGTAAGTTCAAGCCTCAGTGGAGGCGTTATTGGTTCTTTGTGTTTCAGTAGGTTGAGAAAGTATATGAACAGATACTACAATGTAATAGGGCCAGTAACATTCAAAAAAAAAAATATATCAAGTTTAGCTAAGCAACTATCTTGCCCGTTGCTTGAATTTGAGGAAAAAACATTCCACGTGTAACGTACCCAAAATTTCAATATAAAGAACAGACAACTCATATGTTACGTTCTAAAAGCAATTAGGTCCATTGGCATTCATCCATACTCGAATTTATTCAAAATACTGAAAGATATATGGAGTCATAGTATAAATGAATGCACAAACAAATACTTCACTTTTATTTTCTAGGAAAAACGACAATTTTATTCCATTAATTATACTAATATTGTAGACTCAGTTAATTAATTATTACTATATACACAATTTTCCTTTTAATTATGTGTAGAGTGACCGTTTTAATAGGTTTAAGATAGGTTGGCAAAAAAAAAAAAAAAAAGGGAGTAAGGTTCAAATTGGCCACTGAACGTAACTTGAAAATGCAATTAGGCGAATGAACGAAAACAAAAGTGCAATTAGGCCAATGAACGGAAAAAAAAATTGCAATTAGGCCACTGAACACTTCAAAAATGTGCAATTAGGCCACTGAACACTCCAAATGTATGCAATTTCACCGGATAGTAGGTTACCATCAATTGTAGCAGGCATGGTTGCAGTAGGCGCTATGCGCTAGTCGGGCGCCCGGACAGCGCCTAGCGCCTAGGCGGAATCTAGGCGGGCGCCAAAAAAACAGTGGTAGACTTGCATTTTTACAATTTTAATGAGGTTGTTTTCAACATTTAATCAAATAACACATCAAAATAAATGAATTAATGATAATTCATAAGTCATAATATCAAAACAATGGTTTTCAAAAAAAAAAAACATTAAAACAATATTAAAAATTAAAAATACTCAAATACTTCAATCATCCAAATATTCAAAGTATCAAACTAGTTTACGAGTGTATATATGTCATATTATATATATGTACGCGCGCGTACACACACACATATATATATAATAATAAATAGGCCGAGCCGATCGGGTTAACTCGGCCGAAATAGACGAGTTAATTCGACTAACTTAGACGCTAGGCGGCCAAATCGGCCGAGTTAGGCGATAGGCGAATGCCTAGGCGGGCGCCTAGGGGGGAAATCGCCACGATCTAGAGGCGCCAAGCGCCTAGACCGATTTTTACAACCCTGGTAGCAGGTTACCTGCTCACGTGGAAGCTAAGTTGGCATTTTTAATAATTTTTAAAAAAATTTAATAATAAAAATTTTTAAAAAATATAAAAAAATAAAATAAAAAATAAAATTAGACAGGGTGGCCGGCCACCCCATCAATTTTTTAACTTAAAAAAAAATAAATTTATTATTAAAATTTATTAAAAATTATTTAAAAATTATCAAAAATGTCAACTCAGCTGCCATGTAAGCAGATAACCTGTTAAAATTAATGGTAACCTGCTATCAGTTGAAATTGCATACATTAATTAGAGTGTTCAGTGACCTAATTGTATTTTTTTCGTTTAATGGTCTAATTACATTTCAGTGGCCAATTTGAACCTTATTCCAAAAAAAAAAAAAAAAAACATGATAATAATATCAAATCCAATAGTATGGTACCAAAACCCCCAACTAAACACCACCTTACTAAACTTGGAAACCAAAACAATATAATTTGAAGTTATTGTAGCTACACTCCAATGGCAAAAAACGAGCATGCCAACTTCAACGATTAATTAATACAAAATCATATTAATAAAAAATGACTTAGATGTCCTTCAATAATTTGAAAATTTAAAATGCATTGTTATTATTAACATAAATTGTTAGTTGTGGACTAAAAAGTCACTTTCCACATAGTTCGATGAGAAATTTTGTATTTAGAAATAATTCATGGACTGAGCCTACAATATGAATATTATATATATATATATATATATATATATATATATATATATATATATATATATATATATATATATATGTGTGTGTGTGTGTGTGTGTGTGTGTGTGTGTGTGTGTGTGTGTGTGTGTGTGTCTAGTTTCACACACACACACACACACACACACACACATACTAATTTTACACGCGTAAAGTGCAGATGGGCTATGTCCAAGATTATATAGGAGAAGTTCATATATAGGTAATTGAATTTTGAATTTGTTTATTTAAATATATAATTCAAAGTATATGAATGCAAGATAATATAAGAGATTCATTATAATTGTTACTAAAATAAATGTTTGGAACTTTGTCAAATCAATAGTCTAAATACTTAGTCTAAATAAATATTACTTCTGGTTTGAATTTTTCTAAGTCTTCTTAATTCTCTTTTGAGTAACATTGTCATTGTGTTCACCTTCACTATTTGCCCTCTTCTTTTTTGTTGGTAGTGTGTTATTTGCTATTGGATTATTGGTGGTAGCATTGATGACAGTGTCATGCAATGAAATTATGGTGTAGGAAGCTGTGGATTTGTCATGTTGTGTATATGACTGAGATCTTAGTTGTATTATGAACTCTTGATCTTGCAAGCGCCTGTTGATATTTTGTAGTGGCAATTTTTTCCCTAAGTTAATACCATCTCAGGTCCTCCGAGTATAGTGGTTTTGCCACGTTTAGCCCCAAACATTCAAATTGACCATCTATGGTCCTTCGACTTTCAAATTTAACCATTCGTGGTCCAAGTTAACCACTCATGGTCCTTCAAGTTTCAAAATTTAACCAATGGTGGTCCTTTTGAAAGGATCATGGTTGGTTAAAATTTAATAGTTAAAGGATCATGGGTGGTTAACTTGGACCGCGAATAGTTAAATTTGAAAGTCGAAGGACCACAGATGGTCAATTTGAAAGTTTAGGACTAATTAAACGTGGCAAAACCTATACTCGGAGGACCTCAAATGGTATTAACTCTTTTTTCCCTACATGTTTCATGTGAAAGTATTGAATAAAATATTAATATTTATTATATTTGTATAAGGTTCATGAGTAGTACCTTTTATTCTATTTTCATACATTGTTTACTTGATAGTAACAACAATAACTCTACATGTAGTCTGAATGCTGATGTTGCAACGTGTCTATTTTAATCAACAATTTCCATATTCATTTTGCACCTTTCATTTTCAAGTTCATATTTTTAGAATTACTAGGAATTAGTGTGATCCTTGATTTTGTGTGTGTGTGATTTTTTGTAATTTTTTTATTGAGTTGATACTAATTTAACGTTGGAGTTAAATTGTTTTCCACTTTGTGCATAAACATTCTTTTTAAAATAGTGACTACATCCTATATACCAAGTGTTTTTGTTGTCAGGTGCGTCGGTCTAAAGTTTTAAGTGCGTGGTTTTCATTCTTACGATGCGTTGTTTTACTTCTTAATGTGCGTTATTTTCGTTCTTAAGGTGCACCATTTTTTACAGTTTGCTTCTTTATCCCAAAATACAACCACTATCCTTTTCCAATCATGTTTCAACAATCAGTTAATGGACATTGCCAAAGTAACACAGAAGAGAAGAGATATTAGTCGAGCTCCCGATAACCAAAGAAACAACGCCTTTTTTTTTTTTTTTTTTTTTTTTTAAATTTTCATTGATTTGAGCCATTGATCTAGAACTTTGTGTTGGTGTGTTTTTCTAACTTGTTGTGTTCAAGACTAGAGTAGGTGCCAAGATGTGAGAGCGCGTTATAGAAGCTCGTAGTCACCTTATAGTCAACCTTTCTATAAGTGTATATGTACATTCTAGTAATTAAATTGTTGGTCTTTGTAATTGATTAGTAATTTTGGGATTGTTTAGTATTGTTGGTGGATAGAACTTTTGGAATAGTTATGCTGTGCATCTGCATGGTGCATACAGATGCAAAAACGACGTCGTTTTATTAAAAATCCGCGTCTTCTCTTTAAAAAAAAAAAATTCAGGTTCGATTCCTAGTAACAACATTATTTTGTTCATTCATTATGGAATTTTAGTTCATGGATTATGGAATTATAGTTCATCGATTATGGAACTATAGTTCATCGATTCTGGAATTATAGTTCATCGATTCTGAAATTTTAGTTCATAGATTCTGGAATTTTAGTTCATTCATTCTGAAAATTTTAGTTCATAGATTAGATTATGGAATTATAGTTCATCAATTATGGAATTATAGTTCATCGATTATGGAATTATAGTTTCGAACCTAATTTTTTTTTTAAGGGGAGACGCGCGTTTTATAAAAACGACATCGTTTTTGCATCCGTATGCACCATGCTTGGTGCATACGGATGCACAGCATAATTTGCCGAACTTTTGTTAGTCTATGCGTCTGGGCCTAGCACGTTGCCTAAAGAAAATCCTCATTTTTAACTATTCGCCCAAACACTTAATAATAATGAGGTTAATAGTAAAAAAAAAAAAGGAAAAATAAAAAAGAATCCGTAATTCAAGACAACACAATGTTCTAAAATTATTTTTATGCATTATTTTATTATTAATCTAACTAGTATTTTCACCCGTGCGATGTACTGTGCGTATTTGCTAAAATATTTTAAGAATATTTGGATCGATATATAATTATATAAATTATAACATCAAAGGTGGTTTGGATCGATTATGTATTTATGTTTTGTGATGTTATCAATGCTGGAATTCGATAAAATAATTGTTGAATTAATAGCTAATGTGTAGATGTAAGCATCTAGTGCTGAAACTTTGTGGATTTTATATATCAGTGTTTAGGATTTGTATAACTTGAGTAAATGTGCTCTTAAAAAAAAACATAATATCACCGGTTCGAATTACACATTATTGAAAATCTCTTTGTAGACGACATTGGTAGTAGTAACAAAATCTTGTCCATCTTCGTCTAGAGCTAACACATTTAGACCACATACAATTGACAGTGATTAAACACCAGTTTTTTCAACAATAACCAAACATGAGTTAGTGTTTGACCCTGACTTTTCAAGTCATGGCATATGCGAGTATTAACGGGAATTGTTTATGCTGAAACTTGAAGAGCAATCTCGTAATAATAATAACAAAATATATATGTAAATTAGACATTAGAAACAATTTTTAATAAAAGTTCACCCTATAATTAAATACAAAACAAAAGTTTATATCAAATTTAATATCTTAAAGCTAATTAAGTTGCGCTCTACTTACAAATTTTAATTGCCAAAACATAAGTTTATATCAAATTTTTATTCTTAGTTGTATACAGAACAGAGCCTCCCGGAAGGCCTAAACAAAGCCACCATTGTTTTGATTCCAAGAAAGCAGTCTCCTGAAAATCTGAAATAGTCGCAGACTTACGCCCGATTGTCCTATGCAATATAATGTCATTTATAAGGTTATTGCAAAGATGCTGGCCAACATAATGAAGGGGTTGATGACGCAAGTGATTTTCGTGACGCAATGTACCTTAATTTATCTCAGATCGTTTAATCACAGATGATATTGTAAACGCGAAAAACTTGAATTGTATATATTCGAAATTCAAAGTATCGGTTACAAGTAGTATCAAGTATATATCAAACGGGAAGGGGTACAATCTCTGTATATGAGAAGTCCTCTGATTCTCTACTACAAGTATGCCTATTGGAAGTGTCCAAATTTGGAATATGTCAAATTGGAAGTGTGCCGAGTTCAGAGTATGCTGAACTTGAAGTAGTTCTTTGTTGGAAGTATGCCGAATCCGGAATATGCCGAATTGGAAGTGTGCCGAGTTCAAAGTATGTTGAACTGGAAGTATGCCAAGTTCGGGAGTATGCCGAACTGGAAGTATGCTGAATTCGGGAGTGTGCCGAATTGGAGTAATTCCTTGCTGAAGGGCCTCCGGAGTTAGTAGCTTGTTCCTCAGTGAAGGGCTAATATGCAGCTTGATCTTCAAAGAAGGGCTTCCGGTGTTCAAGTGGCGTGTTCCTCAGCGCAGTATACGCAGTACAACTGCGGGCGTGTTCCAGACGATATCCTGGAGAGATTTCGGCAGAGCTTCGATATGTAGATTTCCAGAGCTCCTATTCTTGAAAATGAAACCACTATTTATAGTGGTGAGTGTGAGGGAAAATCCCAACCAACTCTTAATTCCTTATTTAATTTAATTTCTTTAATTAAATTAAGGAATGTATCGGGACACCATTGCGTCCAAGTTCATGATTTCATTAAATTTCCAAATAATATCAAATATTCAAATTTCCCAAAATTATATAATCCACATATAATTTTGATGGGCCAAGACCAAGTCAAACCCACTAACTAGGCAACCCAATTCATCCAAGCAGCCTGGTCCAACTTGATTAAATCGTTCACCATTTCGGGCCGAACAATCCAACATCCAATTACACTTAATTAAGTAATTAAACCAATTAATTATTCAATGAGTCATTTAATTAACCCAATTAAATAAATATTAGTCCAACTAGCTTAATTAAAGTAATTAATTTAATAATCAAATATTCACCACGGTCCAACACCATTATTTAAATTTTCAATGCTTACAGATATATTAGTCGCGGCTGAGACCGGGCACTTCCTTAGGCGCAAGACTAACGGAAAGATTGGGTGGACAGTTGTAACTGTTTGAAAAAATAACATAAAATGACATTTAAGTGGTTATTTTGTGGTACAAATATTAGTTTGGTTCATTTTTACTTTGGTCGGGTCAAAATAAATTTGGATTCTTTATAGTGAGACGAATAGATTGATATATTGTATGCTCAAAACGAATAATGGGTGAATGAGAAATTGATTCTCAAAGTAGACCCATTTGAGTTGGAAAAATGAAGGGATAAGACTTTAAAGTAGCATTTGCCCTACATTGGTTTGAGAAGTGGGTTTGCACCACTATTTACAAGAGCCTTTCTAAGGCTTATTGAATTGTATAACATAGAGGCTCTCTCTCGCGCGCACTCGTGTACGCGGGCACCTGGGGCATGAATGTTATCCCTTCATCTCTAATATAAGCTACTTCTCGTTCTTGCCATCTGAGTTCTGTCCACGCACTTGTTCGCTAGGTTCTAAGTTTCGTCTTTGATCCTTTGTGTCTTATTGGTCTCAAGTAAGTGGATTATGTTTTAAATAATAAATCACTTATCTATATATTTGTATATAGTTGCTGGTTGCCTGGTTAGAATTATAATCTAGAAGATTATAACTTCCATTATTTTGTTATATATACATATATACATACATACATATATATATATACATATATATATATATATATATATATATATATAAATATATATAAATATAAGTTTTAGTGCGGTTGAGTGTCTCTCGTGCGATTGTGCGGGTGATTAATGTGCGTGAGTTTTATACTTAATATGCGTGAGTCTTGTGCTTAAGATGCGCGAGGTTTGTGTTTAATGTGCATGAGTGTGTACTGAGTTTTGTGCTCAATGTGCGTGAGTCTTGTGCTTAAGATGCGTAAGTTTTATGCTTAATGTGCGTGAGTGTGTACTTAATGTGAGTTGTTGTTGAAACTTTAAGGTGCATAAGTTTTGAGCTTAATGTGCGTGAGTTTTGTGCTTAAGGTGTATGAATCTTGTGCTTAAGGTGCATGAGTTTTGTACTTAATGTGCGTGAGTGTGTACTTAATGTGAGTTGTTGTTGAAACTTAAGGTGCATGTATTTTTCTTCTTAAGGTGCGTGCTGCTTGTACTTAACATGCGTGAGGCTTATGCTTAACATGCGTGAGTTTTGTGCTTAACGTGCATGTGTTTGTGTTCTGAAGGTGTTTTGTTTGTGTGCTTAATGTGCGTGTGTTGTGTACTTAAAGTGCGTCAGTTAATGCTTAATGTTCGTCCAACCGCACAACCGCATGGGAAGCCCCTCCCGCACGTGATCTCTTCCCCATATATATATATATATATATATATATATATATATATATATATATATATATATATATATATATATATATCGAAAATATAAATAATATATATTTAACTTCGTGTGTGTATATATATTATTGTGTAAAATCGACTTGTTTATTTCTAATAGTAAAACCCCTATTTTTATAAAATCAGAATATTTAGTAAAAAGTATTTATTTACTTTAAAATAGAGTTGAGATGCAGAAACAAAATAAAACCCGAAACAAAGGGGTGTAACTGCAACGTTTGGGCAACGTGCTAGGCCCAAACGCACAGACCAACAAAAGTTCTATCCACCAACAATACTAAACAATCTCAAAATTACTAATCAATTACAAAGACCAACAATTCAATTACTAGAATGTAAATATACACTTATAGCTAGAAAGGTTGACTATAAGGTGACTACGAGCTTCTATAACACGCTCTCACATCTTTGCACCTACTCCAGTCTTGAACACAACAAGTTAGGAAAACACACAAACACAAAGTTAGCATAAAATGCTAAGTAAGGCTTACTCCGCTCCGTAATAAATAAATAAATAAATAAATAAATAAATAAATAAATATATATATATATATATATATATATATATATATATATATATATATATATATATATATATATATATGGGCTGGTTCTGGTGCGAAATACACAATTAGATTTGAGTCGTTGATCAAATCTAGATCAACGGCTCAAATCAATGAAAAAGAATTTCAAAAAAAAAAAAGAAGCTTTGTTTCTTTGGTTATCAAGAGCTCGACTGTTATCTCTTCTCTTCTATGCTACTTTGGCAATGTCCATTAACTTATTGCTGAAACATCCATCAACTAATTGTTGAAACATGATTGAAAAAGGATAGTGGTTGTGTTTTGGGATAAAGAAGCAAACTGTAAAAAATGGTGCACCTTAAGAACGAAAATAACGCACCTTAAGAAGGAAAACAACGCACCGTAAGAAGGAAAATCACGCACTTAAAACTGTAGACCGGCGCACCTTGACAACAAAAACACTTGGTATATAGGATGTAGTCACTATTTAAAAAAAGGTTTATGGACAAAGTGGAAAACAATTTAACTCCAAGGTTAAATTAGTATCAATTCAATAAAAAAAATTACAAAAGATCACACATAATATCAAGTATCACACTCATTCCTACTAATTCTAAAAATATGAATTTGAAAATGAACAGGTGCAAAATGGATATGAAAATTGTTTATTAAACTAGACACGTTGCAACATCAGTATTCAGACTACATGTAGAGTTATTGTTGTTACTATCAAGTAAACAATATATAATGTATGAAAATACATAAAAGGTACTACTCACGAATCTTATACAAATATAATAAATATTAAATAATTTATTCAATACTTTCACATGAAACATGTAGGAAAAAAATTACCACTACAAAATATCAACAGGCGCTTGCAAGATCAAGAGTTTACAGTACAACTAAGATCCCAGTCATATACACAACATGAAAAATTCACAGCTTCTTACACCATAATTTCATTTCATGGCACTGCCATCAATGCTACCACCAATAATCCAATTGCAAGTAACACACTACCAACAAAAAAGAAGAGGGCAAATAGTGAAGGTGAACACAATAGCAATGCTACTCAAAAGAGAATTAAGAAGACTTAGAAAAATTTAAACCAAAAATAATATTTATTTAGACCAACGTTTTTAGACTAAGTATTTAGGCTATTGATTTGACAAAGTTCCAAACATTTATTTTAGTGACAATTATAATGAATCTCCTATATTATCTTGCATTCATATACTTTGAATTACATATTTAAATAAACAAATTCGAAATTCAATTACTTATGTATGAACTTCTCCTATATAATCTTGGACATAACCCATCCGCACTTTACGCGTGTAAAACTAGTATGTATGTATGTATGTATATATATATATATATATATATATATATATATATATATATATATATATATATATATATATATATATATATATGTGTGTGTGTGTGTGTGTGTGTGTGTGTGTGTGTGTGTGTACTAGTATGTATGTGTATATATATGTGTGTGTGTGTGAAACTAGTATGCCCCCGCGCGCGCGCACACACACACACTTATATATATATATATATATATATATATATATATATATATATATATATATATATTAGTCATATTGTAAACTCAGTCCTTGAATTATTATTACTAAATACAAAATTTTTCATCGAATTATATGTGTAAAGTGACTTTTTAGTTCACAATTAACAATTTCTGTTAATAATAACAATGCATTTTAAATTTTTAAATTATTGAAGGACATCTAAGTCATTTTTTATTAATATGATTTTGTATTAATTAATCGATGAAGTTGGCATGCTCGCTTTTTGCCATTGGAGTGTAGCTACAATAACTTCAAATTATATTGTTTTGGTTTCCAAGTTTAGTAAGATGGTGTTTAGTGGGGTGTTTTGGTACCATACTATTGGATTTGATATTATTATCATGTTTTTTTTTTTTTTTGGCCAACCTATCTTAAACCTATTAAAATTGTCACACTACACATAATTAAAAGGAAAATTGTGTATATAGAAATAATTAATTAACTGGATTCACAATATTAGTATAATTAATGGACTAAAATTGTCATTTTTCCTAAAAAATAAAAGTAAAGTATTTGCTTGTGCATTCATTTATACTATGACTCCATATATGTGAATACATTCGGATGTAAATCATGGTAACTCAACTGAACATGAACCACAGAGGCTAGACTTTTGCTAATTACTGCGCACAAGGAGCTCCCTTACTTTGAGAGTGTGGTCCCTTACTTTGAGAGGTTGCTCCCACACTGCCGCTGGTGAGACTTGATCCCGGCTTGGTCATTCTTCCAAACTTTCACCTCTATGACCAGTTGAACTACCCATGCGGGTCAGTATTTTGAATACATTCGAGTATGGATGAATGCCAATGGACCTAATTGCTTTTACTTTTTAGAACGTAACATATGAGTTGTCTGTTCTTTATATTGAAATTTTGGGTACGTTACACATGGAATGTTTTTTCCTCAAATTCAAGCAACGGGCAAGATAGTTGCTTAGCTAAATTTGATATATATTTTCCTTCTTTTATTTTTTCCAATTTTAATTTAATTTGTATATGATGATTCCCGTTAAAATGAATAAATTAAAGTTGGTGAATAGAAAGATTAATTATCTTTAAAAAAAAAAGATTAATTAAAAAAATTGCAACGAAGTAAAATTAGACTTGTGGCTTGACTTCAAAGCTAATTTTTCAACACTACTTGTAAAGATTTGTTTGAAATTTTAACTAATTAGCCAAAAAAAAAAGTTTTGATCAAAGTTAATGGACAACAAAAATTATGTGTAGCACGCTTAGCAACTTTTTTTTAGCTTGAAAATGTTGAGACAACAATATGTAAAGTAAATGAGTGATATAATTTTATGGTGGTTCAAAGATTGTGTAATTCTTCTATTTCATTTTTCGCCAAGAGAGATTTGACTAGTAACTTTGATCATCCCACAAATTATAAGCGAAAATAAACTTGTATTTTAATTATAGACCTATCACACAGTTTGCAAGATTTTCACAATGCTACAAGGAGCTTGTTACTCTGTCTCTTTCTTCAACCCCATGTAGGGATCTAGCTACAACAATGATCAACCCAAGGTTGATATTTCTTTGACTAAATACTCCACCAATGAAGTGGATCATCAGTTTCCTTATGCTTGCGTAACAATTAGTGCCGTGTTTCAATTGTAGGATAGATGTTGGACTCGGCTCTCCAAGTCATCGGGGTTGTGGTACTAATTGTCAGATCAAACGCTTACAGTTACCACAATGTTAAAAACTACAGCTAGTAGCAAATGTGGACATGACTTTATTTCACCAGGCCAATACGTAGAGTACCTTCAATAATTGTCCTTGTGACTTGCTCTAGTAATACTGGTTTTAAAGATCAAGTGTTTATCGTTACGTGTGGGGGATAAAAAAAAAATTAAAAACTACAAAAAAATAAAAATAAATAAATAAACAGAATCAAAGGCCATAAGTGCAATTAATTGGCATCTCCACAGCCAATAACCTGCATGTATGGACACTTTAAATTCAGGCATGTCTGAGCTAGCTTATTCAATGCATGTAGGAAGAAATGAAGATTCTTTACAACTCCATTGCAGTTCCCTTATAATATGCATGTGTATGGTTAAATTCATTACCCAAAACGACCAATGCCTATAGTTGGTTATAGCCATTTTAAAACTAGCTAAGGGAGTGTAAGCACCCTCCCCAACAGAAGAATATTCTTTTTAATACTAAACTTTACAACTATATTCACGACTACATATGTGGAATGTTAGGGATAATTTAATTTGTAACTGTAATTGTTTTTTCTATTCTTTCAATTCAAATCATATTTTAATAAATGGAGTGATCTGAGTAGATATTTACTGAATAGCCAAAGCATACCACTGAATCACCACGAAATCACTCCTGGAAATTATGGAATTTCCGATCACCTGAAAATGATCTTAAATTAAGTAGAAAGTCTTGTTCCGACCACTTTTAGTATCTGGAAAAACCTTTGTTGCTATTTCTGACCACTTTTTGCTTTCGACTTGATATAAGATCACTTTCAGGTGGTCGAAAATTTCATAATTTTCAGCAGTGAATGCACATCGTGGGGGAAAGATATGGGTACACATATTTTCAGATAAACCAGTTATTGTACGACCCGTGGAAACACGTATGTGTTTGGGAAAAAGATCCCCCGAATATTGGGTAGCTGTTGTGAAACCCGGTCGAATACTTTATGACCGAAAAGTCGGAAAAAACTATGGTTTCCAAACGCACGAGGGAGATTTACCCTAGGCTACTTTGCTTTGTAAACTGTAACACGATCATATATATAGATTAGTCATGTGCGGAGCCCGGTTAGGTTGGCATTGCCACCACCGATGGTATAAGTTCGGTTAGGTCGACATTGCCACCACCGGGGCTATAAGTCCGGTTAGGTCGGCATTGCCACCACCAGCGCGGTTAGCCCGAGACCGCATCTCAGCATAAGGCTTACGAAGTAGGCTCTATAAGCTCGATTAGGTCAGCATTGCCACCACCGGCGCTATAAGCCCGATTAGGTCAGGATTACCACCATTGGCGCTACAAGCCCAATTATGTCAGCATTGCTATCACCGGCGCTATAAGCCCGATTAGGTCAGTATTGCCACCATCGGCGTGATAAGCCCGGGACCATGAATAAAAGACTCCTTTGAGCTAATATTCTCCCATTTACTCTTTACTCTACATACACACAGTATACACTTCACATACATCAAGCAATACTCGGTATCAATGGTACTAGGCAACATGCTTATGAGCCCCGTCAACGCGTTCAAGCACCTCGTTAACATTTTGAAACAATAAGCTGATACAAAAAATTGATTAACAAAAAATAAACATTTGGTTATTTGGCGAAGTCAAACCAATCAAAATTGACTGATCAACTATATTACCCAACTACGCCCACAATTTTTTTTATTAGATAAATAAACTATATATAGTTCTAAATTTTTGTTTAAGTGTTCCGCCGGAATTGCATGTTTTCCATAAATCAATTCTGGTTTCCAGCCCATCCGTGTCGTCAAATACTTTTGATAGGCTTAAAAAAGAAAAACATGTTTTTAATTGTTTCAGACGACGGTCAAAAATTCCAGAAGAAATTAAACACATATATAGCTATTAAAATTCGGATCTGAAAGTAAAGTGGAGATTATTGAAGGAAATGAGAGGTGAATAAACTCTGATCTAAAGCAATAAATTCGGTATCTCTTTATGCCAAAATCATATATATACACACGCATATCTCTGTGTAGTTTGTGAGAGTGAAAGTGAGAGAGGTAGCAGACATGGGTTTTGTTGAAGAAAAACAAGAGAACAACAATAAAAGTGGTGAGAAAGGAGGAAGTTGTAATGAAGAACAACAGAAAGTCCCATTCTACAAGTTGTTTACATTCGCGGACCGGGTCGACATCTCTCTAATAATCGCCGGCACATTGGGCGCCATCGGCAACGGGATGGCGCAGCCGCTGATGACCATCTTCTTCGGCGAGCTCATAAATTCTTTCGGAACTACAGATCCCTCGCATGCTGTTCATCAAGTCTCTAAGGTACTACATACTATACCTACTGGCTACTATATATATATATATATATACTACGTAAAATTATATATGCAAAACATAATGCATAATATAATAAAAATGTTATGGTTTATTATTGTGTGATTTAATTTCCAGATATGTATCAAGTATGTGTACCTTGCCATCGGTTCGGGCATAGCTGCGTATTTACGTAAGTGCATCTATCCATCTTCATTCTTCAATAAGATCGAACTTGTAGCTAGCTAGCGTATGTTACGTTGTGAACATTTAAGCTAGATAGTATATATAGGGAATATATTTAAAAGATGTGTTGAATTGTTTTTATATATTATTTTAATTTTATTTTATTTTATTTTATGTATGTATGGTACGGTAGAGATGTCTTGTTGGATGATTACTGGAGAGCGTCAGGCAGGTCGTATAAGGGCATTATACTTACAGACAATTCTAAGACAGGACATTGCCTTCTTTGACACGGGAACTACAACGGGAGAGGTTATAGGAAGAATGTCTGGCGATACCATTCTCATTCAAGAAGCCATGGGCGAAAAGGTGAAAATATAATTAAAGTTAATTGTTTGATAGATCTGATCTCCCTAATTAATTAATTGTATAAAACAGTACTTTAATTTGGATCAGTTTAATCGGAAAATTAGTATTGTACGAACCATAAAAGAAAGTACATTTTTTAATGTACTAAAAGTATATTATTTGTGTACGGAATGAAATAATGTACTTTTTTTTTTTTTTTTTTCTGAAAACAAAGTACACTTTTGGAGTGTATTACAATGCAGTAACTGTTCATAACTACTGAAATACAAAGAGTGAATAAGACTCAAACCCACAACGTAACCTCCCATGCATGCATATGGCCGGGAGCGTGCAACCTTAGACCACAAGGTCTTGGCCCGGGGCGTCCTAGGATTAAGAGGTCTTAAATAAGTTGTTTGATTAAATATATGGCATTAATTTCCTAGCTGGCCTGCTGCAGGTTGGGAAGTTCTTACAGTTTACTTCAACATTCGTGGGAGGATTCGCAATTGCCTTTTCAAAAGGATGGCTTCTCTCATTGGTGTTGTCTTCGTCCATACCTGCCCTGGTTATAACAGGAGGATCTATGGCGCTTCTCATTGCAAAGATGTCAAGCCGTGGCCAAGTTGCGTATGCACAGGCTGGAAATGTAGTGGAGCAGACAATAGGAGGGATTAGAACTGTAAGTACTACTACATTTGTTTTAAGTAGACAACAGTTTTTAACAAAAGTACAGGGTTGTCTTTTGTATAAAAGACAACAGTTTGGTCTAAAACCGTTCGTCTTTGAAAACATAATAATATAAGTGATCGATCTGATCTGATCTGATCTGTTAGTTACGTATAGGTTGCTTCTTTCACCGGAGAGCAACGCGCAATCAAGAAATATGAGGAGAAGCTACAAATCGCTTATAAATCTACAGTTCAACAAGGGCTTGCTTCTGGCATAGGACTGGGAGTTATATTACTAGTTGTGTTCAGCACTTACGGGCTAGCGGTCTGGTACGGTGCCAAGCTCATAATACACAATGGGTACACAGGAGGAGATGTGATTAATATTCTTATGGCCATCATGAATGGAGGAATGTAAGCAAGCAAGCATTTAATTAATAATAATATATTTAATTTATTGGCTCATCTGATCTGATCTGATCTTATCAAAAAATATATATAGTGCACTGGGGCAGACAAGTCCATCTCTCAACGCATTTTCGGCAGGGCAGGTTGCAGCTTACAAAATGTTTGAGACAATAAATCGCAAACCAGTGATTGATGTTTACGACACGAGTGGCACTGAGCTGCAAGATATTAGGGGTGAAATCGAGCTGAAAGATGTGTATTTCAAGTATCCGGCGAGGAAAGATGTGCAAATTTTTGCAGGGTTTTCAATTTATATCCCTAGTGGCAAGACTGCAGCTCTTGTAGGGCAGAGCGGGAGCGGCAAGTCTACCATCATTAGTTTATTGGAAAGGTTTTATGATCCTGATTCTGGAGAAGTTATTATAGACGGTGTTAACTTGAAGAAATTTAAAGTGAGATGGTTGAGGCAACAAATGGGATTAGTGAGCCAAGAGCCAATCTTGTTTGCAACTAGCATAAAAGAGAACATAAGCTATGGTAAGGAAAATGCTACAGATGCAGAGATCAGAACAGCAATAGAACTTGCAAATGCAGCCAAATTCCTTGACAAGCTCCCTGAGGTAAAGTACGTACGTAGTTATGCATGCATGCATGCATGTTGATCAGATCCAGCATAATATAATTCATATATGTAGGGGCTTGATACAATGGTTGGTGAGCATGGAACACAGTTATCAGGCGGACAAAAACAAAGGATTGCTATAGCCAGGGCCATTCTAAAGAACCCTAAAATCCTCCTCCTTGATGAAGCTACTAGTGCTTTGGATGCAGAATCAGAAAGAATTGTGCAAGATGCACTGGACAAGGTGATGGCCAACAGGACCACTGTGGTCATTGCTCATCGTTTGACCACAATCCGAAATGCTGATCTAATAGCAGTAGTGCAAACCGGCAAACTCGTGGAACAAGGTATTTATGTATATATATAGCTAGCTGGTGGAGTATGTACCTATATATTCAACTGTACTGTACTAGTCATTTTAATTTATTTCTTTATATGTATGTTAGGAACTCATGATGAGTTGATCAAAGATCCTAACGGAGCATATACACAGCTAGTAAGAATGCAGGAAGGAAACAAGCAGCAAGAAGAGAAGACGACAACGACTAGTGTAGAAGATCCAGCTGCTGCTGCTGATGATGATGAATTAAGTAGAAGCCAGCAGGAGCAGCAGATGTTATCTTCTGTACTGAGAAGATCTATCAGCCGTGTACAATCTTTCACGCATAGTTATGCAATTCCAGGGCTAGTTGACATCCAACAATCTGAAGATCAACAAGTAGAAGATAAATTAGAGGAGGCCGCAGTAGTAGATGCCCAAACATTAAAGAAAAGAAAGCGAGTGTCTATCAAAAGGCTTGCCCTCCTCAACAAACCAGAGTTTCCATTTTTGCTTCTTGGAGTTTTAGCAGCATGCTTTCATGGAATAATCTTCCCAATATTCGGCCTCCTTCTTTCCACTGTCATCAAAATTTTCTTCAAGCCTCTACCAGAGATGAATAAAGATTCCAAGTTCTGGGCACTCATGTATATTCTCCTCGGGGTAGCTACTTTAATAGTTGTGCCCATCCAGAATTTCTTCTTTGGAGTTGCGGGGGGTAAACTCATCCAGAGAATCCGTTCTTTAACATTCAGGAAAGTAGTCTACCAAGAAATTAGCTGGTTTGATGATCCTGCGAACTCAAGGTAGGTAGCTAGCTAGCTAGGTAATTAGTATATATGTATCACTTCCAACTATCTCATATATATGCATGTATAGCTTAAACTACATATATATATAACACTACTGGAAATTATTGAATTTCCGACCACCTGAAAGTGATCTTAAATCAAGTTGAAAGCAAAAAGTGGTCAGAAATAGCAACAAGGGTTTCTCCGGATACCAAAAGTTGTCGGAACAAGGCTTTCAACTTGATTTAAGATAACTTTCAGGTGGTCAGAAATTTCAGAATTTCCAGTAGTGTAACCTGCATCGATCCTACCTACTCCTCGATCACCGATCTCCTTCTTCAGTGGTGCAGTTGGCGCAAGATTATCCACCGATGCATCCACTGTCCGGAGCCTTGTAGGTGATGCTTTGGCTCTAATTGTCCAGAACATGGCAACAGTCGTGGCAGGGGTCGTAATTGCCTTTACAGCTAATTGGATCCTAGCATTTATCGTCCTGGTTGTGATTCCACTACTAGGCTTGCAAGGTTTTATGCAGATGAGGTTGTATGCAGGATTTAGTGCTAACGCCAAGGTATGTAATTAGTTAAACTTAATAATAATTACTCCCCTCATATCAGTTCAAGTCCGGCCTTAGCTTTATGAAGTTGTATGCAGGTGATGTATGAAGAAGCAAGTCAAGTTGCAAATGATGCAGTTGGGAGCATAAGAACCGTGGCCTCGTTTTGTGCAGAAGAGAAGGTGATGGCTATGTATCAGAAGAAATGTGAAGAGCCTATGAAGCAAGGGGTTAAAATAGGACTCATAAGTGGAGGGGGTTTGGGCTTTGGTTCTCTTGTGCTCTATCTCACAAATGCATTTTGTTTCTACATAGGAGCTGTTCTTATTGAACACGACTTAGCAACCTTTCCAGAGGTCTTCAAGGTCAGAATAATAATGAATTAATGATTCATGAATTCAAACAACTAAAGTTTTAATTAGCTAGCTAGCTTTTGAATTTCGCAGGTTTTCTTTGCACTGGCAATGACTGCTACTGGAGTTTCTCAATCCTCTGCTATGGCACCAGACCTTAACAAGGCTAAGGATTCAGCAGCCTCTATATTCGACATTCTTGACAGAAAACACAAGATTGATAGTAGCAGTGAACAAGGTACGACATTAACTAGTGTCCGAGGAGATATCGAGCTACAACATGTAGCATTCAAGTATCCAACTCGCCCCGATATCGAAATTTTCAAGGACATGTGCCTCACTATGCCTGCTGGAAAGACATGCGCTCTTGTTGGAGAGAGTGGAAGTGGGAAATCAACGGTGATTGGGCTAGTAGAGAGATTCTATGATCCTGATTCTGGAGAGGTTTTGCTGGATGGGGTTCCAATCGAGAAACTCAACCTAAGTTGGCTAAGGCAACAAATGGGGCTGGTGAGCCAAGAACCAGTACTCTTCAATGACAGGATTCGCGACAACATAGCCTATGGAAAACAAGGAAATGTTACAGAGGAAGAGATCATTGAGGCTGCAAAAGCATCCAATGCTCACAATTTCATCTCCTCACTGCCTCACGGCTACGATACTCCGGTGGGAGAGAGGGGGACACAACTATCCGGTGGTCAAAAGCAACGGATAGCCATCGCTAGAGCGATACTTAAAGATCCAAGAATTCTTCTACTGGACGAGGCTACGAGCGCGCTGGACACACAGTCAGAGCACATAGTGCAAGAGGCGTTGGAGCGCGTGATGGTGAACCGGACCACTGTCGTCGTGGCTCACCGTTTAGCAACAATTAAAGGGGCTGACCTGATTGCTGTGGTGAAAAATGGAGTCATTGCAGAGAAGGGGACACACGAAACGCTTTTGAAAATCAATGGAGGAGTTTATGCTTCGTTGGTAGCACTTCACACCACTGCTACTACTAAATGATCACATCTCATCCCATGCATCCATTCTAGCTTCTTGCCGGGGGACTGATAGATGGAAGATACAAATATTTCCACACACCACCTCCCAACATGTTTATTTATACAATAAATGCATGTGGATGGTTGTTTCATTTTTCTTAATATCAAATTTTAAAATGATGGATACATGTATTATATTCTATCCGGTTTGCAAAATTGCAAGTAACAAATTTAATTTTCTACCTTTGTCCTTAATTAATGTCACTATCTTCTCAATTCTCAAGTATTTTACATCCGCTCATCGTTGCAATATAATGACAATTCGCTCATCAATACATGGAACTACAATCCACGCCCACCTCGCCAACCTCACCAAGGTATCTCCATAATGAAGATTTTATATTTGAGATTAAACCCTAAAAAGTGCACCTTCAAGGCGCATAGTGAAAAAACCTTGGATTCAATAGTCTCGAGGAGAGGCATCGAGTCCAGTCCGGAAAAGATAATGGTCATCTTGGACATGGAGCCTCCATGGACCCTCAAGAAGGTCAATGCCATATGGGCAAATGACTGAAATGGAAAGAAAAGAAAAGACAATGACAAAAATAAGAAGGTTTTAAAAAATGTATAATTTTAGGAAAAGCTTATTTGGGAGATGAACGAGTTTAAGAAAAAAATTGAAAAAGTTTTTTTTTTTTTTTTTTTTTTTTTTTTTTTTTCTAAAAAATACGCCAAAGTGCCACTTGCATCTCTCAAGCATATAGGATGTGAAAATGAAATGCAAGTGGTACGATGTTTCTCGTACAATAAAAGAAACATAATTGCCAATTGCGTTTCTCTTCCATTTGCGACTAACGCCACCAGTCACAAGAGACGCATGTGCCACATGCGTCTCTCATAAGACACAAGTCCCACTTGCATATCTGGTTCATTCGCCACAGGAAAAATGTTATTCTTACTTGTGTGTCAGTTGTGATGTGATGGGTCGATACTCAACAA
Organism: Ipomoea nil; assembly: GCF_001879475.1. Classification (NCBI taxonomy): domain Eukaryota; kingdom Viridiplantae; phylum Streptophyta; class Magnoliopsida; order Solanales; family Convolvulaceae; genus Ipomoea; species Ipomoea nil. Next base: position 357,223 of record NW_017619354.1, read on the forward strand.
TACCATCACCCAACACGAAACCCAACAAGGGGGTGACACTACAAAAAAATGTGAAAATAGCAACGGAGTTACCGACGGATCCATTCCGTTGCAAACCTAGCAACGGAATAGCGACAACATAGTGACGGGGTTTCATTTTTTTTTATTAAATAGACATATAGCGACGGATTTGCGACGGATTGGCGACGGATTTTACAACGGAATATTTCCGTCGTTAAAAACGTACCTAATTTTAGCGGTAAATTTTTGCGCGTAATCTAGCGACGAATTTTCGCGAATTAATTCTTTCATTTTATTTGCTACAGATTAGCAACGGATGTACATCCGTCGCTAGAATTTTAAGCGAGGTTAATTTCTGTTACAAGTGTAGCGACAGATATGGGTATTCGTCGCTATATAGCGACGAATATAGTGTCCGTCGCTGTAGTGACGGATATTCAGTCCGTCGCTAGATTTATCATGTCGTTTGTTTTCATTTTTTTTTTCTTCTTAGCGATGGATCGTCAAATCCGTCGCTAGATTACAAGCAAGTCAGTATAAAGCAGTAGCCAATTTTTTTTTTATTAATATAGCAACGATTATGGTATCCGTCGCAAGGTATTACTGAAACACGCGTATTTTTTTTTAATATAGCGGTGGTGATGGTGGTAGTGAGGTGGTGGTGGTATGATGTTGAAGATGTTGGTGGTGGTGTGATGTTGGTGTAAAAGTTGGAAAATGACTTCCCCCAGAAAAATGGGAAGTCATTTTCCTCCAAAACAAGCTTATTTTCCAAAGTCAACGGAAAATGATTTCCGTTGACTTGATTTTCCAGGCACATCCAAACAATGAAAACTTGAAAAATAATTTCCAGAACTCATTTTTCAGATTTCCAAACACATCCTTAGTAAATATTTGTTATGTAACAAAATTTTTGGTTTGATTTGCAGTATTGAATTTCAATTAATACTCGCGAAACGGCTACGAACTTCAATTAAAATTCGCGACATGTTTTTATATTTAAATATAAAAATATATTGTAAAAATTAGAAAATGTCTAATAATTATATTAGACAATGCAAGTTGATGGAAACGACGAAGTTTATATTTGTACTAGTTTTTTACGCGCATTGCGCGGTTGAGATAATGCCCAATGTTATTTTTTTAAATAAGTACTTTAAAGTATATTAAGGCAAGATTATATTGGAATTGTTCAGGCATAGGTAATTCTAAGTTTACAAATGTAAGATAATATAGTCAAGATTGATTATAATTGTTAATAAAATAATTGTATAGGTATGGTTGAAACCAAATACAGGACATTAGGGAGAGCAAATAAAAATTAGGGCATAAAATATTAAATATATACTAATATTGAAGAGCTAACTGCTGATTGCCAAACAAGGACATTGCGAGGTAGTTTCCACCTTCAATTTGTTGTGTGATTTGAATACTGTTTTTGTCAATAAAGCCCCCAAGTAGTTAATATGATTGGCTTAATTATATTTTTTTAAAAAAACAATTGTTATTATTATTATTATTATTATTATTATTATTATTATTATTATTATTATTATTATTATTATTATTATTATTATTATTATTATTATTATTATTATTATATGTATACCCTTACATTATTTTACATGTTAATCTAAACAGCTAATTTTTTCAAATATCTTTTTACCAACCGTTGATATAATTCGCTGGTCAAATCCGCTAATATAATCTGCTAACACTAACCGCTAACTGCTGATTCTCAAAAAAGGATATTGCGAGATAGTTCTCACTCCCATTTGTGTGTGATTTGAATACTCTCTTTGTCAACAAATCCCTTAAGTAGTTAATATGATTGGCTTTATTAATTATATTTTTTAAAAATGTTCATGGTATTAATAAAATACTTGGTAAATAAATATATAGCATTATTTTGTATTATAGTTTTAATATTTAATTAAAAAAATAGTGCACGAAAAAGATAATAGACAATGTAGTGAATATAATTAATTGATGAATTTAAATGTAAAGAATTTTACGTTGGAGAAAAATAAAGACAATATAACTAATAAAATTATTTTTCTTAATTAATTTATTGATAATGAATAATTTTTTTTTAATAAAGACATTGTAGGGACAATGTAGCGAATATAATCAATTGATGAATTTGAATGTAAAGAATTTTTATATTGGAGAAAAATAAAGACAATATAACTAATGGAATTATTTCTCTTATTTAATTTATTGATAATAAATAATTTTTTTTAATAAAGACATTGTAGACACATAATTCTAAATTAAAGAAATGCAAATGTATTATTTTTTGTTGTAGCTACTAAATTATTTATTTAATTTAATAAGAGTAAAATAGAGTACTAAATTTAATAAGAGTAAAATAGAGTACTAATTATGTCAACTTTGATTGGGATGGGGTTTGAACCTAAGACTTTTTTTATCGAAATCAATGAGTAAGTTAACGGTGAACTAACAGAAATTAACGAAAAAGATAATATTTAACGGAAAAGTTAACAGATAATCATATTCATTAAGGATAAATTAGGAAATCTTAAGGAAAAATTAAAATCTGATCAATCTGAGCCGTTCATTTGATTAAAAAATTTAACCGCCATTTTTTCTACCCATTACATGCCTAACTCTCTTGAGCTCTTATTAGTATAGTAGATATATTTAAATTGGTCGCTTTTTTTTTTTCTTTAAAAAAAATACTCCGTAATAAAGGAGCATAGTCACAATTTGAACCCTCTTTGAGCAATCCCAATAGGCAGGGGATTCATCACCAACTTTTAATTTAGAACAGTAAAATCTTCTTGTGTTAGCTTTTGACAAATAGGAATGCAAGCTTTTAACAATTTCTTCCTCCTGTAGTTTAAGTCTTTTGTCAGTGTTTTGTCAGGCATTGTTTAGACGCTAGCTCGCAAAACAAATATATGGGGCATCTTCATATAGCTTTGCTAGTTTGTTTGTTTGTTTTTTTTAATCTTTTGGCCATTGCTGTGCTATTGCACAACAACGTCCACAATTTTTTTTAATAAAATTATTTTTTGTTTATATAATCTATTTTAGCCATATAGTATATAATTTTAATTTTTAATATTATATTTATTAGTAATTTAATTTTAATTTATAATTATCATTTCAACTAAATGTAGATACATTAAAACATTTATAATTATAAAATTATTTAAATTTTGATATGTTTAATTTAAATATAATAAAAATAATAATTGTAATTAAAATTTTATAAATTATAATAATAATAAATAAATAAAATAATTAAAATATAGTAGAGTAAATGGTGGGTCCACAAAAAGTTGTTAAAAAACTTAAAACTAGTGGGAAAAAGAATTTTTTTGATTGAATGAGATAGTAAATGATGATGTGGATGTTGGGGCCACAAAAAAATAGGGAAAAACACTTAACTATTGAGGATGCCCTTAGAATTTTTGTGGGTATTCGTTTAAAAAAAAAGTTTAATTACCTTATCGCGTGTAGTTCGGTTATATGATTATATAAAGTTTGTAATTTTGTTTATAGTTTGATTTTCATATTTTTGGTTAGAAAATATTGTAATATGTAATACAGAGGAGTGAAAAAATGTATATGAAACATATATATATATATATATATATATATATATATAAAAGAGCGCTCATATGTGGTCATGTCATTAGGTGTGGTCGTGTAGTACATCGTATCTGTGTCGTTGAATCAGTTTAATCTAACGGCAGTGGTAATTCTGAGGATTTTCGCGTGTTTTGGTAAGTGGGGGTGTTATGGTAATTACAATGGCCATTTATAGCGGACGAGTTCCAGAATACACCAACAGTGTTGACAACATACACCAATAGTGTAATAAAACACACCACAGTGAAACACACCAATGGTGTATTCCCGTGTTATGGTAATTACAGTGGCCATTTATAGCGGTCGTGTTACAGAATACACCAATAGTGTTGACAACATGCACCAATAGTGTAATAAAACACACAACAATGTGATTTTCCCTAATCCGGTGTTTTATGACAAGTTTACCCTTGCAGTTCGCTAGGTAGGAGAATGTGCGCGAAAATACTGAAAAAATCTTGATTAATATGATTCATTGGATCTATATAATCTAATGGCCTATAATTGAACATATGACCACACCTAACAACATGGCCACATGTGATCACCTATATATATATATATATATATATATATATATATATATATATATATATATATATATATATATATATATATATATATATATATATATATATATATATATATATATATATATATATATATGATCCAAATGCTTCACTTTTATTTGACATATATGATCCAAGAAATTGGGATGCCCTTGATTCTAAATTAATAGATATTCTTGTGAAAGATGGTCCTAAGGGGGCGTTTGGTTCAGGTCATCTGAGATTACCTAGGTAATCTGAGTCTTGTAATATTATATTATCTTGTTTGGTTCAAGTTATGAGATTACCTGGTAATGTTATATTACCTGAAAGCTGATGTGGCGGTAATGTTTCAAGGTAATGTGATTACCCCCCATTTTCTTAGGTAATATTAGATTACCTTGATTTATTCCAACATTGCCCTTGTTAACTAATCCTTAAATAATATATATATATATATATATATATATATATATATATATATATATATATATATATATATATATATATATATATATATTAATATTTAAGTATTCACACACACACATATTATTGAAGACATTATTGTAAATTGATTCATATAACATAAAATATAACCCTTAACCAAACAAGGTAATATTATATTCCACAATCCAAACCAAACACATAAGGTAATTTTATATTCCCAAAATCTCACATTACCTTCCTAGAGGTAATCATATTACCTTGGGTAATCTAAGATTCCGTGAACCGAACGCCCCGTAAAAGAGATTTATCAATAAATAAAGGTCCTAAAGATAAATTCTCTAGAAGATTTTCGTCAACATTTTACACAAGATATTTGCCAAATGAAGAGAAGTGTGATCGAGATTGGCTTGTATATTCAATTCAAAAGAACTTGACAATGTGTTTTTTTTTTAAAGCTGACTCTATTACATTGTAGTATCTGTTCGTCTATACTTTCTCAACCTGTTGAAGCACAAAAAGTCAACACCGCCTCCACTGAGGCTCGATCTCATGACCTTCCATATGAGAGAGTCACTACATGTCATTTGAGCACAAAGTACTTGGCATGTGTTTTATTTTTATTGCAAGTTTTTTTTTAAAAAAAAGTCTGTTTTTTCAACACGACGCAGCACAAAGTCTATGATGTTTTGATGGCCCGCGACCCCTCCTTCTCTCCCGAAGGTTGGGGCTTGGAGTCGCGCATGGCCCCTCCTCCGCTGCCTGTCAACACCGTCGATGTCTTCCTTCCAGCTGTTCCAGTTCAGACGGTCACTGCGGCCGCCGATGCAGTCTGCCGGTCGATGAGCTTGGTGGTCAGAAGGAGCTGCCGGTCGGCGAGGTGCCTCTCCAGCCTGAGGACCCTTCACCTACTCTTCCTGCTGGACCAACGGCGAATGGGCAAGGTGAAGGTCGTGATGGGGTCGCGGCAGGATCCCTTTAGACTAGGGCCCTTGTACTTCTCTTTTATTTCTGTAATGGGGCTTCGATCCCTTTTTAAATTTCAATATAAGATGCCCCTTTTACTTCCATTTTGCCTTCTTTATTTTACTCATATGCACTTTTTTTTTTTTTTTTTTGCTTCGAACCTTCTAAGGGTTTGAGCCCTGTCTTTTTTTCCTTTTGCTTGCCGAGTCCCTTAGTCGAGGCGTCCTTTGGCTTTTTCTAAGAAACGTCTAAGGGTCAGTGCCCTTGTTTCTTTTCTCTTTCTCTTGCGGAGTCCCTTAGTCGAGGCGACCTTTGGCTTTTTCTAAGAAACGTCTAAGGGTCAGTGCCCTTGTTTCTTTACTCTTTCTCTTGTCGTGTCCCTCAGTCAAGGCGACCTGTGGCTTTTTCTATGAAACATCTAAGGGTCAGTGCCCTTGTTTCTTTTCGCTTTCTCTTGCCGAGTCCCTTAGTCGAAGTGACCTTTGGCATTTTCTAAGAAACGTCTAAGGGTCAGTGCCCTTGTTTCTTTTCTTTTTCTCTTGCCGAGTCCCTCAGTCGAGGCGTCCTTTGGCTTTTTCTAAGAAACGTCTAAGGGTCAGTGCCCTTGTTTCTTTTCTTTTTCTCTTGCCGAGTCCCTCAATTGAGGCGACCTTTGGCTTTTTCTAAGAAACGTCTAAGGGTCAGTGCCCTTGTTTCTTTTATCTTTCTCTTGTCGAGTCCCTAAGTCGAGGCGACCTTTGGCTTTTTCTTAGAAACATCTAAGGGCCAGCGCCCTTGTTTCTTTTCTCTTTCTCTTGCCGAGTCCCTCAGTCGAGGCGACATTTGGCTTTTTCTAATAAACGTCTAAGGGTCAGTGCCCTTATTAGAATTTTTTAATCTTTTCTGTACTAGTGGTTTTTTCACTGTGCGCCTTAAAGGTGCACTTTTTAGGGTTTAATCTCAAATATAAAATCTTCATTATGGAGATACCTTGGTAAGGTTGGCAAGGTGGGCGTGGATTGTAGTTCCATGTATTGATGAGCGAATTGTCATTATATTGCAACGATGAGCGGATGTAAAATACTTGAGAATTGAGAAGATAGTGACATTAATTAAGGACAAAGGTAGAAAATTAAATTTGTTACTTGCAATTTTGCAAACCGGATAGAATATAATACATGTATCCATCATTTTAAAATTTGATATTAAGAAAAATGAAACAACCATCCACATGCATTTATTGTATAAATAAACATGTTGGGAGGTGGTGTGTGGAAATATTTGTATCTTCCATCTATCAGTCCCCCGGCAAGAAGCTAGAATGGATGCATGGGATGAGATGTGATCATTTAGTAGTAGCAGTGGTGTGAAGTGCTACCAACGAAGCATAAACTCCTCCATTGATTTTCAAAAGCGTCTCGTGTGTCCCCTTCTCTGCAATGACTCCATTTTTCACCACAGCAATCAGGTCAGCCACTACATTTGTAAACTTAGAATTACCTATGCCTGAACAATTCCAATATAATCTTGCCTTAATATACTTTAAAGTACTTATTTAAAAAAATAACATTGGGCATTATCTCAACCGCGCAATGCGCGTAAAAAACTAGTACAAATATAAACTTCGTCGTTTCCATCAACTTGCATTGTCTAATATAATTATTAGACATTTTCTAATTTTTACAATATATTTTTATATTTAAATATAAAAACATGTCGCGAATTTTAATTGAAGTTCGTAGCCGTTTCGCGAGTATTAATTGAAATTCAATACTGCAAATCAAACCAAAAATTTTGTTACATAACAAATATTTACTAAGGGTGTTTTTGGAAACCTGAAAAATGAGTTCTGGAAATCATTTTCCAAGTTTTCATTGTTTGGATGTGCCTGGAAAATCAAGTCAACGGAAATCATTTTCCGTTGACTTTGGAAAATAAGCTTGTTTTGGAGGAAAATGACTTCCCCTTTTTTTGGGGGGGAAGTCATTTTCCAACTTTTACACCAACATCACACCACCACCAACATCTTCAACATCATACCACCACCACCTCACTACCACCATCACCACCACTACTGCCGCCGCCACCACACCACCACCGCAACCACTACCACTACCACCACCACCACCAACACCATACCACCACCACCACCACCACCACCGCAACCACTACCACCACCAACACCATACCACCACCACCACCAACACCATACCACCGCTTTTTAATATATAAAATATATTAACACACGCTAAATTTAATATATAAAAAATAAAATAAACTTACACCGCTTTTTTCTTGTTTTTTTTTTTTTTTTTTTTTTTTTTTTGTAAGATAGGCTGAAATATATGCCACCAATGGTGCATACATTTCCTCGGATGTGTTTTCTTCAACGGTTTCTGAGCCATTGTGTGGTTAAGTGTGAAGTTTATAAGTGTGAGTTTGAAATTATAAGATAGGTAGTATTTATAGTTGAGAATTTGGTGAAAAAATCAAGGAACCATTCTTACCGAGCGACGGATTATTGTATCCGTCGCTATATTAAAAAAAAATACGCGTGTTTCAGTAATACCTTGCGACGGATACCATAATCGTTGCTATATTAATAAAAAAAAAATTGGCTACTGCTTTATACTGACTTGCTTGTAATCTAGCGACGGATTTGACGATCCATCGCTAAGAAGAAAAAAAAAATGAAAACAAACGACATGATAAATCTAGCGACGGACTGAATATCCGTCACTACAGCGACGGACACTATATTCGTCGCTATATAGCGACGAATACCCATATCTGTCGCTACACTTGTAACAGAAATTAACCTCGCTTAAAATTCTAGCGACGGATGTACATCCGTTGCTAATCTGTAGCAAATAAAATGAAAGAATTAATTCGCGAAAATTCGTCGCTAGATTACGCGCAAAAATTTACCGCTAAAATTAGGTACGTTTTTAACGACGGAAATATTCCGTTGTAAAATCCGTCGCCAATCCGTCGCAAATCCGTCGCTATATGTCTATTTAATAAAAAAAAATGAAACCCCGTCACTATGTTGTCGCTATTCCGTTGCTAGGTTTGCAACGGAATGGATCCGTCGGTAACTCCGTTGCTATTTTCACATTTTTTTGTAGTGTCACCCCCTTGTTGGGTTTCGTGTTGGGTGATGGTATTGTTGAGTATCGACCCATCACATCACAACTGACACACAAGTAAGAATAACATTTTTCCTGTGGCGAATGAACCAGATATGCAAGTGGGACTTGTGTCTTATGAGAGACGCATGTGGCACATGCGTCTCTTGTGACTGGTGGCGTTAGTCGCAAATGGAAGAGAAACGCAATTGGCAATTATGTTTCTTTTATTGTACGAGAAACATCGTACCACTTGCATTTCATTTTCACATCCTATATGCTTGAGAGATGCAAGTGGCACTTTGGCGTATTTTTTAGAAAAAAAAAAAAAAAAAAAAAAACTTTTTCAATTTTTTTCTTAAACTCGTTCATCTCCCAAATAAGCTTTTCCTAAAATTATACATTTTTTAAAACCTTCTTATTTTTGTCATTGTCTTTTCTTTTCTTTCCATTTCAGTCATTTGCCCATATGGCATTGACCTTCTTGAGGGTCCATGGAGGCTCCATGTCCAAGATGACCATTATCTTTTCCGGACTGGACTCGATGCCTCTCCTCGAGACTATTGAATCCAAGGTTTTTTCACTATGCGCCTTGAAGGTGCACTTTTTAGGGTTTAATCTCAAATATAAAATCTTCATTATGGAGATACCTTGGTGAGGTTGGCGAGGTGGGCGTGGATTGTAGTTCCATGTATTGATGAGCGAATTGTCATTATATTGCAACGATGAGCGGATGTAAAATACTTGAGAATTGAGAAGATAGTGACATTAATTAAGGACAAAGGTAGAAAATTAAATTTGTTACTTGCAATTTTGCAAACCGGATAGAATATAATACATGTATCCATCATTTTAAAATTTGATATTAAGAAAAATGAAACAACCATCCACATGCATTTATTGTATAAATAAACATGTTGGGAGGTGGTGTGTGGAAATATTTGTATCTTCCATCTATCAGTCCCCCGGCAAGAAGCTAGAATGGATGCATGGGATGAGATGTGATCATTTAGTAGTAGCAGTGGTGTGAAGTGCTACCAACGAAGCATAAACTCCTCCATTGATTTTCAAAAGCGTCTCGTGTGTCCCCTTCTCTGCAATGACTCCATTTTTCACCATAGCAATCAGGTCAGCCCCTTTAATTGTTGCTAAACGGTGAGCCACGACGACAGTGGTCCGGTTCACCATCACGCGCTCCAACGCCTCTTGCACTATGTGCTCTGACTGTGTGTCCAGCGCGCTCGTAGCCTCGTCCAGTAGAAGAATTCTTGGTTCTTTAAGTATCGCTCTAGCGATGGCTATCCGTTGCTTTTGACCACCGGATAGTTGTGTCCCCCTCTCTCCCACCGGAGTATCGTAGCCGTGAGGCAGTGAGGAGATGAAATTGTGAGCATTGGATGCTTTTGCAGCCTCAATGATCTCTTCCTCTGTAACATTTCCTTGTTTGCCATAGGCTATGTTGTCGCGAATCCTGTCATTGAAGAGTACTGGTTCTTGGCTCACCAGCCCTATTTGTTGCCTTAGCCAACTTAGGTTGAGTTTCTCGATTGGAACCCCATCCAGCAAAACCTCTCCAGAATCAGGATCATAGAATCTCTCTACTAGCCCAATCACCGTTGATTTCCCACTTCCACTCTCTCCAACAAGAGCGCATGTCTTTCCAGCAGGCATAGTGAGGCACATGTCCTTGAAAATTTCGATATCGGGGCGAGTTGGATACTTGAATGCTACATGTTGTAGCTCGATATCTCCTCGGACACTAGTTAATGTCGTACCTTGTTCACTGCTACTATCAATCTTGTGTTTTCTGTCAAGAATGTCGAATATAGAGGCTGCTGAATCCTTAGCCTTGTTAAGGTCTGGTGCCATAGCAGAGGATTGAGAAACTCCAGTAGCAGTCATTGCCAGTGCAAAGAAAACCTGCGAAATTCAAAAGCTAGCTAGCTAATTAAAACTTTAGTTGTTTGAATTCATGAATCATTAATTCATTATTATTCTGACCTTGAAGACCTCTGGAAAGGTTGCTAAGTCGTGTTCAATAAGAACAGCTCCTATGTAGAAACAAAATGCATTTGTGAGATAGAGCACAAGAGAACCAAAGCCCAAACCCCCTCCACTTATGAGTCCTATTTTAACCCCTTGCTTCATAGGCTCTTCACATTTCTTCTGATACATAGCCATCACCTTCTCTTCTGCACAAAACGAGGCCACGGTTCTTATGCTCCCAACTGCATCATTTGCAACTTGACTTATTATGAAATTAGGAAGAGAACAGGAAGAAGAGCTCTGTTTATTGATGTGTATGAAAAATGAATGAATGAGATCAGTTTGTACAGAGACTTAGCAGAGGAAAGAAAACCAATGAAACAGTAAAGAAACTAACTAACTACTAACTGCCATTCTAACTGCTACTTTACAATTAAGCTAACTGCCATTCCAACTGTCCAAACTATACTCTAATACCCCCCCTCAAGCTGGAGTGTACATGGAATGAAGCCCCAGCTTGGAAACCAGATTGTGAAACACCATTGGCTGAAGGGGTTTGGTCAGAATGTCTGCTGTTTGATTCTCAGTAGAGACATGTAGCAATTTGATGATTCCTTTCTGAACTTTCTCCCTTATCAAGTGGCAGTCAATCTCTATATGTTTGGTTCTCTCATGAAACACGGGGTTCTCTGCTATGGCAATGGCAGATTTACTGTCTGAAAACAACACAGCTGCATCAGTCATCTTGACTTCAAGAACCTCAAGCAGGTAGAGTAGCCATTGCAATTCACATGCTGCCAGGGCAATTGCCCTATACTCAGCTTCAGAAGATGATCTTGAAACTGTGCTTTGCTTCTTAGATTTCCAGGATATCAAGGCATCTCCTAGGAACATGCAAAATCCAGTTACAGACTTCCTAGTATCAGGACATGATGCCCAATCTGAATCAGCAAAGCCCCTTAGCTTTAAATTGGAATTTGCAGGAAAAAATAATCCTTGCCCAGGGCTGCCTTTGATGTATCTTAATATCCTATGAGCTGCTTGCATGTGGATGGTGGTGGGAGAATCCAAGAATTGAGATAATTGTTGGACAGCAAAGCTAATGTCAGGCCTGGTGATGGTCAAATAAAGAAGTTTCCCTATTAATCTTCTGTAAACAGTGTTGTCCTTTAGAGCTGAGCCATCAGTTTTTGATAATCTATGTGCCTGAATCATGGGGCATCTTACAGGCTTGCTCCCAAGAAATCCTGTATCATGTAGAAGATCTAAGGCATATTTCCTTTGTGTCACAGAGATGCCCTTCTGACATCTAGCAACCTCCAGCCCCAAGAAAAATCTTAGATTGCCCAAATCCTTGATCTGAAAAGCTGAATGCAAGTGATCTTTTATTTGTTGTATCTGCTGCCTGTCCCTGCTAGCCAATACTATGTCTTCAACATAGACTAAGAGAGCTACAAAAGTGTCACCTGAACCCTTAGTGAATAAAGAATTATCACAGGTAGCTTGCTTGAAACCCATGTTTAACAATTCAGTAGTCAATCTTGCATTCCATTGTCTGCTTGCTTGCTTTAGACCATAAAGATATCTCCTTAGTCTGCAAACTTGGCCTGGTTGTGCAGGTGTGAACCCTGGGGGGAGATTCATATAGACTTCTTCTTGGAGATCTCCATGTAGAAAGGCATTATTAACATCAAGTTGATGTAATTGCCATCCCTTTGCAGCTGCTATAGTGAGGAGAGTTCTGATAGTTGTTACCTTGGCTACTGGACTAAAGGTATCAACATAGTCTATTCCACAAGTTTGAGTGTACCCTTTTGCAACCAGCCTAGCCTTGCACCTTTCAATTGTTCCATCAGCTTTGTGCTTGACCTTGTAAACCCATCTACACCCAATTGGCTGCTTAGATTGTGGAAGTGTAGTCAGTTCCCATGTATTGTTGGCCTGTAGGGCCTCTATTTCTGACTGCATTGCAGCCCTCCAACATTCATGTTTAATGGCTTCACTGTAGCACTTGGGCTCTTGAATGTGGAGAATGTTAGTAGCAAAAGCCTTAAAACTGGGAGACACTTTGTCATAGGACAGAACAGCTGCAAGGACATGAGGAGAAGTCCTTGCAACAGGTAGGCTGTAGTCATAGTCCTCAAGGTAGGCAGGTCTTGTTACCAGTCTGCTGGACCTCCTAGGCTCAACTGGAATCTGTTCTTGTTGAGATTGCATTCTGCTAGAATGATCCTGAGTGGAACTTGATGCTAGAGTGTCTGGAAGTATAGGGCTGTCAACATCTCTAGCTTCCTCTCTTGGATTCTCTTTCTGAAGGATGATATCTTCCATAACATTATTGTAACTTGGTAAAATAAGGGACTGATGTAAGTCCTGTTTGTGTGACTGATCCTCCTCTATTCTGTAAGGAAACATGTGCTCATAAAATACCACATCCCTTGATATGAATACCTCCCTAGAACTCAGATCATATAGCTTATATCCTTTCACTCCATTAGGGAACCCAAGGAACAAACACTTCCTGGCTCTAGGTGAAAACTTCCTTTGATGACCCTTGTGTATCATGGCATAGGCTAAGCACCCAAAGACCCTTAGATGAGAATACTGAGGTGCCTTTCTGAATAGGATTTGGTGAGGAGTCTGCCCTTGTAAAACTGTGGATGGGAGTTTATTAATGATATAGACAACATGTAAGATACAATCACCCCAGAAACCATCAGACAATCCTGATTGAAATTTCAAAGCTCTTGCAACTGCCAGGATATGACCATGCTTCCTTTCCACTACACCATTTTGTTGTGGTGTGTAAGTACATGTTGACTGATGAATTATTCCTTTGTCTTGAAAAAAACTGTCCATTTTGAACTCTTTTCCATTGTCTGTTCTAACACATTTGACCTTCTTCTCAAATTGTGTTAAGGTGAAAGCACAGAAATTTTTGACTAGTGTCCTGACTTCATCTTTGCTTCTCATCAAATACACCCATGTGGCCCTGCTAAAATCATCCACAATGGTTAAAAAGAATCTATGTCCATAGATAGTATGTGTGTGATATGGCCCCCAGATATCAATGTGTATTAGCTCAAAGCAGTCATTAGATACAGTGGTGCTATTGTGGAATGGTAGCCTTTTTTGTTTAGCCAGATGACATATATTGCAAACATCAGTTTTATTCATTCTCAAATTTTCATCCAACAGGAATAACTGTTTCAACTTTTCATATGAACAATGCCCTAGTCTAGCATGCCAATTACTGCTAGAGTTACAAACATTAACTCTAATTTGTTCTAGGCTAGCAGAAGTAGAAATCTGAGGCCTTTCAAGATGATATAATCCTTTCTTCAAGCTAGCCAATCCAATCATCTTCCCACAATCCTGATCCTGTATTATGCAAGTGTCAGAATGCAACAACAATTTGCATTTGGAATGTCTAATCAACTCAATGACAGAAATCAGGTTATAGTGAAATGCAGGAACACAAAACACATTTTGCAGGGTCAACTTGCCAGCATATATGGACCCTATGTGTGTAATATCAACCTTATCACCATTTGGCAATTCCACAAACATACCTTGGACTCTTCTAGCATTTGTCAACAGATTATGATGGCACACAACATGGTGAGTAGCTCCACTATCTAATATCCAACTGGCTTTGCTATCAAAAGGGTGTTTAGTATGTTTACCTTCAATCTGTGGATTTGGGGCAAAGTTTGCAGCAATCAAATTTGCCTGTGGTGCCATTCCACTGATCTCACTCAAGGGTGAGGAGTTGTGAGTTACACTATCTCTCTGTAAGACTTGTTTCAGCAATTTGTATTCTTCTTGACTCAAGGTAACAGGTCCAGTGCCTTCATTGAAGGTTTGCTCAGCAGAGATGATCTGTGTCTGGTTGACGGATCCAGCATTCTTGCTTCTTGGTTTCCAGCCTGGGGGGTATCCATTTTTCTTATAGCACTTCTCTGCTGTGTGTCCAGTATATCCACAATAGGAACATATGGGCCTTCTATTGTTACTGTTATTGGAAAACTTTCTTGATACTGAATTGCCATTACTGCCTTGAGTGAACATAATGCTACCTGCTTCTTGAGTCTGCATATTCATTCCAGAATTGTTGAACCTCCTTTCTTGCTGTTGAACCATCATAAAAGCTTCATCAACAGTAGGAAGGGGCTTGGCCATCATGATTTGGGATTGAACCGAAGCATATGTATCATTGAGACCTCTCAAGAAAACTGAAAGGTTATCACTCTCCAATTGTTGTTCAAGAGTCTGTAACAGACCACAGTCACATCTCCTCTCACACTTGCAGGTAGGTAATGGCCTTATTACTTGGAGCTCATCCCATAGAACCTTTAGCTTAGCAAAGTAAGCACTCACTGTCAGATCTCCCTGCCTTATTTGATGGATTTCAGCATGAAGATCAGAAATCCTAAAAATATCTGCCTCACTGAACCTTGCCTTCAAGGTTTTCCATATTCTTTCCGCAGTGCCAATCCAAAGGATAGTCTGAGCAATCTCAGGAGAAACGGATCGCATGCTAGGATCCAATTAGCTGTAAAGGCAATTACGACCCCTGCCACGACTGTTGCCATGTTCTGGACAATTAGAGCCAAAGCATCACCTACAAGGCTCCGGACAGTGGATGCATCGGTGGATAATCTTGCGCCAACTGCACCACTGAAGAAGGAGATCGGTGATCGAGGAGTAGGTAGGATCGATGCAGGTTACACTACTGGAAATTCTGAAATTTCTGACCACCTGAAAGTTATCTTAAATCAAGTTGAAAGCCTTGTTCCGACAACTTTTGGTATCCGGAGAAACCCTTGTTGCTATTTCTGACCACTTTTTGCTTTCAACTTGATTTAAGATCACTTTCAGGTGGTCGGAAATTCAATAATTTCCAGTAGTGTTATATATATATGTAGTTTAAGCTATACATGCATATATATGAGATAGTTGGAAGTGATACATATATACTAATTACCTAGCTAGCTAGCTACCTACCTTGAGTTCGCAGGATCATCAAACCAGCTAATTTCTTGGTAGACTACTTTCCTGAATGTTAAAGAACGGATTCTCTGGATGAGTTTACCCCCCGCAACTCCAAAGAAGAAATTCTGGATGGGCACAACTATTAAAGTAGCTACCCCGAGGAGAATATACATGAGTGCCCAGAACTTGGAATCTTTATTCATCTCTGGTAGAGGCTTGAAGAAAATTTTGATGACAGTGGAAAGAAGGAGGCCGAATATTGGGAAGATTATTCCATGAAAGCATGCTGCTAAAACTCCAAGAAGCAAAAATGGAAACTCTGGTTTGTTGAGGAGGGCAAGCCTTTTGATAGACACTCGCTTTCTTTTCTTTAATGTTTGGGCATCTACTACTGCGGCCTCCTCTAATTTATCTTCTACTTGTTGATCTTCAGATTGTTGGATGTCAACTAGCCCTGGAATTGCATAACTATGCGTGAAAGATTGTACACGGCTGATAGATCTTCTCAGTACAGAAGATAACATCTGCTGCTCCTGCTGGCTTCTACTTAATTCATCATCATCAGCAGCAGCAGCTGGATCTTCTACACTAGTCGTTGTCGTCTTCTCTTCTTGCTGCTTGTTTCCTTCCTGCATTCTTACTAGCTGTGTATATGCTCCGTTAGGATCTTTGATCAACTCATCATGAGTTCCTAACATACATATAAAGAAATAAATTAAAATGACTAGTACAGTACAGTTGAATATATAGGTACATACTCCACCAGCTAGCTATATATATACATAAATACCTTGTTCCACGAGTTTGCCGGTTTGCACTACTGCTATTAGATCAGCATTTCGGATTGTGGTCAAACGATGAGCAATGACCACAGTGGTCCTGTTGGCCATCACCTTGTCCAGTGCATCTTGCACAATTCTTTCTGATTCTGCATCCAAAGCACTAGTAGCTTCATCAAGGAGGAGGATTTTAGGGTTCTTTAGAATGGCCCTGGCTATAGCAATCCTTTGTTTTTGTCCGCCTGATAACTGTGTTCCATGCTCACCAACCATTGTATCAAGCCCCTACATATATGAATTATATTATGCTGGATCTGATCAACATGCATGCATGCATGCATAACTACGTACGTACTTTACCTCAGGGAGCTTGTCAAGGAATTTGGCTGCATTTGCAAGTTCTATTGCTGTTCTGATCTCTGCATCTGTAGCATTTTCCTTACCATAGCTTATGTTCTCTTTTATGCTAGTTGCAAACAAGATTGGCTCTTGGCTCACTAATCCCATTTGTTGCCTCAACCATCTCACTTTAAATTTCTTCAAGTTAACACCGTCTATAATAACTTCTCCAGAATCAGGATCATAAAACCTTTCCAATAAACTAATGATGGTAGACTTGCCGCTCCCGCTCTGCCCTACAAGAGCTGCAGTCTTGCCACTAGGGATATAAATTGAAAACCCTGCAAAAATTTGCACATCTTTCCTCGCCGGATACTTGAAATACACATCTTTCAGCTCGATTTCACCCCTAATATCTTGCAGCTCAGTGCCACTCGTGTCGTAAACATCAATCACTGGTTTGCGATTTATTGTCTCAAACATTTTGTAAGCTGCAACCTGCCCTGCCGAAAATGCGTTGAGAGATGGACTTGTCTGCCCCAGTGCACTATATATATTTTTTGATAAGATCAGATCAGATCAGATGAGCCAATAAATTAAATATATTATTATTAATTAAATGCTTGCTTGCTTACATTCCTCCATTCATGATGGCCATAAGAATATTAATCACATCTCCTCCTGTGTACCCATTGTGTATTATGAGCTTGGCACCGTACCAGACCGCTAGCCCGTAAGTGCTGAACACAACTAGTAATATAACTCCCAGTCCTATGCCAGAAGCAAGCCCTTGTTGAACTGTAGATTTATAAGCGATTTGTAGCTTCTCCTCATATTTCTTGATTGCGCGTTGCTCTCCGGTGAAAGAAGCAACCTATACGTAACTAACAGATCAGATCAGATCAGATCGATCACTTATATTATTATGTTTTCAAAGACGAACGGTTTTAGACCAAACTGTTGTCTTTTATACAAAAGACAACCCTGTACTTTTGTTAAAAACTGTTGTCTACTTAAAACAAATGTAGTAGTACTTACAGTTCTAATCCCTCCTATTGTCTGCTCCACTACATTTCCAGCCTGTGCATACGCAACTTGGCCACGGCTTGACATCTTTGCAATGAGAAGCGCCATAGATCCTCCTGTTATAACCAGGGCAGGTATGGACGAAGACAACACCAATGAGAGAAGCCATCCTTTTGAAAAGGCAATTGCGAATCCTCCCACGAATGTTGAAGTAAACTGTAAGAACTTCCCAACCTGCAGCAGGCCAGCTAGGAAATTAATGCCATATATTTAATCAAACAACTTATTTAAGACCTCTTAATCCTAGGACGCCCCGGGCCAAGACCTTGTGGTCTAAGGTTGCACGCTCCCGGCCATATGCATGCATGGGAGGTTACGTTGTGGGTTTGAGTCTTATTCACTCTTTGTATTTCAGTAGTTATGAACAGTTACTGCATTGTAATACACTCCAAAAGTGTACTTTGTTTTCAGAAAAAAAAAAAAAAAAAAAGTACATTATTTCATTCCGTACACAAATAATATACTTTTAGTACATTAAAAAATGTACTTTCTTTTATGGTTCGTACAATACTAATTTTCCGATTAAACTGATCCAAATTAAAGTACTGTTTTATACAATTAATTAATTAGGGAGATCAGATCTATCAAACAATTAACTTTAATTATATTTTCACCTTTTCGCCCATGGCTTCTTGAATGAGAATGGTATCGCCAGACATTCTTCCTATAACCTCTCCCGTTGTAGTTCCCGTGTCAAAGAAGGCAATGTCCTGTCTTAGAATTGTCTGTAAGTATAATGCCCTTATACGACCTGCCTGACGCTCTCCAGTAATCATCCAACAAGACATCTCTACCGTACCATACATACATAAAATAAAATAAAATAAAATTAAAATAATATATAAAAACAATTCAACACATCTTTTAAATATATTCCCTATATATACTATCTAGCTTAAATGTTCACAACGTAACATACGCTAGCTAGCTACAAGTTCGATCTTATTGAAGAATGAAGATGGATAGATGCACTTACGTAAATACGCAGCTATGCCCGAACCGATGGCAAGGTACACATACTTGATACATATCTGGAAATTAAATCACACAATAATAAACCATAACATTTTTATTATATTATGCATTATGTTTTGCATATATAATTTTACGTAGTATATATATATATATATATAGTAGCCAGTAGGTATAGTATGTAGTACCTTAGAGACTTGATGAACAGCATGCGAGGGATCTGTAGTTCCGAAAGAATTTATGAGCTCGCCGAAGAAGATGGTCATCAGCGGCTGCGCCATCCCGTTGCCGATGGCGCCCAATGTGCCGGCGATTATTAGAGAGATGTCGACCCGGTCCGCGAATGTAAACAACTTGTAGAATGGGACTTTCTGTTGTTCTTCATTACAACTTCCTCCTTTCTCACCACTTTTATTGTTGTTCTCTTGTTTTTCTTCAACAAAACCCATGTCTGCTACCTCTCTCACTTTCACTCTCACAAACTACACAGAGATATGCGTGTGTATATATATGATTTTGGCATAAAGAGATACCGAATTTATTGCTTTAGATCAGAGTTTATTCACCTCTCATTTCCTTCAATAATCTCCACTTTACTTTCAGATCCGAATTTTAATAGCTATATATGTGTTTAATTTCTTCTGGAATTTTTGACCGTCGTCTGAAACAATTAAAAACATGTTTTTCTTTTTTAAGCCTATCAAAAGTATTTGACGACACGGATGGGCTGGAAACCAGAATTGATTTATGGAAAACATGCAATTCCGGCGGAACACTTAAACAAAAATTTAGAACTATATATAGTTTATTTATCTAATAAAAAAAATTGTGGGCGTAGTTGGGTAATATAGTTGATCAGTCAATTTTGATTGGTTTGACTTCGCCAAATAACCAAATGTTTATTTTTTGTTAATCAATTTTTTGTATCAGCTTATTGTTTCAAAATGTTAACGAGGTGCTTGAACGCGTTGACGGGGCTCATAAGCATGTTGCCTAGTACCATTGATACCGAGTATTGCTTGATGTATGTGAAGTGTATACTGTGTGTATGTAGAGTAAAGAGTAAATGGGAGAATATTAGCTCAAAGGAGTCTTTTATTCATGGTCCCGGGCTTATCACGCCGATGGTGGCAATACTGACCTAATCGGGCTTATAGCGCCGGTGATAGCAATGCTGACATAATTGGGCTTGTAGCGCCAATGGTGGTAATCCTGACCTAATCGGGCTTATAGCGCCGGTGGTGGCAATGCTGACCTAATCGAGCTTATAGAGCCTACTTCGTAAGCCTTATGCTGAGATGCGGTCTCGGGCTAACCGCGCTGGTGGTGGCAATGCCGACCTAACCGGACTTATAGCCCCGGTGGTGGCAATGTCGACCTAACCGAACTTATACCATCGGTGGTGGCAATGCCAACCTAACCGGGCTCCGCACATGACTAATCTATATATATGATCGTGTTACAGTTTACAAAGCAAAGTAGCCTAGGGTAAATCTCCCTCGTGCGTTTGGAAACCATAGTTTTTTCCGACTTTTCGGTCATAAAGTATTCAACCGGGTTTCACAACAGCTACCCAATATTCGGGGGATCTTTTTCCCAAACACATATGTGTTTCCGCGGGTCGTACAATAACTGGTTTATCTGGAAATATGCGTACCCATATCTTTCCCCCACGATGTGCATTCACTGCTGAAAATTATGAAATTTCCGACCACCTGAAAGTGATCTTATATCAAGTCGAAAGCAAAAAGTGGTCAGAAATAGCAACAAAGGTTTTTCCAGATACCAAAAGTGGTCGGAACAAGACTTTCTACTTGATTTAAGATCATTTTCAGGTGATCGGAAATTCCATAATTTCCAGGAGTGATTTCGTGGTGATTCAGTGGTATGCTTTGGCTATTCAGTAAATATCTACTCAGATCACTCCATTTATTAAAATATGATTTGAATTGAAAGAATAGAAAAAACAATTACAGTTACAAATTAAATTATCCCTAACATTCCACATATGTAGTCGTGAATATAGTTGTAAAGTTTAGTATTAAAAAGAATATTCTTCTGTTGGAGAGGGTGCTTACACTCCCTTAGCTAGTTTTAAAATGGCTATAACCAACTATAGGCATTGGTCGTTTTGGGTAATGAATTTAACCATACACATGCATATTATAAGGGAACTGCAATGGAGTTGTAAAGAATCTCCATTTCTTCCTACATGCATTGAATAAGCTAGCTCAGACATGCCTGAATTTAAAGTGTCCATACATGCAGGTTATTGGCTGTGGAGATGCCAATTAATTGCACTTATGGCCTTTGATTCTGTTTATTTATTTATTTTTATTTTTATTGTAGTTTTTAATTTTTTTTTTTATCCCCCACAACCAAATTTATTGATCAACTCATTGAAGTACAGGGTATGGGTGGAATTCAATGACCAAATTAACTAGTAATAATATACCATGATAATGAGTAGTTGAACTTGGATATAAGGGTTTCCCAGTTCTACTATCTAGCCAACCTTAGCTTGTCTATTTCACTAATTATTAGTCCTTTTACCATTTTATGCATGGATTATTAGTCATGGATAACATTAGGGTATGAGTTGTCCGGATGGAAGCTTGGAGAGTCCTCTCATTAAAACTATATATACTAACTAGTTATAACTTTTGGTGTAACGATAAACACTTGATCATTAAAACCAGTATTACTAGAGCAAGTCACAAGGACAATTATTGAAGGTACTCTAGGTATTGGCCTGGTGAAATAAAGTCATGTCCACCTTTGCTACTAGTTGTAGTTTTTAACCCCTTTCAGGTGATCTTGGTGCATGACGAGAGCTCGCATATATAGTTGTAGTGTGTGTAGCTCTAGGGCTTAGATGTTGTTAGCTCTAGTTATCCCTCTCTTTTGGATGTAGCTTGACTACTATATTTTGTTGGTGCTTGGACATCGGGGATTGCATATCCCCTTATTTTGATGTTGTGAGCTTTTGACTCTGTTTAGTTTGTGAGTTGTTTAGCCTGTGCAGTTACTCGTGGGTGGGTAACTGTGGCGGCGACACTTCCTCTTTCTTTTGTTAGCTTTGACTTTGGATTTATTTATCCTACTTATTAGTCTTTATTTCCGTTTTTTTCGTCTTTTGAGACCGCTTATTCTATGTTTTTAAGTTAAGAAAAACGAGGTGTTACAAACGCCATATGGGCAAATGACTGAAATGGAAAGAAAAGAAAAGGCAATGACAAAATAGGAAGGTTTTAAAAAATGTATAATTTTATGAAAAGCTTATTTGGGAGATGAATGAGTTTAAGAAAAAAAAAATTGAAAAAGTTTTTTTTTTTTTCTAAAAAATACGCCAAAGTGTTACTTGCGTATCTCAAGCATATAGGATGTGAACCATTTAATTAATGTAGTATACAAGTTTATATTATACTTCATTATATTCAAATCAATTTAGAAAAATTTAAAGTTGATCTAATTAACTACATAAAATTAAAATTAAAAAGTATTTTTGAATATAGTGTTATTCAAATAATTTTATCTAATTGATTATATTTCAGATTTTGTCATAAATATTTTCACATTTTCACCTCAAGTATATTTTTGGCTCTGACTCTAACTATGGTATAAACTATCAAAAATATTATATTATCATTTATAATGTATTTTGTATTTTAACCTTATTATGACCTTTTGATATTTTGTAATTGACATTTCTATCGTTATTTAAACTTCGCCCCTAATCAACTAATTTTCTGGCTCCGTCCCTGATTGGTTGTATATATTTCCGCCTATCTTGACAAAAAAACAAGAAAAAAGTCGTAAGTTTATTATATATATATATATATATATATATATATATATATATATATATATTAATTTTAGCGTGTGTTAATATATTTAGTAAATATTTGAAATTTTTGGTTTGATTTGCAGCTATAAATTCATGAGAATAATAGCCTATTATTGAACTTCAATTGATACTCGCGAAACGGCTACGAACTTCAATTAAAACTAGCGACAAGTTTTTTTTTTTTTTTTTTGTTTAAGAAAAGAAGAACTCTTATTAAAAAAACCAAAATAAAGTTTTACCAAGGCCCAAAAGTGACCAAGGCTACAAAGAGATAAAAGAATAAAGCAAAGAGGCCTAAGGCTACCTAATAAAGGAGATAAAGTCTAAACCACCAAGTGGGCCCAACATCGATTCTACAAACCACCTGTACCACATGCAAATCTGGACAATTCCTGGGCGTCATGCCCTACACAAAGGGTGGGAACGGTGCTCCAAAGCCAAAGGACTAGTTTCACCCTCAAGCGTCAGGTCGATCTCCCGCGATACAGAGCTCTGCATTTTTATCCGAGGGGACCTATGTGACCTTCCACAAAAGCAATGAAACCAGCCTCCCAAAACCCAACCACCCTCATGCGTTGGACAGATCCCTTCCGGTACAGATCTCTGCATTTTTATCCGGGGGGACCGTGAATAGTTCGCCACATGAGCAATGGTTCTCACCTCCACCCACCCTTGGGACCCAGGCCACCCTCGTACGTACAGAGCTCTGCATTTTATCGCAGAGGGCTTCAACGGCCCAAAGTCCCAAGTGATGGCTCCCTAACCACTGGTGCCAACATATATACCACCCTTAAGCGTTAGACCAGCTCCCTCGGTACAGCGTACTGTATTTTAACCCGGGGAACCTGTACAGCCATCCACAGAAGCAATAATATATATGCTAAGCACCAGAAACCCACCTCACACCCACCCAACCCTTTATAGAACAACCAGCCTTTTCTTCCAATCACCAACTCAAGCAAAATATTTAAAGCAGACTAAGAGAGCACTCCCACCTCAGAGTGTATGCTATGCATGAAACACAGGAATCAAATCACGCGAAACACACAGCCACAGATAGAAGCAGGAAGGCACGGAGAACACAGAGCAGAAAGAGAAAACCCCCAGTATTGGAAAGCCCCTTACGCCCTATGCCGGCAAGGCCAACTACTCAACTAGCCCATCAGAAAACAATAAAACATGAAGAAATGGTACAAGTCTAGGAATATCTCCGCTAAATAAATAAATGAAAGATAAATAAGGAAAATAGAGACGCGGCTCGCAGGCCAAAAATACAGGCACGCAGGCCCACACAAAATACAGGCCAGCCAATCTCCTCTCAGCACCAGCAACGAACAGTAACCAAAACCCTAACGGGATTAGCTACAATGGGCCAGCAGCAAGCCTGACTAGGTCAACGGATTTAATAGATCCTGCCCGGCCACCGTTCAGCCCGGACTAGGGTGCCTCTTGTACCGCTGACGCCTACGTTGTTGAGGCTAGGCTTGGCACAAAGCCAAACCATCATTGCCTCTAAATAGTACTTTCCCTTCATTTCAATTTTTCTTTATAAGTGCCTTTTTCCCTTTTCCTCACTTTCTCTTTTTCTTTCTTTTTTTTTTTTTTTTTTTTTTTTGTTTTAAAATGTGATACAATTCATCAAAAGCAAAACCATAGTTCAAGGCGGGTCATAATCATCAAAACCCACCGATGGGATATCATCATGAACAAGCAACGCACGTACCCTCGGCGGTAAGTCTGACAAATTACGAAAAATAAACTCCCCATCCTTATCCCCAACCCAATCTGCCAATGCAGCCACCGGGAGATTACCCTGTGGCAAACACTGAAGAACAGAAACAGATGCACAGGAACAAAGAAACCGGAGTCGTGACACTTCAGAGTCATAGACCCATGGACTAGGTGCGGTGGGGTCTACATAACCCTTAAGCTCAGGCAATACAGACTCTAAGACCAGGGACCTAAAACCCTCGGCTAAACATCATTCAAGAGAGCGGTGCATACCATAGAAAAAAGTCCCGAAACCCGTCGACTGCCGAAATGGCTAGGCCGTAGCAGAACCCCCCCCCCCCCCCCCCCCCCCCGATTACGTACCAAGGCAGCAGTCCCACCCAACGACTCAGAATATGAAAAATTGAGCTTTATAGAACCCTCCGGAGGGGGATCCCATCTAACAGCGCGAACCATGCGCCGCGGTACAGTGGAATCTATGTAGGACAAAATGACCGGCCAAGGTGGCAAGATGTGTTCCTGCGGCCATCGCCTAAAGAGACATTCTGCCACCCCTTTGGCAACTCCATACACCACTCTAGGTACACTCGGCGACCCTTTGCCATGTAAGCATGTGTTCCTGTGCTTCCATAACTCCCAAAGGATAAGATAAGGCAACCTACAAATAACAAAAGCAACAAGACGGTTATGTGAAACCACCCGCTTCCACCCAGTCAAGAGCGTCCGTAGACCCCGATAACTGAATCGCAAGCCGAGTGATCCCATAAAAAATCCCCATACAGCCCTAGCAGTGTCCCCCGCATAAAAGATGTGATCAATAGTTTCCCTAACAGGGTTATTGCAGCACCAGCATCTGGAAACAATAAGGCGCCCAAATCTAGCCCTGGCATCATCAGTGGGCAAGCAACCCCTTAACACACGCCAAGCAAGAAATGACACCTTAAAGGGAAAATGCTTAAGCCAACATGCACTCAAAAAGGATCTGACTGCACCGGTTCAGGTTTGAATAAAGATTTTGCAGAGGAAAAAGAAAACAAACCGTCCGTAGCCACCCGCCAAATAGGGATGTCAGCTACTCTTTGACCCAAACGGGACATGTCAGCCTCCAACCCAGGCGGCAGAAGGTCATCATACGCCGATAGGTCTAACTCTCCGTCCTGAATGAAGTCAGACAATAGATCACCAGAGTACTCAACCACCGGGAAGTGGTAAAGGCGCCCTAGTGTGCCGATGCCGGACCAATTATCCCACCAGAGATTAACATCCCCGTGAGTCAGGCGCCATCCTAAGACTGCCTCTACCTCATTCCTGACGCTGAGCATTCGCTTCCAAGTGTGTGAATCGGAGGTTCGCACTCGTTTCGCCACCGGGTGAACTCGACTACAGTACTTAGCAGTCATGAAACTTCCCCACAGGGAATACACCTTGCGGAAATTCCACCAAAGCTTCGCACTAGATGCCCGCACCATCAAGTCAAGGTCAAGGAATCCCACTCCACCCTCTTTTTTAAGTAGGGAGAGCGTTTTCCATGAAGCCCAATTGTAGCGTGCACCTCCCGATTGCCTCTAGAAAAAGGCGGCAAAACACCACTCCAAGTCCCGAATAACCTGCTTAGGAGGGGCACAAGCTGCAAAAAGATGTAAAGGAATAGCCCGAAAAATAGAAGTAATTAAGATTGATTCCCCCCCCCCCCCCCCCCCCCCAAATAGCAGCCGACGCTGCCACCCAAGGCATTTGGCCTTTACCTTGTCCACCACAGATGAAAAATAAACGCACTTCTTCCTCCCTACATAAATAGGGCACCCAAGATAGGTGAAAGGGAAGGATCTATGAATGCATCTAGTGATGTCCCCAATCCTTCGAATTACCCGACCCGAGGTGTCAGGATGCATATAAAAAGAACTCTTAGGAAAACTGACCATTTGGCCAGAAATCCCTTCGTAATCTTTTAAAGCACGAATGACTTTGCAGATTGCCCACTGTCACCCAGTACTAAAAATAATAACGTCGTCAGCATAAGCTAAGTGATGAATATGAGGAGTACCAGCAGGCTGGGAAAATCTAGGGACAGCCTCATCCTGATGGACGCGAGCGAGGAACGTAGAGAGGACCTCTACAACGATTATAAAAAGACTAGGGGAGAGGGGGTCTCCTTGCCTCAATCCACGGGACGAGGTAAAGAAACCCTCTTTGACCCCATTGACTATGACAGAGTACCACACATTTGAAACAGCACGATAGACCAAGTCAATCCAGACTTCCGAAAAGCCCATCTTACGCATCACAGAGACAAGGAAAAACCAGGATAACTGGTCATAGGCCTTAGCCATGTCTAGCTTCAGCACAATATCCTGATTTCCTAGCGTTATACCATGGCACATCTCAGAGGCAAGCAAAATATTATCAGTAATAGTGTAACACCCCGTGTTACGGTCTTCAATCCCGGATTAATTATTTAATTAATCCCATTAATAATAATTAAATATAATTTAATTCGGTTAGGTTTCCTTTAATTAATTAATAAGGTCCACCATGGACCCTTGCCTAAATTAGAGTCCTAAGCCTATTAGGAATAAAGAAAGTAAACCCTTTACTATTCAGATTCTAATTAGGAATCCTAGACCTAGTTATCTATTAGGAATGAAGGAAGTAGGCCTTTTACTATTCAGACTACGATTAGGATTCCCTTTAATTAATTAATATGGTCCACTATGGACCATGGACCCTTATCCCTAAAATAAGCCCTTAGTCCTATAAGGAATAGAATTAGTAAACCCATACCATTCAGACCCTAATTAGGAGTCTTAAATATATAAATAGGAATATAGGAGGCACCTAGATCTTTCACCACCATAATCTCTCACCACACAAGAAGTTCCAAGAATCCCCTTAGGAGAAATCAAGAAAGAAGAAGGCTTATAGAAAGACCCTTCATGGCTAAGGAATTAATTAAGGCTAAGAGGTAACCCATGTCTCAACAAAACCTATTTTCATAGTTATGATTTCCCCCGTAGGTTTTCCCCATATTATTGTGTATTGATGATTTGTGATGTTATTATTGATGATTGATGGGATAATTCCATGGGTGATCTTGACATCGGGAGATTCTTGATAACTATGGTGTTCTTAACGATTATGTGGAGTTCTTGATGATGTGTTCTTGATAATTGTATGGCGTTCTTGATGCTTAAGTGTTATTTGTACCGAATCTTGTAATTAGAAGACGAACCGTATTCTTGTTGATATAAAAGTAATTAGAACCCTAGGTTGATGTTCTTGTTGGCGTTCTTGATGCTTATGTGATATTCTTACCGAATCTTGTAATTAGAAGACGAATCATATTCTTGTTGGATTAAAAATAATTAGAACCCTAGGTTATATCGTGGAATTCGTATGGTATTATTATTGGTATATTGGGTGGGATTTCGCATGATTGGGTGTTTATTAGGTCTAGAAAAGCATGATAGGTTATGTACCGTTTGATTCTTGATTTTGATCCGTTAAATCGTCTACGTGTGTTATCAATTGCGTTGAAAGTGTCTAAGCATGGTCTCGGGTTCCACGAAGGTTCCCGGGGCGTTTTTGGTGTTAATGAGTCAGTGGGGGGTAGGGGACCCGCCACCTACCCGCGGTAAAAAAGGGGCAGTTCCGGCAGCGGGCATCCGGCGGGCGGGCAGCTGCCCGCCGGCGACCCGCTGCCCGGAACAGTGTTACCGACGGGCAGCCGGCGGGTGGCCCCCCACCCACCGGCTACCCGCTGGAAATTCCCACACTTGGGACCCCGACTTCCCCGTTTGATGTTCCCCCGACCCCCGTGGTGTCCCAACGGACTTCGTCTATCGTGCCTATGTCTAGTTTGATTTTCGGGTACCGTTCGTAGGTCGTATGAGTCTTATATATTGCCTGCTAGTTGAATTGGTATCCCGTTGACCTAGGTGAAAGAAGCATGAACCCCTTAGGACTATTCTTAGTATGTGAAGGATCACGCATAGGTTTTGTTATACGTTTTCTCCCCCTTCCCAATGTGTTAATGTGGGTTGCATGTGCTTGCTATATGTTATGTGTGCATGTTACCCCGACTTGGTTGAGATCAATCGGGCTATACGGGCAGTCAGGTGGGCTGAGAACCATACCGGCTGTTAACCAGGCTGGTAGAGACCGGTCAGGTATATAAATATTATATAGGACTAAGATCCACTATACGGGCAGTTGAATGGGTTGAGAACCATCCCAACTGTTAACCAGGCTGGTAGAGACCGGTCAGGTATATAAATATTATATAGGACAGAGGTCCACTATACGGGCAGTTGAATGGGTTGAGAACCATCCCAACTGTTAACCAGGCTGGTAGAGACCGGTCAGGTATATAAATATTATATAGAGCTGCGGCTCATCGGTCGGTTGCGATCGACCCCTCCGTGCTGTGAGACGGGGCAGGGTGCTGCGGGGCCGTGTCAGAGCTATATGCGCTGACCCTCATGTATGGGCATGCGATTGGTCATGTGGCGCCAACAAAGTGTGCTATGTGATGAAGAATGGATGAGTTGTTGTTATGAGTATCTTGGGGATGAGACTATGAGATTTATACCGGGGATTATATATGTTGGGTTATGATTATTAATTGTGTTTATCTTATCTGTCTTGCCTGTTGTAAACTGTATATGCTCGGTATAACTGCTGTCTGCGCTTAGCCCTATCTGTTGAGTCTATCCCTGTTTTAAAAGCTAGAGTTCGTAGGAGATATCCTCATGTTCAAAATGACTTTTCATATATCTATATATATCTATATGTATTGTATTTCAACGCGTTGGAGTGCGTTACCAGCATCTCTCGCTGAACAGATATATTTGGCTTTCAGGCACAGACGAGTAGATCACTGGAGTGCGCTAGAAGCTTGGACGTAGCTTAGATAGTTTTTCCCTTTCGGCCTGCGTGCCATGATTTAGTATTGATACTATTTGAGGATATTAGTCAGTTAGCCTGTGCACCTGAGTTCTCTAGCTCAGGTGTGGCATAGCACCCCATACTCTCGTATTATGTTTTGGGATTTAATGAGATTACACCTTTATTTTATAAGTTTTAAATATTCTGAAAATCTGGGGTGTTACAAATAGACCGCCCCGAAACGAAACCACTTTGGTGGGGGCACAACAATCTCGGAAGGACAGAAGCCAACCTGACTACCATTAACTTTGTGACAATTTTATTACTAAAGTTGCACAAGTTAATGGGCCATAATCAGCAAATGTCTCCGGGCTAGCTTTTTTGGACAATAACACAATGGAGGTGTGAGTAATAGACCTGGTGAACTCCCTACCAAGGAAGTAACTTCTGACCATATTAACCACATCCCCCTTAATGATATCCCAACAAGATTTATAGAATGCCCCTGAAAACCCATCTGGGCCTGCGGCACTAACAGAATTCATGTCAAACACAACATTTTTAATCTCATCCTTCTCAGGGATAGCAACAAGCATAGCATTCTCATTATCAGTAACGAGACGCGGCATACAGTCAAGTTTAGACAAATCAAAGGTACTTGCCTCCGCAGTGAATAGACCTTCAAAAAAGGAGACAGCATTTTGTGCTATCCCCTGTCTATCCTCAATCCATTGTCCTGTGTCATCTTTTACCTTATGAATATAGAGTTTCCTTCTTCGTTCTTTTACCATCGAGTGAAAGAACTTGGAGTTCCTGTCACCCTCCTGGACGGCCACCATGTGAGCCTTTTGTTGCCAAGCAAAATTAAGCACAACCATTGGTGCAAACTCAAGAGAGAGCTTCAATGCTATACAATTCAAACTCTTTTATAAAGTGAATTATATTTATACTAGTGCAAACACACATCCATTTTCAAATGTAGAACAAAGGTTCTTTATAAGCCTCTACAACTCATTTTTAAAAAACTCAAATGGATACATATTGAGAAACAATTCTCATTCAAACATTATCCATTTTGTACATATAATAATAATATATCAAATTAAACATTTGGCTTAGAAGAATCTGAATCTACATTGACCCGACAACTCAATCAAAAGTAAACCCCCACTAAAAATTATACTATAAATTGCTACTTTAAATGCCATTTTAAGCCACATTTTCCAACACATAATAATATCCAAATTGAATAAGAATCAGTAGTTAATTAATTGCAACGTAGGTATGAGTAGACCTTGAACATAATCCCTGGTGGCTGGCTAGTAGTAGATATAGTACGTGGTGATACTGTCGAAATAATAGAATGATTCTTGTGGCAAGTATGTTGAAATCTTGAATAGAGATCCTTGTTGTCTAGTATGCAAATCTTGGAGTTTAGGCAGAGAGAATCAATCTTGTCTAGTCCTCCGGCCTGCATCATTATAT
Organism: Ipomoea nil; assembly: GCF_001879475.1. Taxonomy (NCBI): domain Eukaryota; kingdom Viridiplantae; phylum Streptophyta; class Magnoliopsida; order Solanales; family Convolvulaceae; genus Ipomoea; species Ipomoea nil. The sequence goes on from NW_017619354.1 coordinate 388,013, forward strand.
ATATTGTTCCCCCACTTGGCTGTATTTGGATCTTGTCTTTCAATTCATGCAACCTTGAGATTATGATTATGATTCTCATCTATTATATATTGCATTCAATCTTTAACTTGTAATTCCAACTTTCATCTTTATATTGCATTCAATCTTTAACTTGTAATCCCGACTTTTTACTTTCCATCAAAAGATTATATTCACAATAATAATGTGTAAAAAAAAGGTAACAATGATGATATATGATGGAACTATTTTAAAAAAAAGATCAGAACCGATCAAAGTATTTAAATCACACAACAATAATATAAAGATTGAGAGAAAATATTATTATTGCTAAGAAAAAGTGATGTAAATAATCAGAATTATTGGACTTGGGAGACCTTACATTTCAACTTATTCCTAATTAACATATTCTCATGTAAACTATGATTGTCTTTAACGTGTCTTCCCATGCATCTTGAATAGTCAACTTATGCCACACCCTAGTTTCACTATATATTTCAGTCCATTGACAATCGTTATATCCTACACCACGGCGCACATAGCACTGTGCGCCGCGCGCCTCTCAAAACGACGTCGTTTTGGGGTAGTGTTGGGAGGCGCGCTAGGAAGTTGCTGAGGTTGTGTGTATTTGTTCACAACGTTATGTGTATTTGTTCACAACGTTATGTGTATTGGTTCATACAGTTATGTGTATTTTTTATATAATTATGTACATTCTTTTATACAATTATGTACATCCGAATCATAAAATTTGTGTGTATTATGTTAAAAGTTGATGTGTATTATGTTAAAAGTTTATGTTTATTATGTATTATGTTAGATTATGTGTATTATCTTTTAAAAAGAGTATGTATATTTTGTTATATAATTAAGTACATTCATGTATAACATTATGTGTATTCTAGTATAACATTATGTACATTCTTGAACAGCGGGGTTTTTTTTAAAGAAAAAACTACTGCCATTCACTGGGGCGGAAAATTTCAAAAAAAAAATAATAATTAAAACGATGTCGTTTTGCATCTGGGCGCATAGTGCAACGCGCGCCGTGGTGTAGGATATAAATTGTCGTCCATTGATGTGTTTTTCCAACCGAACAACGTTCTTGCCCCGAGTTTAGAAAAATATCCAAACAATAATTGTACAATTTGTATCAAACTTTTTACACTAAATCTTATATTATTTGATATGATTTAATATATATATATATATATATATATATATATATATATATATATATTGATTTAGAAACTTAAAATGGCAGAAGAAATCTAAGTTAGGAAAGGAAAAAGTGATGGTGGGGCATGGGACAAAAATTTGGAAACTATCTTGCTAGGAGAAAATTTGTACTATGATTTTTTTTTTTTTTTTTTTTTTTTTGAGAACAAAATGTGTACTATGATGGTGAATGGTGATGATGACTTTTTGACTTTGATATATAAATGTGCAACTTACTTCACAATTTTTTACTATCCACCTATACTAGCAACTTTTAGGGTGTGTTTGGTTCATGGGTTTACACATTAAGAATGAGAATCAAAATCATAGATAGTGTTTGGTTGACAATTTTTTAAAACACAATATAATTATGAGATTTGATTACCTCTTCAATTAAAAATCTCATTACCTAATTAAAAAGGGTCGGGGTAGCATTTCATCTTATTGGTAATCTAATTTTTAAGTTCGAATTAGTATTTTTAGAGTTTTGTTTTGATTTTTTATTATTCATATTGATGCTTTGGATATCATTATATATATTAGGATCACATGCCTCGATTTTTTTGTTTTTTGTTTTTTGTTTTTTGTTTTTTGTTTTTGTTTTTTTAATTTTAAAACCTTTATTCCCATTATATGGTCATACACAACCAAACATCAATATTGATAATCATTCCAATTTCACCTTACTAGCAAACATGTAAACTAGCTAATTTCACCAAAACTCATTACCGTTATCAAGTATTTGATTCCCATTACGATTCCGATTTCCATGTGCGAATTGAACCAAACCCACCCTTAATTTCCACTTGCATTTACATATTATTCGAGACTTCAAGTGTCATTATCTTGTTTTATATACTTAGTCAAATTATGTTTATTTTCTCATATATACAAAAAAAGGAATAAGGTTCAAATTAGCTACTGAACATAACTTGAAAATGCAATTTAGCCACTGAACGAAAAATGTGCAATTATGTCACTGAACACTCCAAATGTATGCAATTTCACCTGATAGCAAGTTACCATTAATTTTAGCAGGTTATCGGCTTACGTGGCAGTTGAGTTGACATTTTTAAATAAATTTTAATAATAATTTTTTTAAAAAAAATTAATAAATAAAATAAAATAAAACGCCGGCCACCCGTTGTTTAATTTTAAAAAAAAATATTTAACTTTTTTTTAATTTACTATTTAAATTTATTATTAAAATTTATTAAAAATTATTTAAAAAATTATTAAAAATGCTAACTCAGCTGCCACGCAAGCAGGTAACTGGCTAAAATTGATGGTAACTTGCTATCTCGTGAAATTGTATACATTTGTAGTGTTCAGTGGCCTAATTGCACGTTTTTGGAGTGTTCAGCAGTCTACTTGCACTTTTTTTTCGTTCAGTGACCTAATTGCATTTTCATGTTACGTTCAGTGACCTAATTGCATTTTCAAATTACGTTCAGTGGCCTAATTGCATTTTCAAATTACGTTCAGTGGCCTAATTGCATTTTCAGGTTATGTTCAGTGGCCAATTTGAACCTTATTCCTACAAAAAATTATATATATTTGTCACAAATTAAGTGATTTAACTTGCAAACCTAGTACAAATAACAAATTTTATGATAATTTCTTTTTTTATCCATAAAAAGTGAAATTTTCTCACTTCCAGAGTCTCTACATCCTACCGTAAGATATAGTGACAGGGTAAATTGAGTAAAAGACATTTTTGGTCCTAGACTTATAGTGGCTTGGACAAGTTTAGTCCATTATAAAAAAATTTGCCATTTTATGGATAGAGTTATTGTGGCGAGGACATTTTTGGTCCTCTGTCTATATTTTTGTTAGATAACCGTCTGAGAGAGGGGTAATTACGTCAATATAGGCTATCTCCTTCTATCTATTATATCTATGTGTGTTTTGTTTCCTTCTCGGTCATAATTCGAAGGAGTCGGAAAGTTCAAGTTGCAGTAAAGGCATGGTTGTGGACAGAGCATTTCGTAGTGCAAAACTACAAATAAATGAGGTTCAGAGTAAAGACATGGTTGTGGGACCAAAATCGTCCATCTCACAATAAAGAGACAGCCTAAATTGACGTAATTGCCCCTCTCTCATACGGTTATCTAACAGAAATATAGACGGAGGACCAAAAATGTCCTCGCCACAATAACTCTGTCCATAAAATGGCAAATTTTTTTATAAAGGACTAAAATTGTTCAAGCCACTATAAGTCTAGGACCAAAAATATCTTTTATTCGGGTAAATTACAGTGACTCAGCATTATGTAAATTTATTTTTCTTTTATTCTATACATACATATATATATATATATATATATATATATATATATATATATATATATATATATATATATATATATATATATATATATATATATATATATATATATATAAGAGCCCAAGAGAGTTAGCCCGATAATGGGTAGAAAAAATGGCGGTCAAATTTTTTAATCAAATGAATGGCTCAGATTGATCAGATTTTTAATTTTTCCTTAAGATTTCCTAATTTATCCTTAATGAATGTGATTTTCCGTTAACTTTTCCGTTAAATATTATCTTTTCCGTTAATTTTTGTTAGTTCACCGTTAACTTACTCATTGATTTTAATAAGAATTTAAAGGTCTTAGGTTCGAACCTCATCCCAATCAAAGTTGGCATAATTAGTACTTTATTTTACTCTTATTAAATTAATTAAAAATAATAATTTAGTAGCTACAACAAAAAAAATACATATCATTTTTTAATTTAGAATTATGTGTCTACAATGCCTTTATTCAAAAAAAATTATTCATTATCAATAAATTAAATAAGAGAAATAATTTCATTAGTTATATTGTATTTATTTTTCTGCAATATAAAAATTCTTTATATTCAAATTCATCAATTGATTATATTTGCTACATTGTCCCTACAATGTCTTTATTAAAAAATAATTCATTATTAATAAATTAATTAAGAGAAATAATTTTATTAGTTATATTGTCTTTATATTTCTCCAATGTAAAAATTCTTTACATTCAAATTCATCAATTGATTATATTCACACATTGTCTATTACCTTTTTTTGTGCACTATTTTTTTTAATTAAATATCAAAGTTATAATACAAAATAATGCTATATATTTATTTAGCAAGTATTTTATTAATACCATGAAAAAATTAAAAAAAAATATAATTAATAAAGCTAATCATATTAATTACTTGAAGGATTTATTGACAAAGAGACTATTCAAATCACACAACAAATTGAAGTGAGAACAACTTCGCAATATCCTTGTTTGACAATCAGCAGTTAGCGGTTAGCGTTAGCGGATTATATTAGCGAATTTGACCAACGAATTATATCAATGGTTGGTAAAAAGATATTTGAAAAAATTAGTTGTTTAGATTAACATGTAAAATGACCTAAGGGTATGATGATATAATAATAATAATAATAATAATAATAATAATAATAATAATAATAATAATAATAATAATAATTGTTTTAAAAAAATAAAAAATATAATTAAGTCAATCGTATTAACTACTTGGAAGATTTATTGACAAAAAGAGTATTCAAATCACACAACAAATTGAAGTAGGAAACTATCTCGCAATGCCCTTGTTTGGCAATCAGTAATTAGCTCTTCAATATTAGTATATACGGAGTATTTAATAATTTATGCCCTAATTTTTATTTTCTCTCCCTTATGTTCTGTATTTGGTTTCAACCATACCTATACAATTATTTTATTGACAACTATAATCAATCTTGACTATATTATCTTGCATTTGTAAACTTAGAATTGTCTATTTAAATACACAAATTTAACATTCAATTATCTATGCATGAACAATTCCAATATAATCTTGCATTGATATACTTTAAAATACTTATTTAAAAAAATATTGGGCATTATCTCAATCGCGCAATGCGCGTAAAAAACTAGTATATATATATATATATATATATATATATATATATATATATATATATATATATATATATATATATATATATATATATATATATATATCCCAAGTAAGTATTTGTTTATATATCTTGTGAAGGAAATCTGAAACAATAAAACATTCCATTATACCTATGTACAATAAACTTGAAGCTAATTGGAGCCTTAGGCAGTTAGGCCTTAGGTCTTTACACCTTACACCTTATCCCAAATTTTTTTAAATAAAAATTAATTATTAAAAATTATTAAAAATGCCAACTCAGCTGCCACGTAAGCAGGTAACCTGCTAAAATTGATAGTAACCTGCTATCCGGTGAAATTGCATACGTTTGGAGAGTTCAGTGGCCTAATTGCATGTTTTTGGAGTGTTCAGTGGCCTAATTGCACTTTTTGTTCGTTCAGTGGCCTAATTGCATTTTCAGATTACGTTCAGTGGCCAATTTGAACCTTATTCCAAAATTACCTGCATCTTTACCTTAAGAAAAGGTTTATTGTCGCCACCTAAATAACACTATGTTTACTTTCAAAAAAAAAAATAACACTATGTTTAATTATAATATATTACTCGCATCAATCTAAATCTATGCCGATTGACATCATAGAAAATTTTAAAAATCTATTATTTTTAAAAATATGAATTTGATATTTAAGAAGTATGCATAAAAGTTGCATATGGTTATAAATTTCAAAGAAACACACTTTTCTTAAATACTATCTACTGAATTAGTAAATTAAAATCTTGCTGGTCTCACACAAATAAATTTGTCTCTATTGTTGGGTTGAGTTGAGTCAAGCACTAAAAAAATGTTTTTATTTAAATCTTACTCTTTAACATAAAAATATGTTTCATTCACTAGCTCACTCTTTTCTGTAAGAACTCTACTACATGGACTCTCAAATCTTACTCTATAAATTTTACTTATGTGACGGATTCTGATAAGTTATCTTTTTTCACGTAGGTCCAAATACAAATGTCTATATTAAAATTTTGATGTGTATAAATAAAAATGGAGAGTACATATACTATGAGTTTTTTGCACTTTTAGTCCCACGACTATAGTGGCACTGGCAGAATTGATCCACGACTTTTGAACATTGCAATTTTAGTCCACGACTATTGATTTTTTTGCAAAAATGGTCCTTCCGGCCACTTTTCCGTCAAAATTTCACCGGAAAAAAAAAATTCTCCATTTTTAGCCGGGTTAAAATTGACATTTTACTTATCTCAAAAAATTAAAAGAAAAAAATTGATATTTGACTACATACAATATTACTGGGCTACATACTACTGCCCCAGGCGGCGGAGTTCCTGGAGCAGGCGGGGCTGTCAGTAAGTGGCGGAGTGGCCGTGACGTTCCCCGGGCTCTGGCAGCAGCATTGGAGTGGTACATGTACTCTGCCGCCTGGGGCAGTAGTATGTAGCCCAGTAATATTGTATGTAGTCAAATATCAATTTTTTTCTTTTAATTTTTTTGAGATAAGTAAAATGTCAATTTTAACTCGACTAAAAATAGAAATTTTTTTTTTCCGGTGAAATTTTGACGGAAAAGTGGCCGGAAGAACCATTTTTGCAAAAAAATCAATAGTTGTGGACTAAAATTGCAAGGTTCAAAAGTCGTGGATCAATTCTACCAGTGCCACTATAATCGTGGGACTAAAAGTGCAAAAAACTCCCTATACTATTTTCCTTTATGAAATTTTAAGCTTCCAAAACCCAGTTGACTTTGACTAAGAGGAAAGGAGGAGATAAAGAAAAGTGGATGTCAGTGGGGGCGTGCGTAACAACACAAGCCGTGGTGTCTTAATCTCGCACACAGAAAAGATGATAGTATCCACTTTCCCCTGAAAATTGATAGTACCAAATATATATGTTATGCTCCATAGCGAGAAAACGAAATATATTGGGGCGAGGTGTCCACTTTTGCTTTCGTTTTTAACAAGAAAGGAAAATTCTGGTACCAAAAACTTTTAACGCCGGTTCTAGCAAAACTGGTAAGCTCGTAAAAAAAGAAAAGAAGAGGAAAGAAATACATAATGGCGGTGGCCTCTGTAGTTTCTTTTGGTTGGTTTCTGTGCACAAGTTATTGTTGATAGATTTGTACATGTGGGTTTGGCCTCATTTGTCTACTCTGGATATCCTCAAAGTTGTTTCTTGAAGCAATTGAGCTGCAGATTGGAGGTGACATTTTAGGGTATAGTAGTGATTCTATATATCACTGTCTTGATGTATGTGAAAGAGACGACTTTATTTGTTGTGTTCTACAAGGGTTAATGTAAGTAGCAAGTCTTGGGTTTTGTTGAGGTTTACAAGGAGAGTGACTTTTGGGTTGTGTCGTCTATTGAAAAGCTAAGATGAAATTAAAAAACATGGTTTTGGAGGGGATCGGAGTTTCTTTCATCTTTTCTTAGTTTCTAGATGCGTATGTTATTTTAATAACTGCAAGATTTGTGTTTGATGAAATGATTCTTTGAGTTACCTCAGATTTTGGTGTTTGCTGATGTATGATTTCGCCTTAAATAATGCATATTTTATGATATTCTCTGATAGTCATTTGTTTATTATATTCCAGCTTTGCAAAAACTGTGGGGGAGATGCTTGCTGTCTACCGTTGTGGTGGTTTCTTCAACTGACAGCGAGATGCTGTTTTCCGTTGCAGCAGGTATGATATATATTTAAAAAATACGATTTTATATGTATATATTAAGCATGCTAGATTTACAAACATGTGAGTTCTTTATGAGGTGGAAACTTTGGAACTTTATAACACAGATTGAATCTTTAATGAAGCTTTTAGTAATATTGTTTATGGTGGAGAGAAATGGAGAAGGGAATAAAGAAATGAGAAGGAGAGACGTGGGTGCAGTCAGATTGATGTGTCTCTGGTTTTTGGGAATAATTTAGTGTTGAGAATCTGGTGGTTATGTCTCCTGGACTGACTAGGTTGCCCGGGGTCCATGGGGCTTTGCCGCCGATCAAGGAAACAATTTCTTAGCTCTGGCTCTCTTCCCGTTTAAGTGAATCATTTCGATTCTTTAAGCATAAAATAACCATTTCTCCGATCCATTTCTCTACCTTGCCTTGGTTGCTGTCAAGATTCGGTCATACAAGGCATATATCCTTCCCATCTTGGAATCTTATTACCCTCCCCTTGAAGTTCAGAAATTTGGTCCCCACACCTACCTTTGAGTCCTTCTATTTTCTGCCCAGATTTCGGGGTTAGTTGAATTGTATTTGATCTTTTAGTCTGTCAGCCAATGAACACAGAGGTATTTCATTTTACAGTTATCAGTTGAGTGACAGACATTGAAGTATAAGATCGAGGAACAAATCTTGAATTGAAGTTGCCAAGATGAAGTTCATGAAACTTGGATCCAAGCCTGATTGCTTTCAATCAGAAGGGAACAACCTCAGGTAAGATGTTTTGCTACCCTTCTCAAAAGTTTATTACTATTAAGCTGCTTATTAGTTCATTTTCCTTTAGTAAATTTCCGGAACTGAGAAACTATCCCGCAGATATGTTGCTTCTGAGTTGGCCTCCGACATCATCATTCATATTGGGGATGTGAAGTTTTACTTGCATAAGGTATGATGATAACTAAGAGATGAGTAGATGACTATGAGCTAAGAAGTTCTCTTTAAACTGTCTTTCTACAACATATTATTGATGTCTCAAACTCTAAAGAAGTTTAACTTGAATAGTTCTGTGATTGTCTATGATTCGAACCCATGACCTTTGGTCTGGCTCTGATACCAAATTGAAGCATGTGCTCTATCTCAACTAAAAGCCTAAGCTGATAGTTGGATTGTGGCTATATGCTCAACACCCATGAATTCAATTTATGCGTTGAATACTTGATACTGACTGACTGCCCAAACTGGTGCTGCAGTTTCCTCTTCTGTCCAAGAGTGCTCATTTGCAAAAGCTGGTTACAAACTCAAATGAAGGGAACGGTGATGAAGTGCACATTCGTGACATTCCCGGAGGGCACACTGCCTTTGAAATATGTGCCAAGTTCTGTTATGGTATGACCGTAACACTGAATGCTTACAATCTGATTGCAGCACGGTGTGCTGCTGAGTATCTGGAAATGAATGAAAATGTCGAGAAAGGAAACCTCATTTACAAGATTGATGTTTTCTTGAACTCGAGCATACTTAAAAGCTGGAAGGATTCGATAATAGTTCTTCAAACCACAAAATCTCACTTGCCTATGTGTGAGGAGTTGAAGTTGGTCGGCCATTGCGTTGAAGCTATAGCTTCCAGGGCATCTATTGATGTTTCCAAGGTGGATTGGTCCTATACATATAACCGGAAAAAGATTCACGAGGAGAATAATGACATCGATCCTAACTTTGATGGTGCAAGAAGCCGGATGGTGCCAAAGGATTGGTGGGTTGAAGACTTGTCTGAACTTGAAGTAGATACATATAAGCGCGTTATTATGAGTATCAAGAACAAAGGGATTGTCTCTGATGAAGTCATCGGAGAAGCTCTGAAAGCTTATGCTTCGAGAAAGTTGCAAGGCTTTGGCAAGGGTGTCATCCAGAACAACGATGCTTCGAAGTATCGCTCAATATTGGATACAGTTGTGTGGCTTCTGCCTTCCGAGAAAGGTAGCATCTCTTGTGGTTTCTTACTCAAATTGTTGAAACTATCCATTTCACTCGATTTAGGAGAACATACCAAGGGCGAACTAGTTAAAAGAATCGGACATCAACTGGATGAGGCCTCCGTGAATGATCTTCTGATTCGAGCCTCAAATGGGGACACAACCCTGTACGATGTCCACGTTGTCCAGCAAATGCTGAAAGAGTTTATGTTGCGTGATCAAGACTCTGATGAAACTCCACTAGAAACTTGCGGTGAGATCAACCATGCTCGAAAGCCAGCAGGCATTTTATCCGAAGCATCAAAACTGATGGTGGCAAAGTTAGTAGATGGGTACCTTGCTGGGATTGCAGAAGACCCCAATCTGCCCTCCACAACATTTGTTGGTTTGGCCGAGATGGTCTCAAGCTTTCCCCGCCCTTCTCACGATGGACTTTACCGTGCAATTGACATGTACCTCAAGGTGAGATTGATTTCTTCACCCCACCCTTTTTCTTTAAGATATATAATACAAAATCCCAAAATAACAAGCAGTATCTAGTGCCAAGGACCTTGTGGTCTAGTGGCACCAAGTTGCTCTCCCATATGGGAGGTTGTGAGTTCAAGCCTCTATAGGTTGAGAAAATAGTTATGAACAGATACTGCATTGTAACAGAGCCAGTAGTACTAAAAAAACCAAAACAAAACAACCAATATCTAGTCTTTAAACTCTAGTCTTTAAACTTAGGATTGTGGGTTTAAGCCTCAGTGAATGCGGTATTGACTCTTTGTGTTTCAGTAGGTTGAGACTGAGGCGGTATTGACTCTTTGTGTTTCAGTAGGTTGAGACTGAGGCGATATTGACTCTTTGTGTTTCAGTAGGTTGAGAAAGTAGTTATGAACAGATACTGCATTGTAACAGAGTCAGTAGTACTAATACGTGGTATTGCTTTAGAGGCACCCTGGGATCAGCAAGAGTGAGCGGAAGAGAATATGCAGGCTGATGGACTGCAAAAAGCTCTCGGTAGACGCCTGCATGCACGCTGTTCAGAACGAGAGACTCCCTATGCGAGTCATCGTACAGGTTCTGTTTTTCGAGCAAGTGAAGGCCAATGGAGCATCGTCTGGTTGCAGCACTCCCGATCTTCCCAAAGCCATCAAGGACCTCAACAGCACCTCGTACGGGAGCTCAAGATCCGTGGCGACTAATCCAGAAGAAGACTGGGACGCAGTAGCCTCTGCGGACGAGCTTAAAGCTTTGAGAGGCGAGCTGGCTGCGCTGCGATTGGGGAATACAAGTGCAGCGGAGAGAGTTAAGAGCACTAGTAATGCTGACAAGGCGGCCATTAGTAAAGTCAAGGGCTTGCTAATGTCGAAAAGGATCTTCTCGAGAATGTGGTCAAGCAGCAAAGGCGGCGGAGGACAGGGCGGCGGGGAGAACAGCGGCTCGGATTCATCAGACAGCCTTGGCTCCACCATGGAAGAAGCAAAATCTTCACCTTTAAGAAAGGGTAGGCATTCAGTTTCTTAGCAGCATCAATGTGTAGTTTCTTTGGGTGTTTTCTGGTTTTCCTTATTAGTATGTTAATTAAGAAACTAGTTTTTGTCTTTGTTTTCCAATCCACCAAAGAATGAAGGAAACAACAGATCAAATAACCTTGTCTCTGTAGCCTGTAGGATGGATCATGGATGGCCTAAGCCTTTTGTTGTCGGTCCAACACCACAACTTTATGTATAGAGAGATCTAGTCTTATAGCTCTTCTGCCTCACTCTCAAATAGTCAAATTACTATTATGAATTTTTCAATAAGGTGAATTACTAACCTAAAGTACATATTTAATATATTAAATACTCATTTTAAAGATATTGAAACCTTCTTTTCTTAAGCTTCATTATTTGTGTAATAAAAGTTTATTATATAGTATAATATTAAATAATGAACCTTCACTATACAAGTAATGAACCTTCAATATATTAAAAATAATAAATTTTTAGTTTATTTAAAATAGACATTTATTCATTATCCATATTGCATAGTATAATAAGTGATTCTTTCGAGAGAGGCGAGTTGAGTCCAGATGAAAATGTAATATTTATATTAAAAATGTAATATTAATGAAGAATAAGGATAATACTTTTAAATCAAAATGTAAAAGATACATTTTTTTTTTTTTGTATTACATTTTTTTTTTTATATGTAACAAACATTTTATTCCTGATTAGTATTATAGTTTTTCCATATAAGTATTATATTTTCATATTCAACCCGTCTCATGGGCACAAATTTTTGTCTAGTATAATTTGCCGGAATTCTTAGTTTGCAATTGTTGTGTCATGGTGGCACCGTTTCCTCAGCCAATGATATATATATATATATATATATATATATATATATATATATATATATATATATATATATATATATATATATATATATATATATATATAGTTCAAAAATTGTGAATATAGAGTTCTGCAATTGTGAATATTGAGTTATGTCATTTTGTATATTGAGATCTAAAATTGTGAATATCAAGTTCTAAAATTGTGAATATAGAGTTCAAAAATTGTGAATATAAAATTCTGCAATTGTAAATATTGAGTTTTGTAATTTTGTATATTGAGATCTAAAATTGTGAATATTCAATTCTAAAATTGTGAATATAAAGTTCTAAAATTGTGAATATAGAGGAATGAATTTTGAAGACAAACAAGTTAACGGCAAGGAAGGAAATAATTTTTTTTTTTAAATTCAGACGGCGTCGTTTTGATTCAAACGACGCCGTTTTGAACCGAATCTACCTTGCAAAGTGGATCATTATTTAATTCAGACGGCATCGTTTTGACGCAAATGATGCCGTTTTGAACCGAATCTACCTTGCAAAGTGGACCCAGGTCCACAGCATAATTTGCCCCTGGTTTGGGCCAGGGTTGTCTTGTTGTTGATGGGCTTTTGAAGAAACTTGAAAACCCTATTTGGAAATACTTGCACAAACAAAATTCCTAATACTCGCATTAACATTGCAAAACATCAATTTTTTTAGTATTACTGACTCTGTTACACGGTAATATATGTTCATAACTACTTTCTCAATCTACTGAAATACAAAAAGTCAATATCGTCTCTATTGAGTCTCAAACCCACAACTTCCCATATAAGAAAGCAACTTGGTGACTTTGCAGAATATCATATTTCGAATGAGTTTCTACAACACACTTCAAAGCTAGAAAGTTAAATTTCTGCTAGCTCACTAATTCAGTATGCAGTATTTGAAAGAAGAGACTATGGTTCGAACTTTACCAATCGCAGTGTGAGAATTATGCTCAAAGTAGACAGTACTCTGTTTGGATTGGGGATTCAACTTTTTGAGAGAATAAGAAAATTAAATTTCCAACATTTTGAAACGGGGTAAGCAAATAAATAGATAAATGGAAACGTGATATTTTGGAGTATACAATCCTATTTCAACAATAATATGTATAATATAGGCAGAAAACAAATAAGCCGAATCAAGAAACAAGCCTAGAATACATCGTCCAACATTTTGGGTGTTACTCCGCTTAAATAATAGGGGCTTGTGGCCTTTGGTAACAAGTAGGGATAACTACAAAATATATATAATTACTAATAAAATGTTATCATATTATGGATGGGGGGTCGTCATTCTTTTTTATTTTATTTATAGGAAGGGATACCCAATTATATCATTCTTTTTTATTTTATTTATAGAAAAGGGATACTCAATTATATCAAATGCCTTCTTTTTGGCTCAAACCTATCACCTCCCACATAGGGAAGCAACATGGTACCATTGGATTACAAAATCACGTCCTTAGTGGGGTTGTCATTTTTTAATTAAGGAACACATAGAGATGATAATAAGTCGGGGTGGATCAGGATAGCTACATCCTCGACCTGACTCACCGTACCTTTTGCATTCTTTACTCATTCTCAGTCTCAACTAACAACGAATGGACTTTTTCAAAATTTAATTATTCTCGCCGACCTACCGAATGCAAGTACCTATTACTTATTATTTTATTAAAAATTTTCAGAAACTAATAATAATATTTAAATTACTTACAGTAATAAAATAATAAAATTCACTAGTTATTTATATTAAAATATAACATATAAAAATATTTAATTATAATAACTAAATTGTTTATGTTTTTTTAATAAACTTATTAGTTTAGAACTACAAATAGTAAAATGTTAATCATAATTATTAAGTTTTTATAATTGACCACATTCTAGTACTTGTTTTACTAATAATTTTATATATATATATATATATATATATATATATATATATATATATATATATATATATATATACACATATATATACACACACACACGGTTGGTCAGGTGGAATTCAAAAATCTACATTCAACCCGATCCACTGCTGTTTAATTTTTTAAGATTCACCCGACCTACCACCTGTTATTACTCAAAAAATCTAATTCAGGTGGGGTCGATTTGGATTGTCAACATTCACAGAACGGATTGAAATTGTCACCCTGGAACACTCATGCATTCAGTTGTTTTCACTTAGTTGTTAATAAATCTCGTATGTTTCAGGTCGTGCGCATCGTACTTTTAAAAGATTAAAAAATTTTGTGAGGATTTTTTTGTTTGATCATAGGTATCTTAAGTCTAATACAGGCATACAGCCCTACACAGTACTTCTAAAAGATTTAGGGGGCGTTTGGTTCAAGTTATATTGCATAACTAAGGGAATCTGACATTCCCGAGCTTACATTCCTATGTTTGGTTCATATTCTCTGAGGGAATATAACATTCCCAGGAAATGCAACTTTCCCTCCACATAGGATTTTGAAGGGAATGTGATTCCCTTCATTTTATTAGGTAATATAAGATAACATTGGATATTTATAAATTTTGTCATTTTAATTCTAATTTTTTAAAGATATATATTTTATGTTAGCTTATTACTATTATATATAATTATTTTTGTAATTATATTATATATTTTTTATTATGTTATGTTAGCATATAAAATAATTTTGTTTCTCAAGTTCAAGATTTTAGTTCATATAATTATATATGATACCGTTATCTTATTTATTTAATTTAATTTTTAAATTTATTAAAATATATGAAAATATGTTAAGGATATATATATATATATATATATATATATATATATATATATATATATATATATATATATATATATATATATATATATATATATATAAAGATAACCCTAAACTAAACATGATTATATACATACCTCAATTTTAATCAAACACAGAAATCTAACATTCCCAGCAATCTAACATTCTATAAGGTAATCTAACATTGCGTGAGCCAAACGGGCCCTAAAGATTTTGTGAGGATTTTTTTTGTTTGATCATAGGTCTCTTGAGTCTAATACAGCCCTACATACACATACCAATTCAAGTGCCTATCAAATTAAAATAGACATGACAAATTAAGTCGGCACGTTACGTTGCAAATGGAGAACTCTATCTTCAATGAATCTTTTTTGTCTTTGCCTGATCCAAATCCACAATCTGTGCATTGGTAACTACGTTTTGCTGCATATGTAGTAGTAGTCCTCCTTATTTTTCACGTACATTTGTTCCTACTCCAGGAGACTATCTAGCTAGCTTGCATAGTTGCATGCTGTTCTGATCTTCTAGTTAATGCTACCTAGCCTTGTGTTTCTGTCTACTCCAATGAGTTTGGACTTTGGAGCCAGCTCACCTTATTAGGACAAACTAACATATATAACTAATTATTAACACAAAGTCTAATTAATTAATTAATTAGTTAGATAATAGAGCATTAATTAATTTAAAAGCAAATTCAATTCCAATTTGCCTTTATTGGTGTTAATTAAGAATTTTGTCACTGCTCCTACGCTGAAAACTGTGGATGAAATGAAATAAATAATGAGATGTGTTTTAACTGGTTGACATGTCCCCAAATACTTGTACACTAATACTTATAACAAGATTAAATTCATACGGAGTACTTTTTATTTTTTGTCATTAGCAGGATTCGAACATGTACTCTACTATTACTAGCAAAACAAATAATATAGACTTATTTTGGAAAAAAAAAATACATTATTTCTTCTAAAAGTGCACTCCTATTTCATTTTTTTTTTAAAGCATGATGGCATAGGAGACAACTATATTAGAGTCTTCCATATCTATTTTTGTGTTGACCTTGTGCCTTCTAATCTTGATTTTGATAATATAATGGTCATAAATTAGTTCATTTAATTTTTCCCAAGTGTTTTTGTAGTTACACGTATTAAATTGAAGAAATTTCACTCTTCAAGGTCAATATATTAGAAGTTTCAAGATGGGAGGAAGAAAAAC
Organism: Ipomoea nil; assembly: GCF_001879475.1. NCBI lineage: Eukaryota > Viridiplantae > Streptophyta > Magnoliopsida > Solanales > Convolvulaceae > Ipomoea > Ipomoea nil. The sequence continues at coordinate 404,138 of NW_017619354.1, forward strand.
TCAATAACTAAGATTTATGTTGTACATCATAAAAATTATTATTATTATCCATATTGGTTTATTCATATTGGTTCATTTCTTAATTCAAAATGTAATTACCAAATTAATTATTCAACAAACTAGATTAGTTGAGTTTTTCATGTATATATTAGTTATTAGTTACCACATGCATTGCGCAAATAGTTTAATGCCCAATGTGTATTATTAAATTAATATTTTAAAATTTATCAAAGTATAATTCGGTATCATCATGTCGTATATGATATATATCAATACAATATTATCAAATTTTTTATAAAAGTAAATATTTCAAGAATCTATAAATATGATCAGTGGCAGAAATGTTTGAATATAACTGGTGGCTGGTGCAATTTTATATTATATTTTTTATAATACACTCTATCATAAAAGACAATCTTTATGAAAATCAATGAGTATTTTAAAAATAATAAATAGTTAGTTAACGGAATATTCCGTTACTGAAGTTTACACTAACAAAATGTAGGGATATTTTAAAAAAGTAAATGATATAATAGAAGATAAACTAGGAAAAAAATATTAAAATCAAAATAATATGAACGATTAATTTCAATTAACAATTACACCATTTTTTTTTAAAATTCCTGTTAGAGGTTGTAGATGTAAATGTAGATATACTCGTGATAGATAATATACTGAATTATGCAATAATTAATCCTTAAAACTCATGCAGGTCAAAATTGAAAAAAATAAAATACAAACACTAATCACATAAATGTATATATACGAGAAAAGGAATGCGATATATATTAAAGGAAGGGAAAGTGGGGAAAGGCTTTTTGTGAATGATATAGTGGGATGAGTCATAAGTTCCATCACTAACCACATTTACAATATACAAGGGGATGGAATCTTTCCCAAAGGTCTCCACAAAAAATGACAACTTTAGATGATGTTGAAAGGGCATTAGTGATACTACCTGGCCAATTAGTGGGAGGGATTAGCACTCCGATCCCCATACATAGTGAATTAAACTTTCAATCCTTTTTAAAAAGCTCCCCTCTAGCTAACAACATTTTTATAGTATGTATTATCGCGAGTGTAAACAATTTTTGCCAAAGTTCGAGCTAAAATAACTTGCACTAAAGTTCGAATTATTTATAAAAATACCACTGCGTCGTTTTTTTAAAATTATATCTGATTCGTTGATTTATACACGTGGATGACTAGCATGCATTCTTATTTTTCTCTTGGACAGTTATTCTCACCAGATCGCGCCCCTATATATATATGTGTGCTTGCACACATTTAATGCGCGTTCGCACACAGTTAATCTAATATAGACCATTAAAAAAATATTAGATGGATGCACATGATGTGTTCTCACGTTCTCACCTAAGCACATGTTCTCATATGATCCTAACTATATATATATATATATATATATATATATATATATATATATATATATATATATATATATATATATATATATATATAGGGTTGCATTCAAATACAAACCCCCTTAAAATACAAATTTCCCTTAAAATACAAACTTGAGCTCGTGCACACATTAACATATTTACATGCACACAGCGCGTACTGTCAACAATTTCTGGGATTAGCACGTGCACACATTAACATACTTACATGCACACAACGAGTAAGAGGAAAAATCAGAACCATCCATCAAAGCTCGTGCATACATTAACATACTTACATGCACACAGCGCATAGGAGGAAAAATCAGGACCGTCCAATACCACCATCCAATGGCGTCAAATTGTCCACAGGTTTGTATTTTAAGATGTGTTTTTACCTGAATGTAAATCTATATATATATATATATATATATATATATATATATATATATATATATATATATATATATATATATATATATATATGTGTGTGTGTGTGTGTGTGTGTGTGTGTGTGTGTGTGTGTGTGTGTGTGTGTGTGTGTGTGTTTTTACCTGAATGTAAATCTATATATATATATTAGATACCTACAAATTTTAGTAATTTAATTACTTACAGATTTTTTTATATATCGATAAATTTGATTTTTCTTATAATGTTTCAGAATCAAATATATACATAAAATGGGACGAATGTGATGCATAATAGGTCACATAATTAATACAATAAACCTAAGGATATAATAAGATCATGCTAGGTTTTCCTATTTATCAACAATTGCTCATGTTAGTTCTTATAATGTAAAAAGAGTCATGCATGTCCAAAAATCATTAACATACACCTTGTACAAAAATAATTAATTATATATTGTTCCTCAAGTACACTCAATTAGGTTATAGGTAATTAAGGTCATTGATATCACTAAGTTTAACATATATAAAAAATACTAATAGAATAAAATGAGTCAACAAATCAATCATTTTCACCCTTACGAAAGCCATTATAGAAATCAACATAGGATGATGAGAAAATACTGCGTATCAAATATGGGTGGTCTGCCTCATCTTCGTCATTCTTAATTTCATGCTATGATATGATAGATGCCCCATCGTGTTCTACAAATCATCTTACCACCAACCTGTTCTATCAAATTAAAGATGAATAGAATAAAGTCTTATTATTTCTTTCAAAAAAAAAAAAAGTCTTATTATTATTGGTATACAAATATTGTCTTTTTCTGTTACTTTAAATGCATTACATGGAGGCCCGGAGGGGGGGGGGGGGGTATATTAACGTGAATTTTTACTTGCAATTATCATATATATTTTGACACACCTAATCATCATATGTATTATATCTACTAATGTTTAGTAACTCTAGTTAAATATATGTGATTACTACTTTTAAAACTATAATACTTCTTAAATAGTATGAAAAAATAAAATGTATTTATTTGTACATTTGAAAAAAAAAATTAAAACAGACAATGAAGAATGAAAATTTAAAGAAAATAAAATTGGAGAATTGAATTAAACCACATATTCTAAAAAGAGCAGTCTCATTTTAAAGTTATTATACCCAATAAAATTAAAGAACCTCTTCAAGAATTAGACTTGTGAAAATAAAAGAATTTATCAATTTTTTTTTAGAACAATAGCATAGATGACATCGTACTATAAGTAGTTGGCACCCAACGATATCAAATGTCAATAATGCTACCTACTCTTAGGCCATGTTTGGTAAATGATTGTTAGTTGATTGAGTTAGTCGGTATAATAACTAGTTGATAACATTAACTGATTGTAGAGAGGTGTTTGGTAAATTAGATGTTAGCTAATAGTTGTTTGGTATAATTTCTTTTCTCAAAAAGTTAATTGAAAAAATTTCTTTGAGCAGTTTTTTGAATTTTTAGCATCTTAGAGTTACAAAAAATTGATTAACCAAACACTTACATTGATTTTTAACCAAGTCAAACATCTAATAGTGGTCAAACAAACCAAAATTAACTAATAAGATAACTATGTTACCAAACAATACCTTAATATCTAATTTATGAGAAAGTCCTTTTAATCAACTAATTAATCGTAATCTATGACGTTAATATCTTGTAAAAGCTTTATTATTTTTTTTTAATGGCTTATATGTTATATTATGTACTGTAATCCTTTATATAATAAAGCTATATGGTTTGAAAAATAATTAATGTTACAATTAATGCCACAACATCATTTATTATTAAAAAAAAAAGCACAACATTTAAAAAATAAAATAGCTATATATTATATAATCATATAAAAAATATACTTTTGAAAAATAAAATAGCTATATATTATATAATCATATAAAAAATATGTTCAATTAGAGTTTAAATTTACACATACAAAATTTGAAATTTGCGTTCCAAATGTAATTATCTTAGTTATTATTTGTATTGTGAAAATTATAATATAGATGGAATACAATTAAGAATAAATCAATGTAATTATGTAAATTATCTCTATAAGTTTATTTGAATATGCACATAATTAGAGATTATATTAACCATACAAAATTATAATTATAATTATAATTATAATTGTAATTTTGTATTCTATAAAAATAATAAATACTTGACCAATGGAACCTCAAAAATATTATTATATTAAACAATTAAAATATTTTAGTTTTTCTATTTTGTATTTATATTTATAATAACATAATTTTTTTCCGTGCATTGCGCGGGTGAATTACTAGTAAATAATAATGGCCTAATGGGGCAATTTACAAATCGACCAGGGTTCACATAGCATTGTAAATCTTAGATCAAAATAATGAGGTATATAATTCATATTTGTAAAATACATAATTTTATAACACGAGACAAAAAAAAAAAAAAAAAACACAACACAAGACAAATACACATGTTATGTATTTACTTATTTTTCAAATCTAATTTAGGTACAAAATTTGTGTTCATAAACACAATATATAGAAATTCATAACATAATACACAAGTACCAATATTCAGATACCAAATAACCTTTGGTATGGCTCTAATACCAAATTACATTTGGCATGGTTTTGATACCAAATTACCTTTGGTATTGCTCTGATACCAAATTACATTTGGCATGGTCTTCTAATTTCTCCAAAAAATGCTTCTTTTGTTCTTAATTTTAATTTTTTTTTTATGTATTTAGATGGTTTTAACAATATTCAAAACGATTTTACAACCACTTATGTAAATAATTTGTAAGAAAAAACTAGAGGAACCTTATATTTTATTAGTGAATTTCATAATTTTTAATTTTAATTTTTTTATTTTTAAAAAAATAAAAAAAAATAAAAAAAATAAAATATCAGCGCCTAGTCTAACGTTTTTTGCAACCTTGCTATATAGCCTCCGTATCTTTTACTCTCGCCCCAGCTAAACAACGATGCAATTGTGAAATTTCTTCTCTTCTCGTTTTTAATCTTTTTAATTGATAGTTCATCATTAATTGGTTTTAATTTCCAATTTTTCTTGACATTTCGCTTCTCTATTCTTGATTAGTTTTGGTGTTTTTAGCTATTTTGTTAGGTACTTCCAAATCAGTAGACGGTTGGTTAACCGAGATTTAAGTTTGTTCTTGTTGGTGATGGTGGAACTTGTAAGTTTTTTTTTTTTTGGTTAAATTGGTGAATCAGTATGTTAATCGTAAAGAAATGTGTTTTATTGATTTTTATTATAGCTTTTCATTTTCGTTTGAGATCCTCATACTTGTACTTGTTTTGCGTTTGGTCTATATTCAAAAGTTTTAGGGTTTATTATGCGTACTGATTATTGTTTGTTTTGGATCTGTTGATTGCTTAATACAATGATTCTTTAACTTGTGGAGTTTTCAGTCACTAGATTTCAACACGACCCTTACGTGTGAGGGCCAATTACTTTTTTGGTGAGGGCCAATTACTTTTTTTTTTTTTTTTTATAAGGAAGGGGGATACCCTACATATACACACTATTGCCTCAATTGAGGTTCGAACCTTACACCTCCCACTTAGGGGAGCAATCCGATACCAGTGGACTACAAGCCACTTGGTAGGGTTAATTACTTTTTGATGGGCTCTAAGAAACACGTGGACCATAGTCTCTTTCGGGTGACGATGAGATTCAAACTTGTGACCCTTGACATGGCTTTGATAACAAATTGAAGCATGTGTGCTCCATGTCAACTATTTTTTGATGGGCATCAAGCAACACGTGGACCATAGTCTCATTCGGGTGACGTGGATATTCGAACCCATGACCTTTGGCATGGCTCTGATACCAAATTACATTTGGCATGACTCTGATACCAAATTACCTTTTGGCATGGCTCTGATACCAAATTACCTTTGGCATAGCTCTGATACCAAATTACCTTTGGCATGGCTTTGATACCAAATTACCTTTGGCATGGCTCTGATACTAAATTGAAGCATGTGTTTTGGCGTGAACCATAGTTTCTTTCGGGTTTATTACAAGTCATGATTGAATACACCCCCTAATAAACATAGCATAAGTACCAAAAAGAGATGGATACTCTGTTGACTAGAGGCCAAAAATCTTAAAGGCATTTTGCCAAATTAATCACACTGCTAAAAAAATGCTATAGCATCAGAAATAGTGATTCATAATTTTAGAATGTGTACTGAATTGGCGCATCATACTAGTGTTATGAAAGATCAAAATGCGTTACAATTTTACTTAAAACTATTGATGGTATCCTAGGCTTCAGAGAGTCATTTATTTGCTTTGGAAATGGAAATCGTCACCAGATCTATTATTGAACAGTGATCCTTCACATTCTGCTCAATGTCAAACATATGCCCTATGATCTCATCCAATCTTTTTGTTATATCGCTTCTTCAGAAGAGTGGTGTCCTTTATGTATTCAACATGTTAGGCTTTGGGGATGGTGGTTGAGCAGACGACTGGGACACGGGTTGTGATTTATCTAAGTCAGCCCCATATTCTTTGAAGATCTATCAAAAAAACCAAACCATTTAAGTAAAAAAAAAAAAAAAAAAAAAAAAATCAAACCAACATAAATCCCTTTTGCACATCAATCTCTATAACTCCATTTAGGAATATATTTATATCATCACAACATAATATGTTCTTACTCTATTGTTATCTGTAGTAATGAATTCTAGTTATTGTTATACCTTAGCCAAGAAAACATTATCTTCGCCCAAGATCTGTAAAAATAAAAATAAAAAAAAAAAAAAAAAAAAAAAAAAACATGTATTAAAATTTAAAAAACTCTTACAAAACCAGAACTGATTCTTCAAAAAATTAATTGCATACAATTTCGAGCCCTTTAGTTATTGCCTTAAGCGTTTCCTGCGCTTGATAGATGGCCGCCCCGACTTCTTCAGAGGATTACTGGAAGGAGCGGTTCCCTAATGGCTATGAGACCAGAAAACTGGTGGTTGTTGAGATCCCTGTGTCTATGATTGCTACAAAAGTGGCTGAAATTAGAAAGAAAATAACACGCGCAATATTTGTGAAGGCTGATGTTGATGAACGGCAAGTACCCTTTGGCACATCCTCGTCAATCTCCGGCCTCTTCGACGATTGGTGTCGGCGGCATGGGAAAGTGTACTCCTCGGATCAAGAAAGGCAACGCAGGCTGGGAGTGTTCGAGGGTAACTATGCTTATATCATGAAGCACAACAACGCGGGGAATTCCAGCTATACCCTTGGTCTCAATGCCTTTGCGGATCTCACCCACCATGAGATCAAGGAGGCTCACCTGCGGCTCCCGGCTTCTGGGAATGATAGGTTGATCAGATTGAAGCGAGGGCCAAATTTTGGGTCCATTGTTGCTGGTGATTCTAGTTCTGGTTTTCCTGCTTCTTTGGATTGGAGGGCTAAAGGTGTTGTCACGGAGATGAAAGATCAAGGCGAATATTGTGGAGCATGTTGGGCACTCCCAACAACAGGTGCGATTGAAGGTATAAATTAGATTGTCACGGGATATCTTATCAGCATGTCTGTACAAGAGTTGATCGACTGTGACAGAACCTATAATAGGGGCTGCTCTGATGGGGATCCGACTTATGCATATGATTATGTGCTTCAAAATAAGGGTATCAGGATAGAACATGATTACCCCTATCAAGCTCGAGATAATATATGCGACACCTTGAGATCGCCGAGATCGCCTGCAGTGACCATTGATGGGTATATGGTTGTACCCGCAGGTAATGAGGAGGAACTACTAAAAGCAGTCGCCTCTCAGCCTGTCAGCGTTGGTGTATGTGGTTCAAGCCCTGCGTTTTATGAGTATACCAGGGGATATTCAACGAGTCGTGTTCAAAAAAAATAGATCATGTCGTATTGATCGTGGGGTACGGTTCTCAGAATGGCATTTGACTATTGGATCATAAAGAACTCGTGGGGAACTGAATGGGGAATCAATGGTTTTATGTACATGCGACGCAACACTGGCACTCGGGGAGGGTTGTGTGCGATCAACCTGGATGTTTCGTACCCAATTAAGAGCCCTCCTTTGCGCTTTGAGAGGTATAGGCGTTTGCTTGGATGGTAAACAGTATTGAACGAACATGCACAGAAGATGTAAATGCGTATGGTTGGGTTAATGATTCTATTTTTTGAAAATCCAATCATCTAATCAGATACACTCTCCATTAGAACAAAAAAACAATCAAAATCATGAAATGCTTATTTTATGATGCAGAAGTAAGTAGACAAATTTTGTAATTTTCTTTCAACAATATACATGGAAAGTAAGTCGTTGCTATTCGTCTTGCATTTCAGAATTGTTACTTTTTTATTATTCATTTATCTTAGTTGAAAAAAAAAATTAATTGCATAAAATTTCGAGCCCTTTTGTTATTGCCTTAAGCGTTTCATGTACTTGATAGATGCAGCTGATGGCCTCAACTACTTTGTCTTTATTGCTTACATGGTTATGCAAATCATTGTTCAAAGCTAAATGTGAGTGAACAGAGCTTCCTTTTCTTTTATGTTATTTATCACTTTCTGCTTATACTTGCAGGCTTCTTTGTTGACTGAATCCATTGTCTACAATGAATCAAAACACAAAAATGGTCAGAAAAAAAAACACTAATGAAAAAAACCAAAGAAGTGATTGTAGGTAAATAATAATAATAAAAAGAACAAGGAATACAAACATACATCATCAATTATTGGAAGTTCGCCTTTTAGTATGTAGATAGACGGTCAAGGAAAACATTCAAGTCTAGAACCCATGACCATAGTCTCTTTCGGGTAATGCAGAGATTTGAACCCATGACCTTTGACATGGCTCTGATACCAAATTACATTTGGAATGGCTTTGATACCAAATTATCTTTGGCATGGCTCTGATACCAAATTACATTTGGCATGATTCTGATACCAAATTACCTTTGCCATGGCTCTGATACCAAATTACATTTGGCATGGTCTTCTAATTTCTCCAAAAAATGCTTCTTTTGTTCTTAATTTTAATTGATTTTAATTGGAAGAGATCATTAAGGCTGCAAAAGCATCCAATGCTCACAATTTTATCTCCTCACTGCCTCACGGCTACGATACTCCGGTGGGAGAGAGGGGGACACAACTATCCGGTGGTCAAAAGCAACGGATAGCCATCGCTAGGGCGATACTTAAAGACCCAAGAATTCTTTTGTTGGACGAGGCTACAAGCACGCTAGACACACAGTCAGAGCACATAGTGCAAGAGGTATTGGAGCGTGTGATGGTGAACCGGACCACTGTCGTTGTGGTTCACCGTTTAGCAACAATTAGGGATGGCAACGGGGCGGGGCGGGGGCGGGGGCGTGGAATGAGGTCCCCGTCCCCGTCCCCGAAATAGATCCCCATTCCCCGTCCTCACCCTGTTCCCCGGCGGGGATGGGAAATTATTTCCCATCTCCGCCCCCGCGGGAATTTTTCGAGGACGGAGAATCCCCGCCCCGTTTTTTAATGATGCAATGAAAAAAAAAAAAAAAACAAGAAATAATTTACCGGCAATTCAACAACAATAATAAGTAATTAATAAGTTAATCAAAACAAATTAAAACTAAATGATGTGAACATTTTTCACGCATCCATCAAGTATCAAATTACAGTATAGAGTTTAGATATTGTTCCACTGGAGATGGCTCTTGTAATGTTAGGAATTGATGCAAAGTGGAGTTAAGCACAAGCTAAAACTATCCTTATAGAAGCTAGACAAATCCTTAATGAGTTGGTTTGATAAGATTAGGCTAAAAACAAATAAGACAAGTAAAACAAAGGACCGGGACTTAGTTGATTCGAGCTAAGATGTCAAATATTGTACTAAAGATTAGAGAATTAAATCAAGGCATAGGGTAAGTGAGAAGCACAAAAGTGTCCAAATACCACTCTCGTAGCTATTTGGACTTGCAACCTCACATTGAACTCCACTCTCGTGACAATTCAACCCAAGGATGCCCAAACAAGAACACAAGGCAAAAATTCCCCTTAACACCCAAAATACTCTCGTATTGGGTGTTAAGTGTGTGAATGTGTGGCTAGTGTACAAGCTCTACTCTCGTAGCAACAAACACACTCCAAATCAAGCATATAATTGGGATCCAACAATCATACACAAATTTATCAACAAACCCATTTCACACAACAACCCTAGATCACCCAAATAATTCCCTTTATGCAATACAACTCAAATAGGCATCAATAGCAAGAAAAAAAAACCAAATCCTAGTCCCAAAACACTTAGCTACTCATAATATAACAATAGATACACAATATTAAAGGAGTAATTGAAAGCATAGATGAAAAGTAAAGAGAAGAGATAATAAGAAAACTTCTCTATTGAAGCTTTGAAATCCAAGATTGCAATGTGTTCTTGAGCTTGGAAATGGAAAGGAACAAGAAATCTACACTAATCTAAGCTATACTAGAGCTAAACCTAACTAAGAAATGAAAAGGAAATGAAAGATGTAATGAAAGATATGTTGGGGTGGAAAAATCCCCTAAAAAGGGTCAAAAACGCGCTGTCAAAAAGTGCAGAGGGCTAGCCACGGGTGTGGCCACACCCGTGGCCAGAAAGGCCGTGTGTACTGCCCAGTGGCCACACCCTGGCCACGGCCGTGGCCATACCCGTGGCCACCAGGCAGTGATTTTTCTGTGCACTGCGACTGTCTTCTAGGTACTTTTTCACCCTCTAAATGTTTGAATTAGCCTTTGATGCTTGAATCAAAGTTGTAGCCCTTCAAGTTAGCTTTCCAATGATATAAAATTCACTTGGTTTGGACATTCCTACGCAGAGATATGATCAAAAAACCTAGCAGTGGACGATTTGTGCGGGAATTTCAACTTCTTGCTCTTTTGCTCCACTTTTGCCTTTGTTTGTCCAAATGACCAAGACCAATAAACACACCTTAATTTGGCTCTCTAAAAGGTGTTTCTCCATCTTCATAGCTTCTCATTGACTCCCATTGGCTCTACAAGCATCCAAAATGACCCAAAAATCACTCAATTCATCTAAATCATCAAGAATTACACATAAACATACAAATGAATCAAATGAGGATACTTTGGACAAAAATATAACAAATAACAAGGAAAATAGGCTTAAATGTAAGGTGAAATTATAAACTTTTAGACTCTTATCACTAAACTAATTAACTAATAACTTAATCAAAAGTACTGAACTGAAATAGCTAATAAGTTAATAAAAACTAATAGACTAAGTAAGTTCATTAATATTATATATATTATAATATTTTGTTTTACTGGACTAATTAAGTTTATTAATATTATATATATTATAATATTTTATTTTTATTATAGAGACAGTCGGCACAAGCAGGCAGCACTACTGTGAATGTTCATGAATGTTTTGTTTTTAAGTTTATTAATAATATATATATATATATATATATATATATATATATATATATATATATATATATATATATATAATATTTATTTATTTATTTAATATTATACGGGGAATCGGGGACGGGGACGGGGACGGGGCGGGGGATGCCTTCCCCGTCCCCGTCCCCGGCGGGGATGGGGGAATTCTCCCCATCCCCGCCCCCGTTCCCAGAAAAAAATTCTCGAACCCGCCCCCGTTGGGGGCGGGTTGAATTGTCATCCCTAGCAACAATTAAAGGGGCTGACCTGATTGCTGTGGTGAAAAATGGAGTCATTGCAGAGAAGGGGACACACGAGACGCTTTTGAAAATCTTAGATCAAAATGATGAGGTATATAATTCATATTCGTAAAATACATAATTTTATAACGCAAGAAACAAAAAAAAAAAAACGCAACACAAGACACATACACATGTTATGTATTTACTTATTTTTTAAAATTTGTGTTAAGTATAAAATTTGTGTTCATAAACACAATATATAGAAATTCATAACATAATACACAAGTACTAATTTGTTAATTTATTTCAGATACAGAATTCATACTTGGTACAGAATTTTATAACACAAGACATAAAAACATACAACATAAAACACATACATATGCACCAAGATCCACATTGCACTATAAACTCTGGATCATGGTATAAGGATTGGAGTAATGGGGTTTGCACGGACTTAACTCAATAATTTAGTAGACATTATTTGATAAAAATGACTAATATTCAAACTTAAACTGTAACAATTTGAAAATTATGTTTAAAGTAGGCAGATCACTTGTATGTATGTATCAGGTTTTTGGGATTGGAGTTAACCTTTTGGTAGAAGAAGGATTGGAGTAATGGGAGGGGGAAAAAAAAAAAGAAAGGAAAAGTGGATCTGGAAAAAAATGCAGGCGAGGAAAAAGATTGGAAAGCAACGTACGGTGCCCCGAGTCCCCGACCCATTCGCGGAAACACGGAGCCGCTATCACCAAACACTTCGGAACACTCTCCCACGCACTTCTCCATGCGTTCTCCCACGTACTCTTCTTCAACATCTCTCATCTCTCCCTCCATAACCCTAACCATGCTAAATTTTTAACCCTAGTTAAATCCCTCACCTCTTCAGTCCTCACTCCATCTATAAATCACCCTACCTTCCTTCTCTTCCGTATCCATTATTACCATCTATCTATCTGTAAATTCTAAATCTATCGTTTCTTGCTTCTCAAGCAACTTATTATTGTTTCTTTTTAGATAGATTAACATTGAGGGCGGCGATCGAGCTGATTAAGCTGGGCGGTGATTGTTAGTTATTAGATGCGGCGATGAGTTGCAACGGCTGCCGGATTCTCCGAAAGGGTTGCAATGAGAATTGCATACTGAGAGAAAGCCTCCAGGGCATTATAACTCCTCAAGCTCAAGCTAATGCGACTCTCTTCGTCGCTAAATTCTTCGGCCGTGCCGGGCTGATGTCGTTCCTCTCCTCCGTCCCCGCCTCCCAGAGACCAGGTATTTATTTGCTTAATTATCCACCCCTCAATTTATAGATTAATGTGTCTTATTATAGTTTGTGTGTATATATATATATGCAGCGTTGTTCCAATCGCTGCTATTTGAAGCTTGTGGACGGACGGTGAACCCGGTGCACGGAGCGGTGGGACTGCTGTGGACAGGGAACTGGCACCTGTGCCAGACGGCGGTGGAGACGGTGTTGCGAGGCGGAGTATTGCACGCGCCGCCGTCGGATGAGTCGGCGGCATCGGAGGAGGAGGAGACCGACGATACGAAATTGTTCCATCCGCAAGAAGCGAGTGTAAGAGCGGTGATTGACGATCTAGATCTGGGGCTTAGGACAGGGATGCCGCCGGCGAGGATGTCCAGTGAAGGGAAAGTAAACCGGCAAACGGCGAGGAGGAGTCGGAGGAGCGGAACGCCGTCGGGGGAGTCGGAAATCACCACTTCAGAGAGCAGTTATGCGTACCAGCAGCAAGGAAACGACGTTAAGCTTCTCAGACTCTTCCTCTGAAACACTACGGAGTATAAAATATATAGCTATGAAATTTTGTGGTTTTTTTTTCGACTTTTATTCTTATTTTAAAATATAATTAAACCTTAGAAAATCAACTCCGAAGTTGATATTTTTGATAATTTTTGGAGATTAAAAAAAAAAAAAAAAAAAAAAGGGTGATCCTACGGTACTATGTTGAGGGACGGAGTACGAATTGTACGTCCTAATGTTATTTTGCTAAGGAGTAATAAATTTATACGTTGTATTGATCATGATTTTGTATAAATTATTATTTTGGAAAGACGTTATTGCCCCTGTAGGCTGGTTGCGGGCCAAAGAATTTTTGGGTTGAAAGATAATGCACTTTTAGTTGTTGAAGAATGAATAAATTAGAGTCCACACGGATTTAGCACAATAATTTAATAAATAGTATTTAAAAGAAAAAAATCAAAGTCTGAACTTTGGCAACAGCAGTGTCACCGCGAATGAATAAATTGGAAATGTATATGGATGCGATAGCAAGGAATGGAAGATGGTGTAAATAAATGATCGAAAAATTCCAATTGTTTTGATGGAGCGTAAAGTGTTATAGATTCCTCAGGTCTGAGACTACACATACTGCATCTCACATCACACAAGCAAGCATGTGGAGAAAAAAAGATTTAATTCATTGGAGTAAAAGATATTTTTGGTGGCCGGCTATTGAGTCGTTAAAAGAGACCAAAAGCAAAACGGATCGGAGGTCCCACTTGTACTTGAGCATTCACTTCACCTGCCCTATAATCCTATTCTCTACTCATTTTTTTTCCTTTTCTTTTTAATACTAGTTACTTTGTTACAGTGTAATATCTGTTCATAACTATTTTTTCAACTTATTAAAGTACAAATAGTTAATACCGCTTCCAATGTGACTCAAACTTATGACCTCGCATTTAAGAGAATCATTTTATGTCACTAGACCACAAAGTCATTAACATCCTATTCTCTACTTTAATTTACTGGAAAATCTATACTTAAATGTATGCTCAAACCTCTTATTGGCTACTTACAACTAATAAAATAATATAATATTTTTAATATTATTTTTACTTGTTTTAATATTTATCATTTTACTCGTCATGTTTACTATTCATTAGTCAAACCAACTATTTCTGCTTATTTTCTTTAATAATTTTTAATTACTTTTAAATTATTTTTTTTTTTTGCGTTTAATAGTACTTTTTAATGTAGTTTCAAAATATATAAACTTTGTACGCTAATACTAAATTCAATATTATAAAAAATTAAATTAAAATAACTTCAACCAAGTCTCGTTAATTGAATTAGACAAATAAAATGGGAAGTAGGAAGTATTTATTAATTGGACAAAATATATTTCATTTTTTAAACTAAATTTTGTTAATTTAAGTTATTTAACTATAGATATTTCTTTTTAAAAAAAAACTATAGATATAAGAGACACGATGGAAGAGTGAAAAATAAGTGAGTGGTCCGATGATGGAGTAGACGTGGAAGAGAGAATAAGTTGGTTGATTGTATTTGGGTGAGGGCCCATTGTGATGCCACCCATGACCCAACCGCTGTGCGTCGCTGCATCCACAGTTTTTGTGCCCTATGGGCCCCAACCTTAGTCACTCCTCTACTTTCACAACATTTCACAAAAATACTTGTCTCAATTTTTACTCCTATACACAAAATTTTAATATAAATTATTATATTGAGGCTCACATGAAAGAAAATTTTATTATATAGACTTTCAATTCTTACTCCCTGATTTGGTGGACAATAAAAAAATATTCTTTTTTCATGCAAGTCTCAATACAAGTGCCTACATCAAAATTTTTTGTGTGAAAATAAAAAATGAGAATACATATGAATTTTCTTATGAAAAAAGTAGTTTACCAGACATCAGAGAGAGAAATTTAGGGGGTAAAATTTGAGAGTAATAGAACTCTTTTATAAATATCTCTAATATTTTGAAATACATAGATACTAATTTTTTAAAAATATTAATTTTGTTCCGTAAATTATAAAATATGCATAAGTTTTTTTTTTCATTTAGAGAGATAAAATAGTCACTTATAAAATTTGTATTGTATCAAGTGGCTTGTGGTCCACTAGTATTCGGTTTGACTCCTTACGTGGGAAATTTAGTGTTCGAACCTCAGTATAGGCGAATATTGTGTATATGTGGATGTCCCACTCTCCCCCTTCCTTTGTAATAAAAAAAATATTATATTTTTAATCGTTAATATATATTTCAAAATGAGAAAAAATAGTCACTACTGTGATTTTATAAACTCATTAATATTACTCCTTTTCTCAAACTCATTTTTTTCAAGCTAAAGAGTACATTCAATTTAGAATTTCTAATGAAATAGAAATATTCTCAACAACCAACCAGTTGCACGTCACACAATTATCTACTTCCCTAGTTCCCCCGTCTATCACCAAAGCTGCTAATCTTTCACACGAGATTAAAATTTATACAAAATATAAACATTTAAGCTTATCCTCAAATTGATTCTTAATTAATTAAAATCTAATATATATTGAAATTCATGTAATATTATAATTGAAATTTAAAAATAAAAATAAAAATACTCCATTCTATCTCATTTTCATTGATCAAACCAATATAATTTCTAAATATATAAATTTTGTATACTAATACTAAACTTAATATTATAAAAAATTAAATTTATTTTCAAAAAAAATAAAAAAAAATAATAATAAATTAAATTAAAAATAACTTCAATCAAGTCTCATTAATCAAATACACATAAAATAGGTCTCATTAATCAAATACACATAAAATAGGACAAAGGAGTACAAAGTAAAACGACAATGCATGTAATGAACTTTATATCTAAAATAACACTGTAATATCTCTCAAAAAACACTGTAATAAATACTACAAATACAAATAAACATTTAATCAAAGCAAAATATAGGGCAAATTTTCAAAGACACAACAAAAAGCATTGTTCCAAAGATCAATCCAGGTTTAACAGAACTAAATAAAGAACATCATGCCCATCAAATCGTCTCTAGATCAAAATACTCCCTTCACTAACAAACAACAAGAAGGCCTTCAATCCATTAGCGGTACTGCAAAGGCCAATCAAGGAAACTTCAGTCCCGGTAACAATGGTAAATGATAAATGCATGAAAAGAGAGTTAACACAGTGAAGGCATTAATAGCCAAAAACTTCAATATCATATATTAGTGATATTGAAATCATACAGCAGAAGAAACGCAAGACTAATCAGTAATCACCATGAAAAATACGAAACCACGCTTAAATATTTGAAACAGAATAATAAGATACACAAGTATGAAACTCAATGGCAAACCTTTATGAACCCGATTTCTTTGGCATTGCTGCGGAAGCACTGTCTGCAGCACATAAGGCCATACTTTCTGATAATTCCATGAGAATTCCCACACACACGGCTGCCATTCACAAGTAGAATAATATTACATACCAACACGGAATTATGTTATAATGCAACAAGCAAAGAATTCTCTTCAACCCTCATTCTTCTTGGATTCAAATGTACTTACCTTTAAGAGCTTATGACCCATAAAACTAGAAGGTATAACAATTAACAAAGGCCAATTCCAAGAAAATATGAACTGTATTATTTTTGTAATCATCTTACCATATTTGTTTATATCCATTTAGAGACTTAAGGATGATTAACATCTTTGTAGTATTAAAATCGGAAGTGGAAATTAGACAGAACATTATTACCTTCCATTCAGCTGTAACAGAGACAATGGCATAAATATGCTATCCTATATTATGTGTTACAGATTTAACATTCTGTTTACAGTCATTACATACGCAGCTAAGTTTACAGCACCAAATCAACACACGGACAAAAACAAAATTTACTATTACAATAACGGCATGTCAAACGGAATACAACGACAAACAAATCGATTCCTACAAATGAAATTACTACCGGCATTAAATCGAACGAATAGGAGCTTCAATCACATCTAATATTCTCAGCGAGCAAAGCAAAATAAGATGAATCAGAAGAGAAAGTACTTGACAGTTTTGAGGTAATAAAACCAGATTGTGATCGGCAGATTCTCGAAAAATAAACTCAGGACAAATCAAAGAAGGAGGGGAAGGAGAAAAGTACCATGCGCGTGATCCAGGTCCATAGGTCTTAGGGTGAGCGTTCCAGATGTTTGAGTGACCCATGACTACCTTGGATTCAGCTGCCGCTTCTGAGTTCTGAAACAATGAAAACGGTGAAGAGACAAGATTGATTATTAGGCTTATTTAGCGTTGACGAGTAACATTTAGGGCAAATATGGGCCTTTGGGCTACACTTTAGTTGTTCCATTTTGTTAGTATGAGACTTTGGGCCTTATAGACCAACGACAAATTAACATTGTCGCAAATTATGCTGTGGACTCGTGTACACAATGCATTGTGGACACGAGTCCAAAACGACATCGTTTTCAGGAAAAACACGGCATTCTAGTTAAAGAAAAAAAAATGATTTTGTCTCGCCGTTAACAGCGTTATTTGTTTGTGGCATTCTGAATGTACAGTTATGAAATTATGAATGTAAGTTATAGAATTATGAACAGAGAGCTCTGACATTATGAACATATAGTGATAAAATTATGAACATAGAGTTTCGAAAATTATGAATGTACAGTTATAGAATTATTAATGTACAGTTAGGAAATTATGAATGTACAGTTATAGAATTATGAATGTACAGTTATGGAATTATGAACACAGAGCTCTGACATTATGAACTTACAATATGAATATATAGTGAAAAAATTATGAACATAGAGCTCTAAAATTGTGAACATAAAACTTCGAAAATTATGAATTTACAGTTATTGAATTATGAACAAAAATCACTATTATAGTTGCTCTAAAATATTGCCTAATATTTCAATTGCTCATACAAGCCAGTTTTCTAAAATGATGCACAATTGATGAAAATTTAGAAGCTAATATAATAAGAAAAATTATTAGATTCTTTTTTTTTTTTAGGTATCATAACTTTCCAGATTATATTATAAGGTTTGAACACTTATAAGTTATACTAATTTTTTTATAAGTGTTGCTGGCAACTGTGAGAAAAGCTCCATTAGCGTCTCTTATTATCCATCCAAAGCCCATAGTGTGAGAGCCCCTACTAATTGCGTGCTATTGAAAAGCTCCATTAGCCTTACTAATATACGGAGTAATATTTAGATTGGAAAACTTTTTAAAAAAAAATAATATGCAATAACTATTTTTTTTTATCAAGATAAAACTCACAAAAAGAATAAACCAATCTAAATTATCCATACATGAACATCTACAACAAAAATAGCACACATCTAACTTTATACAAACCAGTAGAATTACTATGTTTGGGAAAAGATTTAAGGATACTAACTTGTAAGTGAAAATCTGTGGATGAAGCTGTAGCCATGGTTATTTATAAAACTACTAATTAGGCTTTTGAAAACATGAATACACAACAGATTCAGCCACCGCCATTTCCTCCCTGTCTCGTTACCAAAGCGTGTTACTTCCTTGCAAGTCACAGTTACGCTGCTCACAGTCGAGTTTACCCCACCGTGCATCAACCCGTTCACAAGGGAAATTGAGTTTACCCAAACTGTTGAAAGAAAATTTCTGGGATTAGCATTCATAGTGGATATTGTTATATCCTTGTACAGGATTTCATACATTTTTAAAATAAGAAAATTTCCGGGATTGCATGAAAATGTTGAAAGATTTACAGCAAAATACCTTCTATTAACGACATTGTGCACATGACACAACCATTGGGAAAACTCAGCTTGAGATCTGGCTTGTACAGGATTTGCTCTGCAAGGACCAAAAAAAAAAAAACAATTTTTAATAGAAATTCACTTTCCAACTTTTGAGTTTTGATATCAAAAAGAAAGCCAAAGGGAGGCACATTCTTATCCATTGAAAAAGTGGGTGAATGAGTAGATACCGTAGAATTTCTTTAAAATGATCAGCACAGTCCTTGCAAGGGTACATGCGAGATAAGATTGCCATCTGCAAACCATGTGAAAGAGGAAAATATGAATTTAATTGACACAATAACTCTCTTACATTTTTACCTTCTCAAGTCCTTGTAAAACATTACGGAAACTCGGAATTTGTGCCTTAATTGACATTAAACACAAAGTTCACAATTGACAAATCAGAAAAGCAAGATAGAGAATAATAAAGAAATTGAAATAGTAAGGGCGGTGGTACAAGTGGCATCAACCTTCACATAGTCATAGCCCCATAGAAACTATTCAGTGTTCCATCTCAAATCAGAAGAACTGGATTTTATTTCTAGCTATTATGAACTGATGAAGTGAAAGGAAACTGAGTGGAAAAGAGAGTATTGTACCAATTCTTTTACATCCTTCTTTTGTTGCCTTGTTGGCTTCTCTGGGTACTGAAATCAACAATCCAGATATAGAATCAAATGTCGAACAATTAAGAGCATCACAAAATCTAGAATGCAACAATGGAACAAATTATTATCATGTCTATCAGGTTATATATGAGCCTCGATTTTATGCCATTGATAATTTGTCAAAGAAAAATACCAGCCTCCATCTTACTCAAAACCTCCAAGAATATAGAATAGAGCATATTGGTTGAATAAGACAAGAAAAAAAAAATCATCATATAAAAGGAATGACCTGAGCTGCAAGAGTGTGAAGAAAAACCCAAGTGGCCCTTCCAAGCTCTTCTTTAGTCACTGGGCCAGCAGAATTTTCCTGAACGGAATAACAATAAGAATAGCGACCTTTGACTGAATACTCTTATATGTTAAAATAAAATAAAATATGGAGCAAATGCTAAGAGAGGCCAAGAAAATAGTTCCAATCAGTAAAAATATTCCTGAAATGAAATGCACGATCCTAAAGCAGTATCCAAAATGATCATAGCAGTAAATCCTTTTATTCATTTCTATCTTAACACGCTCATTGCAGTAGGTTTTGCACCAATAGTCCTCTCGATGAACATAAATCTAAAAGAACACAACACTGCATTTTATTAATCTTGACTGGAACTTTTATTGAATAGCTAACGAGCATGAATTGTAAGTATAGCCAATTCTTATAAAACAGACAAGAGAACTGCAGTGATGCTCAGACAATACCACGAGGAAAGAAACAAAGTGCTCGTCAAATGTATTTAAGGAGCTAAAGTTACCTTCTTTGGAACTTCAGCAGGATGGAGAAGAGCAGAAACGGCAGGTCTTGGAGCCAAGTGGTTAGCTTTTGGAGCTGTAGAGATAGCAAAGAGCGGCTTGGCGTGTGGGTTGTTCGGAAATCTTAGGAATTGAGAGAGATGGGTTTGGATGCAATTTGATACCTTCTCAAATGTTTGGAAGAGAAGCTGCAATGGATTCTCAGATGTCGACATAGGAAGCCACAAGCTGGAGGAAGCAATTTAGCAGGAAGCTCCACTTAATTTCGACAAATAGCAATCTCATTTTCATTATTAAAAATGCTATTTATACCAAGTATTTTATCTAATACTACAAAAGAATTATACTGTAAACTTTGCAAGCTGTGCACTAAGCATTCAGATAAAGTCCAGGCCGGAGTTGCAGCTAGCTTAGCAATATCTGAAACTTTAAGAAAGTAGGCTTAATTCATCACCCAGTTTCGCCCAAATTTCCCCACTTTCAATACGAGTAGCAGATTATTTCCACAAATAGTAATCAGTAGAACTATGGACATAGTAGTAGCAGCAAAGGTAAATGAAAATTAAGTACTATCCAGAATATGAAAGCCCCAATCCTGGTATTTTAGCATTAAAGTATAGCCCAAAAAGGACAACAAATTTAAGTTAGAAGAATGAAGAAATGCATTTTCTAGGCATATATTAACAAGATGAAGCATTCAAACAAATTCCAGGAGTTATGAAAACATATACTTTAAAGCCTTCATATTGAAATTTTAAAATCAATAAATATGATTATTTAATTTTCCCACATTATAAACAAAACAAAACCAAAACCAAAACCAAAAAAAAAAAAAAAAAAAATCTTATGATTCTCTCCTAACAATAATTACCTTATGATTCAGCCGGACGGCGAGGAGGGGCTGGCAAGTGGCAACGGCGTCTTGTCGAGGAATGAGGATGGTGAATTGGCGGATATACTGAGATAAACTACATAATTAAAGCAACCACAGGCACAAGTTAAATATTTACAGCAAAATATTCCTAGATTATGAAATAAGGGGATAGGGATTCACAGGAGAAAATAAAACAAAGAGGGAGATGGTGGGCATACTCTGACAGTCTGACGTGTGACGTCCTGAGTCCGTCGCCGGTGAGGAGCGTGAGGCCGGCGGGGTCGACGCTTGAAGGGGCCAATGGCCTGGGCGGCTGTGGCAAAAAACAGATGGGCGCGCCGCGCGGGACGTGGGTACTGTACTCAGTACTCTGGTAGAGAACTATGGTCTTAGGCTCTGTTTGGCTTGGCGCCTTGGCAGAGCTTATTACTTATTACGGAGTACTTGTTAGGCTATCCATAATCCATGCTATCCTCTGGCAGTCTTTTTGTATTGATGTAATTGACTAATTTCAACCTACTTTTAAATAAGAGTTCTACTACATTAACTCCCAAATTCTACTCTCTAATGTGGCAAGTCTAGATTGGTTGTTTTCAACATGTGGGTCCACAGAAAAATGTCTACATCAATAACATGTGAGAGGGAGTACAAGTTCGGAGTATAAAATGGGAGTACACCAAGTATTTTTCTTTAAATAATAATGACACTTTCACATTATTTAAAAAAAAAATTATTTTCTTTTATTAATTAATGAAATAATAGAAAAACGGTTGTTTAGAAAATTATAGTGGAAAAAAAAAAAAAAAAAGATAACGTGTGAACAACTGTTGTTATTGGTTACAACAAAAATAGTTTTAAACTATTGTCATAATATAAAATCTCATCAAAGAAAATAACCACAATATGATAAGAATTTTACTATTGCTTGAATAGATCCTTTATCATCAATAGATGCAGCTCGTTCAATTATGTCTCATACTCTCATGGATCATGTATATCATCACATAAAATTCACATAGTGCAGCTACTGATGCGGCTAAGTCGACAACCCTCTAACCTTAATCGAACAATTACAACAGGATGCAAATTGACCCTGCATGACTGCATTTAATCTCACTATGGTTAGTGGTACGTTGGGAGGCGCCATGCCAGCCACGACGATGAACAGGTGGGCCCAGTGCCCCTCCTCCACCTATTTGCAACCAAGCCCCTATATCTCCCCCTCCCCTCCCTCCCTAGCACTTTGGCAAATTATGCAGGGGACTCAGATCCACTTTGAAAGGTCGAGCCAGGTCCAAAATGTGCGTCTAGAATAATAGTGTCGTTAGTGACACCGTTTCCTCAACTAATAATTTTCTTTTTGTGAATATAGAGTGTAAAATTTGTGAATATAAATTCAAATATTGTGTTATACTGTTGAATATAAAGTTCTGTAAATGTGAATATAAAGTTCTTTAATTGTGAAATAGAGTTATGAAATTGTGAATATAAAATTATGAAAGTTATGAAATTGTGAATATAGAGTTCTGTAATTTTGTATATTGAGTTCTACAATTGTGAATATAGAGTTCAACAATTATGAAGGCAAACGGCAATGAAAGAAGCAATTTTTTTTTAATTCAGACAACATCGTTTTGAAATAAAACGACGCCACTTTAGGGAGCGTTATGCCATGGAACCGTGTTCACCATTCATGGTGAACACGATTCCAACGGTGTTAGTACACCGTTATCTTTTTTTTTTTTTTTCTTAATTAATTGCGTGACTTTTCTTCTTCATTTTCACATTTTGTGGTTTCACTTTAATTTGAGGTGAATAATGATTTCGGACATTCATAAATTATGAATTCATGCCTGCACATTCACTCTGGAACCATGCCTACACATTCCCGTCCAAAATCACGGATATTCATAAATTATGAATTCATGCCTGCACATTCACTTTGGAACCATGCCTACACATTCACTTTGGAACCATGAGATTATGAATTTTCTGTTATAAGATTATGAATTTTCAGTTATGAGATTATGAATTTTCTGTTATGCGATTATGAATTTTCTGTGTATGCGATTATGAATTTTCTGTTATGAGATTATGAATTTTATGAAAATTCATAATCTCATAATAGAAAATTCATAATTTGATCAACGCGCGCCGTTAACTCCACATCCGCGATTTTTTTGTTTTTTTTTTTTGTTTTGCCTAAAAACGACGTCGTTTGGCCTTGTGTTCACCATTCTCGGTGAACACGTTTCCAGGGCATAATTTGCCAATAGTTATGCTGTGCAACCGAATGTACCATGCGCATGGTGCATACGGTTCAAAATGACGACGTTTTGATTAAAAACGCGCGTCCCACTTTAAAAAAAAAATCAGGTTCGACTCTCAGCAATAGCATTATTGTGGATATATAATTATGAAATTGTGGTTATATAGTTATGAATTTATTGATATTTAGTTCATTCATTGTGGATATTTAGTTCAATCATATATTGTGGATATTTAGTTCATTCATTGTGGATTTTTACTTCATTCATTCATTCATTCATTGTGGATTTTTACTTCATTCATTCACTGTGGATATATAGTTATGAAATTGTGGATATATAGTTATGAAATTGTGGTTATATAGTTATGAATTTTTGGATATATAAAAATGTTATTGCCGGGAATCGAACCTGATTTCTTCTTTAAGTAGGACGCGCGTTTTTTTAACCAAAACGGCGTCGTTTTGCAACCGTATGCACCTGGCAAGGTGCATTCGGTTGCACATCATAATTTGCGATAATTTGTCACTTTAGATACAAATTCACATTGCAAGGTGTATCCGGATCCATTGCATAACAATTGTAGCACTTTCACCCCAAGCAATTCTCTAACAATTTTCACCGACCCAATCTCCTTGCCCCAACCCAATCCGCCTACAGGCTACACCCAAGGCCCATCAAAGTTAATATTAAAGTGGATTATTGTAGTCATGATCAAAGTTTTTTATTATTTTTTTATTTACATACATTTAAATTTTTGTGTAAATTAAAATAAAAAAAATGTATTTTTTTTTTCTGGCTCTTCGTAATATACACCGACGAAATTGGTACAACAGTGGGCATCAGCATCACGCGTCAATTTTTTCTAAAAAGGGCACTTATGGACAAGATGCCATGCAAGAACCAAAGTACATATATGTGATAATAGCCGTACGTGGAAAACTCAGGAAAAAAAAAAAAGGATGAAAGCGTTCACGTTCTGATACCTTCTGTTCTGATTTACGAACGCCATTAAAACCTTCACCGCCCATCTATCCCAGTTGATGAAGAAGAGAATTGATTCCTCCTCTGATGTAACACTTGAATTGAAAATAGTGTTTAATTTGTTTATTCGATCTACTGACCGGACACCATAAATAACGCCCCTGCCTGCCTGCATCCTTCAATTCATCATCTATCATTCTTAATTAAAACACACACTGTAAAACATCGTACGTCGTACTCCGTTATTAAGATCATCAAACAACCTCCTGCAGCAACCTGCAAATCCATGGCTACTGCTTGTCTCACTTGGTTCTCAAGGATGCCACTTCATATTAGGTCACGATTATATCTTCTTTTTTTTTTAAAAGTTTAAATTATATTAATTGTAATTATTGATCGTTTCAAGTTATTTTCTCTAAGTTAATTATTCGGTGTTAAAGTGTCATAATAAGATTTTTTATTAAATCTATAGTATGTTTTTAGTTAATTAAGTGCATATTATAACATCACATTTTGTTTATTATTTTTCTTAAAAATATATTCAATGGGTCGAATTTGAAACTTTGTAATTATCAAATTAACTGTTTAACTATATTATTTATTTGAATTTTATATGCTAATATTACATTAAATTGTAAAGAATATGAGCTAAATTTCGTTATTAACTATAAAATGGAACAAAATTAAGAATCGGAGTATACATTATTATTAGGGTCAACAATTTAGTTTTTTGTTAAGAACTTTTATGCATGCATGCAGCAAGGGGTTACCTGCGGCATATTGTGGGAGTGGGAGATGTTACAGGACGACAATTAGGCATGTTGAGTCGTGGAATGTGGTGGAAGTGGAGGGGCCGGCGGCGAACAGAGGTTGCTGGGTACCTGATCCCCGCACAGGCATATACTTCCCTGAAGGGCATGAGAGGGTCATGGATGATATTCCAAATGCTGCTGCCACTTCCACTCAAACTTACTGGTTAAGGAATGTTGATGGAGTTGACACTACATCAACCCCTCACCCTCACCATCATAATCAACAACAACCGTACGATTAAATATGAAGTTATTATGTGATGATTGAGTTGCAATACATGCAATGATATGTTGTTATGTTAAAAGTTAATTAGTAGCAAAGACTCTACTTATATAATAATATTTTAATAGTTTGATGTTGGATTTGGACCTCTAAGCATACTTTAATTTTTAGTTATGGATTTTGACATAACACAACATACAAATTTATAACATAAAACACAATTACTAATTTGTTTAAGACTTTAAAAGTATAACATTCATATTGTTAAGGTACATAATTTCATAATACAAGACATAAAAATTCACAAATTAAGCTACATACACGTGCATGTATGCAATAGGGTCCACAATGCAATGTGAATCCTGGTCCATTGTATAATGATTGCTTCGCCGTTTCCATCCCTACCCTTCTTCATCACCCATCCTTATACCATGGACCAAGGTACACAGTGCACTATGGACTCTGGTGCATGTGTATGTTTCTTTCAAAAATTTTGTGTCTTATTGTGTTATGAAATTTTGAACATTACGAGTATGAATTCTGTACCTGAAATAAATTAGTAATTGTCTCGTATATTATGAATTTATGTGTATTGTGTTGTAAAATTTTGTGTCTATGAAAACAAATTATGTACCTAAATCAGATTTGAAAAATAAGTAAATACATAACATGTGCATATCTTGTGTTGTGATTTTTTGTTTGTTTTGTGTTATAAAATTTTGTACCTTACGAGTATAAATTCTATACCTCGTTGTTTCGATCCAGAGTCCATAATGCTATGTGGATCCTGGGCCATGATATAAATTGCCCTGCATCACAGGAAATTATGCTGTGGAATCGTGTCCACCTTGCAAGGTGGACACGGCTCCAAAACTGTCATACTTGTAAATATAGAGTTCAAAAATTATGAACATATAGTTCTATAATTGTGAATATAGAGTTCAATAATTGTGAATATGAAGTTCAAAAATTATGAACATAGATGATAGTACTAATTCGTACCGTAGAGATGTATGTATATGCGTACGTATAAGCATAAAAAAGAATCAACACAAGAAATAGGTGAAATTGGCTTCTTTTATTAAACTGGTTTGTTGTTGTTTATCTCTGCATTTTGAGAGAAAGGGGAGAAGAGGGAGAGAGAGAGCCGAGAGATGGGGAAGGGAGAAAATGGGCCTCCCCTTTCCCAAAGGGCTCCAGGCCCTTTTAAAGGCCCACCGAGGCGGCGGGTTTGACCCATCTCGGGTTTGACCCGTCGCCTTTGACCCCGACCCGACTGCGAGCGATGGCACGGACCCGGGGTATATACCTTATCAAAAGCCCCCACAGCCCGTGCCCTGACGACGAGCATCGAGGAAGGGTTCGGGCTGGAAAAACGAGTCACACGGTCCGTGACATATGCCGGTTGCCTCGTTAAAAACCTTAGGCTAACAAAAAACCCAGCGGGAAAAAACTTTAGCCAAAGGAAAAAAGAGTGCAACGCTCAGACATAGTCCGGTGGACCGAAACGGAGCGCCCGACCCAGTGGTCGAGCTCGCAACGCAACTTGCGAAAGGCCGAGCCCAGCCGGTTCGCGACTGGATTGCCGGGCACGACTGGGTTGTCGATTCGACTGCGATCTGGAGATCTGCTAACCAACTATGGGGTTGGATTCGCTTGTGACCGAGAGACTGGATTCATTCGGGCGAAACGTTATTTGGGCGAAGCGAACGCGATTCGACCGTTTCGACCGATGAACGTGCTACTCGGGCAAACTAAAACGCAGACGAGCTGCTCGGGCCAGCGCAGCCCCCACTCCCGCAGGTGCAAGAACCGTCAGCACAAAGGAGTGGATACGACGGGTTACCGTCCGGGAAACGAAATCGCGGTCGGGAAGTGCCTCGACCGGGTCCGCAATGTGAGTGCACCCGGCTATAACTACCGCGCCGACGATCGGGCACAACACCGCTAACGAGCGGTACACACACGTTGCTAAAAAAAAGCGGTAAAGCATCACACAAAGATAGTAAACACATCGCTAAAAAGCGGCATCGCCAAGAGGCGGTAAACACATCGCACGGCATCGCCTAAAAGCGGAAACAATATCGCTAAAACGCGGCATCGCTAAGAGGCGGAACAAGCACATCGCGCGGCATCGCCTAAAAGCGGAAACAACATCGCTAAAACGCGGCATCGCTAAGAGGCGGACAAGCACATCGCTCGGCATCGCCTAAAAGCGGAAACAACATCGCTAAAACGCGGCATCGCTAAGAGGCGGAACAAGCACATCGCGCGGCATCGCCTAAAAGCGGAAACAACATCGCTAAAACGCGGCATCGCTAAGAGGCGGACAAGCACATCGCTCGGCATCGCCTAAAAAGCGGAAATATCATCGCTAAAACGCGGCATCGCTAAGAGGCGGAACAAGCATATCGCTCGGCATCGCCTAAAAGCGGAAATGTCATCGCTAAAACGCGGCATCGCTAAGAGGCGGAACAAGCACATCGCTCGGCATCGCCTAAAAGCGGAAATATCATCGCTAAAACGCGGCATCGCTAAGAAGCGGAATACATCGCTGAAAAGCGATATATGCATCGCTGGAAAGCGGGATTCATCGCTGAAAAGCGGCATCGCTAAGAAGCGGAATACATCGCTGAAAAGCGGTATAAACCGGTATAACCGGACTCATAGACCCGGTGGTGGCAATGCCAACCTAACCGGTCATAGAGTGCCAGTGGTGGCGAGGCCAACCTAACTGGTCTTTAGAAACACCGGAGGCGGCAGTGCCAACCTACTCGGTCTAACAAGGCGCGTGGCTCACTTCCCCTTCTCGTCGGAGGTGGCAGTGCCGACCTGCTCGAGGTGGGAAAGCGCGTTGGACGACCGAGCTAATAGCCTCCAGGCGACCCCCATGCCAGCATCGCCTTACCCGGGCAGACGGGTTGAACCAGCCGCTCTAGGCCGACCAGGCGCATGGCCTCGGGCGACCCACATATCAGTATGTTATCCGAGCAGACGATTCGACCCGGCCTATCGACCCGCATATCAGTATGTTATCCGAGCAGACGATTCGACCCGGCCTATCCTGCCCAGCCCCCCACTGTCGGACGTACTTAAGTATAAGGGCGTGTGACAGTGAAACTAGCGGCCGGGCGAACTCAGGGCGCGGTCTTCGGTCTTCGGGTGGGCCGTTTAGGACGGGATATTCCCGACCTTGGGCCCAAACTGCAGTTCCCGACTCGTGGGCCTTGGAACCTTTCTTAGCCTTAGGCTTGCTTCAACTGCTGCTTGGCCGTCACGATCGGGGGTTTCCCGAGTGCCGGCCCGAACCGTGATTCCCGGCCTCCGGGCCTCGGAATACTTCTTCAGGCACTGTTTGGCCGCCTCGATCGGGGGATTCCCGAGTGTGGGCCTAAACACTTCACGAGGGCCCGCTGCATGGGGTGTTCCCGAGCATGGGACCTGTGGCGCTCCCTTCCTATTTAGCCCCCACTGTGCGCGCTCGGGGCGCGAGTGAGTGCAGTACCGGAGAGGAGCGGGCGGATCGGGGAATATGCCGTGGTGTCGACCTCCCCGATCGGCGATATGACCAGTCGATTGCCTCGCCCGGTCAAGGGTCAGTCGGCTATTAGAGCCGCAGAACTGAGGCTATTAGAGCCCGATTGCACACCCCTATCGGTGGGGACCGAGGGAGAGGAGTGACGGCTATTAGAGCCGGTTTGGCTGCTGGGCAAGGCGCCCGTCTTCAATCTTCGGACACCGCTATCGGTCGGAACCGAGGGAGAGGTGTGTGGGGCGAAGCGCCTGTCTTCAATCTTCGTTGGAGCGTCGTCCGATTGGTCTTGAGACCCAAATTTGCCTACGTGGTAGGGCTTGGTGCCGGGGCTTTTCCCGGGCTTAACAATGCCGGTGGTGGCGAGGCCGACCTGACCGGGCTCTTAGTGCCGGTGGTGGGAATACCAACCTAACCGGACCTATTACAAGTAATTACAACTTCTAGGTACAGGCCCATAACCTATACAATTTGTAATTGGGCCTATACAGCTTGCTATAAAAAAAAGCTACGGCCCATTTTAAATTATGAGCCTGACTAGTCTAATTAGACTATTACAAAAATTACAAATAATTACAAAATTTGTAATTTGTCTTCATCTTCAAATTCTTCACACCAACGTGACCCCACTTCCTTGATTCTCTCAATTTACCACCAATCTCCACCACAAATTGTCTGCCACAATTTAATGCTTTGACTTTTTGCTCTTATCCACCGCCACCTCCCACCAATGGAAATGCATGCAATATCCCACTTTAGATTTCTTTTGCTTTTTTAGTCCAATTCGAATTCCACCGCCACCATGCGGTGATGGCCGACAATCAAGTCCTCAAGCTGTTCCACAGTGATAATTAAAACTCCAGGATTCAAGATCATAAAGGGGAGTTTCCACCGAACTCAACCACCTCGGTGTCATGCAGATAAACACGGGCTTTCCTCTCCATCAGATTCACGAAGGAAAAAGTGTGTGCTGCTGGATAGGCTCTGCCGGCACATGTATTTCTGTTGAGGTCGTAGTCCGTCACTGAATCTATAGAGAAAGTGAACAACGTTGATAAATTGAGGCAGTAGTGGCAAACAGAGAAAGCAAAACAAAAAACTCCCTGGATCATCTGCATGAAGAAGCGAAGTGGTCTGCTTCTTTCGGATGGGACACCTGGTCTTCCTCAGGCTTCTAAGATCTGCCCGTCTCTTTTCTGCATGTGGCGAAGAAGAGTCCATCCGCCATCAATCGAATGAGCAGAGTGGTGGAGTGGTCGTCGACGAGAGATCGGCGGTGCATGCAAGCCGCGATTTGCGTTTGACGGCAGAATGGTCTGACTTTCGCGATGATCCTTTGAAAGCTCAAGATATATAATATGCAAGAGATGAACAACGAAGCATAGCGGTGGCGTGGCTGGAGTACCAGCCCAGTAGCTTCAGCTTCTGGGTTTGAACCTCTCCCTTTGATGGTAGGAACGTACCTTTTTGTCACGATCCCCACGGACGGCGCCATTTGATAGTACTAATTCGTACCGTAGAGATGTATGTATATGCGTACGTATAAGCATAAAAAAGAATCAACACAAGAAATAGGTGAAATTGGCTTCTTTTATTAAACTGGTTTGTTGTTGTTTATCTCTGCATTTTGAGAGAAAGGGGAGAAGAGGGAGAGAGAGAGCCGAGAGATGGGGAAGGGAGAAAATGGGCCTCCCCTTTCCCAAAGGGCTCCAGGCCCTTTTAAAGGCCCACCGAGGCGGCGGGTTTGACCCATCTCGGGTTTGACCCCGACCCGACTGCGAGCGATGACACGGACCCGGGGTATATACCTTATCAATAGAGTTCAATAATTGTGAATATGAAGTTCAAAAATTATGAACATAGAATTTTATAATTATGAACATAGAATTCAGTAATTATGAATATAGAAGCGTGTCCATCTTGCACGGCATAACAATTGCTGGGATCGTTATGTCATGGGACCGTGTTCACCATGAATGGTGAACACGGTCCCAACGGTAACAGTGCACCGTTATCCTTTTTTTTTTTTTTTTTTTTCCTTAATTACCCGCATGACTTTTTTTCTTCATTTTCACATTTTGTGATTTCACTTCCTCTTTGCGCAAGCTTCTTCAACATAATCTCATAAAAAGAAAATTCATAACTTTATAACTGCACATTCATAAATCCATGCCTGCACATTCATAATTGCATGGATTTATGAATGTGCAGTTATGAAATTATGAATTTTCTGTTATGAGATTATGAATTTTCTGTTATGAGATTATGAATTTACAGTACATTCATAATCTCATAACAGAAAATTCATAATCTGACCAAACGCGCGCCGTTAACACCACATTAGCAATTTTTTTTTTTCCGTAAAAACGGCACCGTTTGGATCCGTGTTCACCTTGCAAGGTGCGCATGTGCGCATAGCATAATTTGCCCAATTGCTGGCAAATTATATCATATATGCACCATGGTGCATGATCAATCATGCACCGCACGTCCTTTTTTTTAAATGAAAAGAAACGGTGTTTATTTTCCGCCGTTTCGCAAAAAGTAATCCTGTTATTCAGTGTCATTTTGTATACACTATAGTTTCAGTTCAACACAACTACAGTTTCATTTCGATATAACTATAGTTTCATTCGATATTTATAGACTCAAATATGTGAAAATGTTATTTAATTTTATTTTATATACATTATAGTTTCATTAAAACACAACTATATGATAATTTTGATATAATTACAGCTTCATTGTACAATATACACTCAAATATGTGAAATGTTATTCAGTTTCATTTTATATACACTGCAGTTTCATTTCACTATAACTACAGTATCATTTTGATATAACTACAGTGTCGGTTTAAATATACTGTAGTATCAGTTGATGTTTAATATACCAAACAAGTGGACTCCGTTAACTATAACGACGTGCCGTTTCTTTACTTAAAGAAACTGCGCCGTTTTTTACCGCGGTGCATGTGTATGATATAACGACCCCCAATTGCTGCATCACGGTTTGGGTCCATTTATCTCAGCCCTTGTTTCAAAATGGGCCAAGAAGAGAAGGAAGTTTATAAGCCCAAAACATTTGATATTTCGTTTATAACGATCCGAATCAGAATTAACACTGATGTTTCTCTCGTTTTCAACGACGGAAAGCGAGTATTATTCTCCTAACTCACGTCTTATCAGTAGAATCTACCTCGAATGCTCTCAGCTCTTTCTTCTTCTTTTCCTACATTTTTATCTTATAAACATCATCGTATGTTCAATTATTTCTTTATTTATGCAGAATTACGGAAAGAAATATTCAAATTTTAACGTTGCATGACGAGCGCAGCGGAGCTATTTTACACCAGGAGGACTCGTTTGGGTAGGGGCAGCTCCGGATTTGAGTCCGATTCCGTTCCTGACCGAATATCTCCCCACCACCGTATCACTGGTAACCGTCACCACCGCCACCAGCGCTGTGGCAATGGAGCTCGCCGTGTCGGTAGGCTCGATTTGATCGCCTCTGACCCTCTTCCGCGGTCTAGAATTCTAACCCACCGTTCCTCTGTTCAGGTAAGCCAATTCAAATCTCTTGGTATAAATCGTATAATTACGATATTATGCATAGATGATTCAATAGTGTGATTATTTGAATATAATCCTTGGCGTTTCACAATTTTATTTTTATTAGGAACATAATTTTTTTTTTTTTAATTTTTTCTATTTTCGCGATGGTCAACTAGGTCATTAGGAGAAATGATAATTGATAAAGAAGGAATGGAAGGTCAATTTTGGTATGATAAATTGGTCCTTGGGAAACATGACCCACTCAACTGATTTGTTTTCTGTGGCCGTGGCTACTTAGCTTTGAGATTTTTATTTGTGATGTGATATTGATTGACATAAACTTAACAACCTCTCAAATCAAGAAATTAAGTAGGAGAAGAAGAAGAAATTAAGTACTTGTAAAATTTATGGTGCCCTTCAAAATTTGTGCTTTTATGACCTTTTAGATGTTACTAATACTATTATGACTTCAAATTAGTAGTGTTAATGATTTCATATAACTAGATTTTTGGAAGATTTGAATGTTTGCTAATATTAAGTTTAGTTGATTTATGTGCATACTTAACCATTCTACTTCATTATTGAATTGCTTGAGTTAAGAGTTATTGCTAGCTTATTGTATCCTGCCTTCTTTTCTTGCACTTATCTTTGTCTTATGTTCTTTGAGATCATTGGTGATGAATGGCAAAATGAAAGCTATATTATTATTATTGTGTGTGTGTGTGTGTGTTTAATAGAAGTCAATCTATCAAATATTTATAAGCTAACAAGAAGAATTTACTTCTCATATTGGTTAGGAACATGACTCAGTTGACCTTGATCCCTTCACTAGCCCATCTTCTCCGGGAAGCATAAACAGCTCAGAAAATGAAATCAATATAAGAGATAGGTTTAGAATTACTGGGGATGATGGGCTTCCTGGATCTGTCATACTTGCAAGGGAAAGACTTCTTCAAAGACTCAGAGGCATTTCTCTATCTGGAAACAGGTTGGTCATTGGTCCCACCGGATTATATCTGTTTTACATTTGCTTTTTATGTGAATACTTTTACAATTCTTCTACAATTGTTGTCTCTTGATTGTGTTTGCGTTATTTTGTCACGGGTAGAATCTCCTTGTTTATCTATACACCTCACACCTGCTTGTTACTATATTATGCTTGAGTTGAACTTTTCTTTGTGAACTATAAGTCATCATTTGCAAATGTATTCGGGTCCAAACATGCAAATATATGTGTTAATGTTTCTGGCGATGAACTTATGTCAAATAATAGATGTTGATCTTCTATTACTCCATTTTAGGTGCAGCAATCGGGTCTCAACAAGCACCAATAGAAGAAACTTGGCAACAGAAGATGACTTTAGGGTTGCTGGTTCTAGGGATCAGGTAGCTAGAACAGGCACGACTGTTGAGTTTGTCTCGAGAGACAGGATCAAGAGACCTCCGGGGCTCACCAAAGAATCACTCAAGTCTCTGCGTGTTGAGTTTTTCAATAACTTAGAGGCAATCCCGAGTGTACCGCTGGAGTGTAGCATTTGTCTGGAGGCTTTCTTGAATGGAGACAAGCTGTTTTGTTTACCGTGTGGGCATAAGTTCCATGATGTCTGCCTCGTCCCCTGGGTCCGGACTTGCGGAGACTGTCCTTATTGCAGAGCATCTATATCCAAAAACAGTTCGTAATTTTGTATTGACTAAGGTTGTCGATCTGCTCCCCAGAATGATTTTGTTTGTGTGACTATATTAGAAGCCAGATAGATGCATCTAATGTACTTGCCTGTTCCCTGTCGCAACCAGCTATACATACACTACTAATACAAAGTAAAGTGACTGCAATTACACGTTTAATTTGTGTATATATATATATGGACTCTTTGGAGTTATTTTAAGTACACAGTTTTGCATAATATTACTCCGTCACTGTTGAGAGGGAAAATAGGGTGCTGGAAATATGTTGTGCACTATTTTGATTATCGCATGTCGGATATTGCCCTATTTGGTAAAATAGCTTATCACTCAACTTTAGCGTGTATCGGATAAAATGTAAAAATAAATAAATAAATAGACGTATTATTAACACTCCCACAAAGAGCAGTTGATGCTCGAACTGCACACCAGGGAGTTTTTGGTGAGACCCACAACAAAATTTTCTCCTACAAATTCATTTTATTCTCTTTCATCATATCACTCCTCTTCCATCACTATATGTTGTTAAGTAATGCATAAATATGATATGTTACATAAGTTATACTTTGAAATGGTGGACAAGTGACTGAATCTCGTTTATGAAAGTGTATAGTTTTCTTATCTTAGCTTATGTGGTTTGTGAGCTATTATAAATGAATGGATTTATCTAATGCAAGTTTCCTTGTTACAAAAAAAATTTAAAAAAACATCATAAATAGTAAAAGTAATCTTGATAGCTTTCATTGCTTGCAATATGAATGCTTATCTTATGTGGTTTGATAGCTTGCTTGCAATATATATAATGAAGTAAAGATTCAAATGCGTACCACTTAATTCTGGCCATACAGAGCTCACTGCATGCTCACCACACCATTTGTAGAAAGTATCAATTCAACCAACCATCTTACCTTTAAAAAAAAAAAAAAAAAAAAAAAAAAAAAAGCCTATGCAACCACCTTCAACACCCATGCCCAACAACGTAACATCACCACCCCGGGCTTCTTGAATTTCAGTGGATTTTTTGAAATGTTTATTTGAATGTAAGTACGCGAACTTGACATGTAAATTCATATAATTGAAATAGTTAAATATATTATTTAATAGTTATTATGTTTTTCATAAAAGAAGTGATAGAAACTTAGATTTTTTTTTTTTATTTTGGATTTTAGCTAAATTATATGGCTATTTTAGTTGACTTGATTAAAAATGGGAGAAGCATGATTTTCTGGACGAAGGTAATTTTCTCATCCAACCAAAGCAATAATCCAAGTTCCATTGCATTGGAAACCGCTTTCCTATCAGCATGCATTATATTAAATCCATAAAAGACAACAACTACCTCTTCATATACACCATATATTTATAAGTTTTAACAAATTGAAGTGCATGTGTTTCGCAATGAGCATAAAAGTTATAAGAAATTAAATTAAATGTAGTTTTTATCCAAAAATTAAAGAAAAAAAAATGGAGAAGAAAGAGAAGCAGATCAAAATGCATGCAGACCGGAGGCCTGGGAAAGGGACAAACTACTGATGAATAAGATCAGAGAGGTGATGAGGATTTTGGTTTTATCCTTGGCATTATATTGTTTTATATATATGGAGATTTGTCATCTTGATTGCGCCAACACGTACACATTCTTCATTTCTCATCGTATACTATCCCACCATTCAGTCCATGTATGTATAGTACCTCTCTGATCCATCTCTCTCTTTTTTCTCAAATCCTATTTTTTGTGGCAGATATTTAATTTGCCGCCTATTGTTATCCAATCATTACAAAAGTTGATTTTTTTTTTTTTTTTTTTAATGTACCTAAGTACCTAACAGGCGGCATTGTTAACTGCGAATTCACTAAAACCGAGTTAAGTCCAGCATGCATATGGGACGTACATTTATTATGGATGGTGATATATCAACAAGAAAATATACTATAACTAAAATAGTTAAATATATTATTTAATATTTATTATGTTTTTCATAAAAGAAGTGATAGAAACTTGAAATTTTCTTTGATTTTAACGTGGGTGAATTACAAGGGGCATTTAAATTCACTTGGTTAAAAATGAGAGAAGCATGGTTTTTTGAGCAAAGGTATATTTTCGTCTAACCAAAGCAGCCGTCCATGTTCCTTTACATTGGGAATAGTTTTCCTGTCAGCATGCATTAGAGCAACATTATCAGTTGGAGATATTAAGGGAAGAATGTAAGACTGATTAGAAAAGAGAATGAGGGAGGGGAGAGAAAAAATAATAATTTTAAAATAATAATAATAAAAATAATATAATAATCATAGTCAGGCGTGCTCACGTGCAGTGCACGTGCCCGCTAGGTGCACTCGTGACAGCCACAATTGACTGTCACGTTTGGCTCCTTTTCCTACTGGGTCCCACCATGCTGCCATTCTCCCAACCATTGCAGATGCTTGATGCTTCTCAATTTTCTCTCACCTTGTTATCTCTCATCCATGTAAGCATTAAATATATTAAAAGTAGTGCATTCTCCCCCCTTGCTCACACCTGGTGTGGATGCTCTTATATTAGATTGATAAAAGACAACAATGTAATTACCTCCTCATATACACCATATATTATAAGTTTAATTTTAGAGATAATATTCATTTTGGTCCTTCGACTATTAGGTAATGCGCAATTTAGTCCCAAACTATTAAAAGTACCCAATTTAGTCATCTAAGTTGTAAAATCATACCCAATTTGGTCCTCCGTTACAATTGACATCCATCCACCGTTTAGAGAGGGACAAAAACGTCCTTTTATCTAAAGTCGAGGGACCAAAATGGGTAGTAACTATTATCATTTAATAGTCGAGAGACCAAAATGGGTATTAACTTTATTATTATTATTATTATTGGTACAATGTCTCCTGCCACTATATTACTTCCTATTATTTTAAAAATTAAAATGTACCACAAAAAAAAAACATGCGCAGTCTTTCTTTCATTTTCTTTCTTTCCTGAGGCTCACAAAAAAAACCACTATCTCTCAAGAGTTCAAAATTCACAAAGATCTATCTCTTCTTCTTTTCTATCCTCCAACACATAATCACGTCAACTCCCTACATAACTTACCAAAACGACGTCGTTTTGGGAGGCGCGAGGTGCACAGTGCTATACGCGCCGTAGTGCAGGGTATAACGATCATATATATATAATTTCGGTTAGGCTACAATTTCGAACCGAATTAACCGTTAACCAAATTTTAAAAAAACTTTTAACCATTAACCGAGCCAAAAAAGTTTTGTTAAAAACAGTTAACCTAACTTTGTCGGTTCGGTCAGTTAACCAAACATTTATTGAAGTTTGCACACCCCTAATCAAGACAAGCATGTGGATCTTACGTACTTTTACAAGATTTCTTTCAAACAATCTAAGTCTGTCCAAAAGCACAAAGACCACACTAAACAAATTAAAAATTGGGAAAATCTTAGAAAATACATCATATGATGCCGTAATGGCTATGTCAACTCTAGGCAGCAAGCCCCAGCAAATAACAATTACTCCGCATAAAGTTAGATTCAAGAGGATAATAATTAGTACACTCTAATCATATATGTTTATTTAAGTAAAAGAAAAGAAATTGAGATTTCATTAGTTCTTTTTTTTTTTCAATTAACGCACACCACATTTAATGACAGACAAACAGACCTTAGTAGTTTACATTTTTTTTTTTTTGAATAATACTATAGGAAGTAATATGGTGGTAGGAGACATTGTCCCAATATCAAATATAATAAAACAACAACAACAACAACAACAATAATAATAAAGTAAATACCCATTTTGGTCCCTCGACTATTCGATAATAATAGTTAATACCCATTTTGGTCCCTCGACTTTAGATGAAAGACGTTTTTGCTCCTCTCTATAACGGTGGATGGATGACAATTGTAATGGATAATCAAATTGGGTATATTTTACAAGTTAGAGGACTAAATTAGGTACTTTCAATAGTTTGAGACTAAATTGCGTATTACCTAATAGTCAAGGGACCAAAATGGGTATTATCTCTTAATTTTATTATTATTATTATTATTAATTATTATTAATAACGAGAGTTTTAACAAGAGATCAATTTGGGGTCCAATTTATTTTTAAAAGAAAATTTAAAAAAAAAAAACGTAGCGACACCCCGCTACGTGCTATAAAAGGTCACCATTTTATCATCTCATACACCATATCATAGCAGGCCATTCGCATTTTGACCTTTCATTTTCCCCAAGACACACACTCTGATCTCTCTCTCGCTTAGCTTTCATTTCCTGCAATGGCGATTGAATGTATGACCACAACACCAACTCGTAGTGATGCTCCTAAAGCAGCAGCGGTGGTTTTCGACTCCAGCGTTCTCCGCCACGAGACCAACATCCCAACCGAATTCGTGTGGCCGGAGCACGAGAAGCCGGGCAGCTACGCCGCCCCAGAATGCCCGGTCCCGGTCATCGACCTCGCCGCCTTCCGTTCCGGCGATCCCGCGGCCGTCGCGGAAACTCTTAAGCTGGTGAACGAAGCCTGCAAAAAACACGGCTTCTTCCTGGTAGTGAATCACGGAGTTGACCCAGATCTCATCTCCGACGCTATCCGCCACATGGACCGCTTCTTTGACTTGCCTCTCTCCTCCAAGGAAAAAGCTCTCAGAAAGGTCGGCGAGAGTTGCGGTTATGCCAGCAGTTTCACCGGCAGGTTCTCCGCCAAGCTTCCATGGAAGGAAACTCTCTCTTTTAGATATTCCGCCCAGAAAGAATGTTCCCACATAGTGGAAGAGTATTTCCAGGAATCATTGGGTCAAGATTTTGCTCATATCGGGTAGGTTCCTATATATTCTTCTAAACTTTACCTCTAGGGTAGGTTCCTCTCTCTCTCTATATATATATATATGTATGTGTGTGTGTGTGCCAGCTTGGTCATTCCTTAATGTGTGGTCGGTCCAACAGCACCATTAAGTATGTAAAAACGCATCAATTAGGTTAAAAAATGTACAACAATAAAAAATAAAAATGCATCACAAATTGTACGTTTTCGAATATTATTGTGCGTTTATGCATACCTAATAGTGTGTTTTGAGGTCATAATGTTACTATTGGAAATTATGAAATTTTCGACCATCTGAAAGTAATCTTAAATCAAGTCGAAAGCAAAAAGTGGTTGGAAATAGCAACAAATATTTTTCCGAATATCAAAAGTGGTTGGAACAAAACTTTGGACTTGATTTAAGATCAGGTGGTCGGAAATTTTATAATTTCCAGTAGTGTGTATCTAATGATGCATTTTTTTAGTGTTCTGGTGCGTTTTTTTGTTGTGACTTTTCTAACACTATTGCTACTATTTGCATACCAATAGTAAGGCATATATATATATATATATATATATATATATATATATATATATATATATATATATATATATAATTTAATTGCCTAATAAGATATGATGAACATACATACATATACATACAGGGGGGTTTATCAAAAGTACAGCAATGAGATGAGCAAACTGGCTCTGGAGATCATGGAAGTGCTGGGGATGGGTTTAGGCGTAAACCGAAAGCATTTCAGTGAATTCTTCCAAGAAAACGACTCCGTAATGCGACTTAACTACTACCCACCATGCCAGAAACCAGAGATCACCTTGGGGACCGGACCACATTGTGACCCAACATCCTTAACAATCCTCCACCAAGACAACAGCGTGAATGGGCTTCAAGTATGTGTGGACAACGAGTGGCGTTCAGTGTCCCCCAGCCCCAACGCTTTTGTCGTTAACATAGGCGACACCTTCATGGTACCTACAAACGTACTAGCTTGCTTCTATATTCCATCAATCCAACTAACTAACTAACTAACATATTTGCAGGCACTTTCCAACGGAATATACAAAAGTTGCCTGCACAGGGCGGTGGTGAACAGTACGATTACCAGGAAGTCCATGGCTTTCTTCCTGTGCCCTCACGAAGATAAGGTGGTGACGCCACCACCAGAACTGGTGGACTCCACTCATCCTAGACTATATCCAGACTTCAAATGGCCGACCCTCCTTGAGTTTACCCAGAAGCATTACAGGTCTGACACCGACACTCTACTCAGCTTCTCTGCATGGCTCCAACAAAACCAAACCCCCATTGCAACCCAGCCCTAAGCACCGCAGCAGCAGTAATAATTTTCTATTATCATATCCCCGCTCTATCCCTACTTTTCTACCTACCTTAATTTAAAAAAAAAAAAAGAGAAAAGAGATGAGGATGATGATGTCAGCGCCAAAAAAGTATGAATTAATGGAAATGCCGCTTTTTATTTCGTATTTTGTTATGAAGACAAAGCGTTATCCATATTTAATTTGTTTTATTTCAACTTTATTATATTCATTCAATTCTCCGCTCTTTTGCTACTACTAAACGTACACAAAGTCATCCCAATCGCTCGTGTGCATGTATTGGGTGCGTTAGTTGAGGTTAATCATTAACCCTTAAATTCTTAATGCATGCTCGACAATAGAGTATATATTAGTTCAAGCTATACCTAGCCCCAATGGCGGATCCAGAAAATAATGTGAGTGGGGGCGTGCTTAACTTGAGATCTCACTTCTAAGAAAAAATTGCATCTTCCACAATTTTGTTTGAAGAATTTGCTTAGACAAGAAGCTAAAACATATAAAATGTTCTAGAGGTGAATTTTGAACCTTGGACACTCCATTTCATATTCAAGATTCAACCCATTGATCTACTAAACACTTTAGTGATTTATCTATGTACTAATATATTAGTAGAGCGGGTTGAGGGGGGCAGTGGCCCCCACTGCCCCCATTGTGGCTCCGCCACTGCCTAGCCCAAGTTATTTATGAGAAAAGACTTATTAGAGTTGTGCTATATCTCTATATAAAATAAAGCAAAATCAAGGTGAAATTTTTTCCCCTCAATTTGGTGTATTTGAGAATTATGAAATATCAAGGGTTTAGGAACTTCATAATCATCATAAATAATTAAATAAAGATTGAAAGAAAATCAAAGCGAATAATAATCAAAAAGAGTTTAGTGGAGTAGAGAGTAATTCACAAAATTAATTTGAGTAATAATTGTTGTTGATCCATAATTGAAAATTAACATTACAAAATTTATGTTATGTTTCTAAGAGCATCCCCATTAAGAGATAGTTCACAATTTTTTAGGAAAAAATGTCAACATAAAAGAGAGAGAGAGGGAGGAGAGAGGAGGAGTAGGGTGCTCTGCAAAGACCCAAGTTTTTTTTCAGAGTTTGTGCGTCTTACCAAGAGAGAGAAGGAAGTTTGCGGGTCAAATTTGTTTTAAGCTTTGTTTTTTTTTTTAATTTTTTTTCACATATTTTTCTCTCTCCTCTATCTTATTTGGCACCTAAAAACTTGTGTTAAAAAACTTATCTATTGAGGATGCCCATATACGCATGTACTATCTCTACACCAATTGCAAATGACATTAGCAAAGTATGAATGCATTAATTGTGTTCACATTTACTGCAATAAATAAAACATTCTTACAAATTTCAATAACCACATGTTTCAATATTTATATGAACATCTACACATACTTCAACATTATAAATAAGTCATCATCCACAACCAATATAATACTACAATTATGTTTTGATCGTGGTTGAAATTAGGAGGATGATCGTGACTAGAATAGGGGAAAAATATTTTTGGGTGCTTAGATCTCCTATAGAACTTTATACCGTGCGATCTAGGGAAGATGAATATTTCTGGGAGCGGAAGAACTCAGGTAAGTTTTTCTGTTTCCACAGCCATTAATTTCTTTACTAATTTAAAGTATATCAAAAATTTAATTGATAAATTTGTTAAATTAATAATAGTTTGTGCATCGCACTGGAAAATTACTAGTACTTGTATAAGGAAGGTTGGTGTATTTGACCTATCCTCACTTGGAAATTCTCGATCAATAACCTACGTTTTAATCACAATGGCAGGCAGTGTTTGTTAAAACTATCCTATATTCGTAGCTTTGGGACGTTGTTGGCCTTGAATATATAAGAAAAATTATATGGTTACACGCATGCATATCAGGGCCGGATTTTAGGCTGTGCAAGCTGGGCTACCGCACAGGGCCCCCAATTTTAGAGGGGCCCCAATATGTATTTATTGTATTTTAACTTGGAGGTCAAGGGTTCAAAACTTGCATGTATTGATTTTAAAAATTGTGATTTTGGTAAGGCCACATTTATTTACCAGTACAGGGCCACAAAAACTTAAAATACGGCCCTGATGCATATCTATGTTATATTAGCTAGGTTTCTTGTAATTAAAGGTTACAAGCTGTCTTAACCTATAAATATAACCTCAAAATATTAAAAAGATACAAATTAAAATTCCACTTAATTAAATACATTATATTATAGTTATTGGCTCACCTTGAGTAACCAACAACCTTATTTTACTTACATTATACTGTTTTTATCGGAAGCTTGACATGCAGAATCAAGAAGGAGAAAAGAAGGAAAAAAATAATTTTATTGTTATATTCTTTTTGTTACAAAGATTACCAGTAACCTCACATCTTACTTTATATAATAGCAAAATGTTTTTTGCCAATCAATTTCCCGCCTAAATAAAATTGCATCATTTTAAGGTATATAATGCAGCATACTTATCTATTTTCAATACATGTTAATCTACAATTATTGTTATTTAATGATGAAGCAGGTAATACATTCCCGTATTTTTAAGTTAACATTTTATTATATAAATTAATTTTATTGTATATTGTATATTGTTTGATTTCCTAATTTTTAAATTTTTTTTTTATAAAAATGTGTGTGTGTGTGTGTGTGTGTGTGTATATATATATATAAATAATTATTTTAATGTACACTTTTTAAATCTCATGTGGTATGTTATAACACAATTCTTTATAATATATGCTAACAGTATGTGATGTTCGATATAACAACTAATTTAGTATTGTTAAAGAAAAATACATTTCAGAATAAGTTTTAATTTCATGATTAATATTTTATTTTATTGTTTTTAAAATATTATCAATAATAAAGTTACTTAAATTTTATGCCGTGCATCGCACGGGGCAAAAACTAGTATATATAATGAAGATAAAAGTATTGTAACTGAAGTCCTTTATTCTATACTGCTAGAATTTAGGAATGAATGGATGCATGATTTTTGGAGTCTAATATTTAGGAATGAATTGCTGCATGATTTTTGGAGTCTTAGGAATGAATTGTTGCATGATTTTTGAAGTCTAATAGTTTTTACAATCTTTGATTACATTATTGTGCTTAGCTTAAGATTTATGTTGGTTCGTGAATGAATAAATTAAACATCAACAAATTAAAGTGCATGTGTTTCGCAATGAGCATGTAAGTTATGAGAAATTAAATCTGTTTAAATTGTAGTTTTTATCCAAAAATTAAAGAAAAAAAAATGGAGAAGAAAGAGAAGATCAGAATGCATGCAGGAGGCCTGGGAAAGTGACAAACTACTGATCTGATAAATAAAAATAAGGGAAGTTAGAATCTATGCATGCATATAGGATTATTGATAAACGTATGATAGATTTAATTAATTTGGGGTGGCCCGAATTATTAAACCCCATAAAGAACCTGAATAGTAAATAATTAAGTAGATGAAACGATGTCGTAAGGTTGCGGGATCATATATTGTATTATGATAATAGGCATGCTATTACAACGATTGCTTATGACAAAATATGTAAGATAATGAGAATGTGTCTTAATGAGACAAGATAGGAGATTTTTATACAAGCCAAATCCCCAACTTCACCCCCTAAACCGGGGTAGTTAGATCTCACGCTTTGACCGCGTCCCCACTTGGGACCGGGTCCAAAGCGTGGCCGAGTTCGGCATGGCCAAGCTCAATATGGCCGAGCTCGGCCCAGTCGAGC
Source organism: Ipomoea nil (assembly GCF_001879475.1). Lineage (NCBI taxonomy): Eukaryota > Viridiplantae > Streptophyta > Magnoliopsida > Solanales > Convolvulaceae > Ipomoea > Ipomoea nil. Next base: position 448,497 of record NW_017619354.1, read on the forward strand.
CCAACACGGACCAGTCGCCTAGCTGAGGCCCTTGTGGCCCGAGCTCGTCACAGGCAGGGCTCGGCCTATGGCCGACACGACCACGGCCCATTGGAAAATGAAGTCTTCAAATTTGAGGAAAACAAAATCCTTGGTTGGACCAAGGATTTTGTTTTCCATGGAAGATGGAAAGAAAAAGTGAAAAGATTATTTTTCATTGAAGATGGGAAGGAAAAGTCAATAGAATTAGTATTCCCAGTAATTCTTTTTCCACCAACCAAACAATGAAATTCATCTTCTTAGTAATTATTTTTTCATGGAATTCTAATTTCACTTCCCTTAAAATATTTTCCGCTAACCAAACGAGCCCTTATTTCTTCTCCACTTCTTCATTCTCCTTCCGCTATACCCACTTCTTCATTCTCCTTCCTCATCTCCTCTCTCCCGCAGCATCATCCCCTCCATCTCCGCCAGCAGTCCATTGTACGCCTCCATCTCTCTCCATTCCCGGCGACCTCCGTCACAGTTCCATCCCCACCATCCAGCGAATTCCTTCGCCCACTGGGTCTTTTGGTAACCATTTTGTGCTTTAGTGTTTGATATGCTTCCTTGATCTCTGTTTTACTTGTTATAAAGCCATGGTTGAATGCTTCTTTCTTCTATTGTAGTTGATAAGCCCTCTAGGCTCTAGTTCACCACTTCACCCACTGTACGTCCTTCAATTTTGATCTGGTCACCCCTCCAGTGTTCAGAATATTATGTTTGAGAGTACTTAAATTGGGTGCCAGATGATGAATGCATATTCTAATGCTTCATTTCTTTCCAGGAAAATAAAACTAAATATCTATTACAAATACCCCCATGTTTTTTTTTTCCATAAAGATACATCATATGTGACTTCTGTTGTAAACTTGATAAAGGATGTTATCATTCATAATTCATAAATGATTTGTGCTTCAGAAAAGTATAATACCTCTGCTATAAACTTGAAATAATTATATGTGTTCCATGTTTATAATTTGTGAAGCCACATGTATAAGTGTTTTTCAAGATACATATATGTATAAAATTCTTGATTCAAACTAAATTATCTTTATTAATTATATATTTAATTTAATTTATTTTTATAGGTGCTATAGATCAATTGACTAGAGTTGCATTGCCGCTTTTCACCCTGCACGGGAGGTAAGGTGTTTCTATTTTTTTTTATTATTTATTTTTTTGAAAAAAAGGGGAAGGGTGACCCTACGGACCTACTACTCATCATCGGGAGTAGTTAACTTAGCCCTATCATTCTCATTAATTTTATCCGTGCATTACACGTGCAGCACGCACACTACACAAATATATATGAATTAATTGAAGGAATCTAATTTATACTACACACTATTATACATTGCTACTTGATTGCTATACTTGCGTGGCCTTTCATTAAATCTTGCCCACACCTAGACTCCAAGCCTTAACTCTTCCTGTCCCACCCTCCTCCCTCTCTTTCAACCAGGGACGGAGGTAGCCTGGGGGCAGCTGCCTCCACTATCCAAAATCATACAGCCCCAAAACGACGTCGTTTTGGGATTGTAATATATATATATATATATATATATATAATTCCTCTTATTCCTTTAGGCTCCAGTCGTTCACGCAGTGCGCAAAGCTCCTTTTAGTGCTTCTCTCTCTACTGGTCTACGTCGTTGCCTCGCTGGAGTGTGGAGTACTGCAGTCGCCGCTTCTTCCCGTCAAACTCGCCGTATGGTAGCTCTCGAGTTGCATTGTCGCTTTTCACCCCGCATGGGAGGTAAGGTGTTTCTATTTTTATTATTATTATTATTTTTTTTTTTTGGGAAAAAGGGGAGAGGGTGACCCTACGGTCCTACCACTCATCGGGAGTAGTTAACTTGGCCCTATCATTCTCATTAATTTTATCCGTGCATCACATGTGCATTGCACGTGCACTGCACGGATAATTGGGCAATTATTTGTTCGAATTTAAGCAAGGATAACATCAAAAAACATAATTTATACAATTCATTTCATCAATTGCACTATATAATATTAGTTGTTATAATTTATATTTGTATATTGATCAAAATATTCTTAAAGATTATAACAAATCTATTCCGTGCAACGCACGGGTAAAAATACTAGTAATAATAATAATAATAATAATAATAATAATAATAAGGTGGTAAAATGTAATTGTGCACAAAGAAAAAGCCAAAAGACATATTATGGAATAAATTACAATAATAATAATAATAATAATAATAATATTATTATTATTATTATTATTATTATTACTATTATTATTATTATTATTGAATAAATTACAATTATAACAATAATAATAGTGTGCATAGGTTTTGAACTTTAGACCTCAAAATTAAAATATAATAAACACATGTTCCTACCATTTCTTCATGAAGCATTTTAAATTTAATTGAAAACTTTTAATTTTTATTTCTAAACTAACTAGGTAAAAATAAAATATTAAACTTCTAAAATTTGGGACCTGTGCGGTAGCCCAGCTTGCACAGCCCAAAATTCGGGCCTGCACCTCTCATGTGTCAACGCTCTCGTCTTCTATCCCTACGACGAACTTCTACAATAATGTCTTCTTGGAAAACACAGAATAGTAATCCTCATTAGCTACATCGACAATTAAATTATACTCACCTAAATTATCCAGTGACATGTTATTGATATATATGCGTCAATGCTGCATCTCGATTTGATGGTCAGATCGGCTAAAGTGGTCGTCAACTCTAACAAAATATTCCGGAATCCATGCGTCTAAGATGACGACGTCAATTCAACAACAACAACAACAACAACAATACCATTTTGTTCGATTGCATATTTGACATAACCCGTGTACAGATCATGAGTTGGGTTACTGATAACGCGTTTGTCATATCCGATCCGTCGTAAAACCTTACTTTGTAATCATGTGTAACCTCAATGTTCTGGATAGGGATCATCGCGACATAGTGATTATGTCGATTATCTCACAAGTCAATGCATTCTCCATAATACACACTCCAATCTCTAATATTTATGCTCGAACGACCGTCTATGGCATGTAAATCTCGCCTATATGACACAGCTTGCGGGACGTCCTGCACACCCCTAAACTGTCGATAGGGATGGCAATTTCAATCCGACCCGTGGATATCCACCCGAATCCACTCCGCATGGATCGGGTTTTTTTGGGTGATGGTGGGTGGTGGGTCGGGGGTGTGTCTTAAAAAAGAAAACCCGCGGTGGGTCGGGTTGAATTCAGGTTCTATGTACAAGATCCGCCTAGAACCCCACCCGACCCACCATGTGTGTGTGTATATATGTATAATAGTAAAATAAGTACTAGTATGTAGTTATTTATAATAGTTTATATAACTTCGTGTATCTTTTTACTATTTTTTATATCAAAATTACTAAGTTTTTTTTTTAAAAAATAACAATTTAGTTTTTATATTTAAATATTTCCATTATTTATGTTTTAGTATCACTAATGGATTTTATTTTTTTATTATGTGTAAATAATTTAAATATTATTTTTTGAAAAACATAATAAGATGATAAGTGGTGGGTACCCGTAGTGGGCACCCGCACCCGGTGGGAGTGAGAGTGGGTTCTGAAAAAGTCCACCCGATGCGGGTTGGAGGTGAGTGTGGGTGGAAAAAATATAAGGTGGGTCGGGTGATAGATGTAGTCCTCCCTGACCCACACCCGACCCATTGCCCTCCCTAACTGTCGATAAAATTGATCGGAGGATAATTGAGACAAGACTATTTGAACATTTAAATTTGAGTAGTCAAAAATCAATATTCAAAGTTCAGCCTAGCATAACTAAAATAAAATTGAAATTGAAACTCGACCAAACTTTTAAACTCAATAAAATTTTGTTATTTTTATACACAAAATGGTAATATAAATATTTTACAATTAAATATCATAACAAAATTTAAAATTATATTTCAATTATGATTATTTTATAATATATAAATATATTAACTAAATCTATACTATATAAAAATGTAGTAGCTAAATTTATAAAATTATATATAAAAAAAAAATACGATGACAATTTGATTATTTTTTGTATTTAGAAAAATACAATAGCATGTAATTGAATCATTTTAACTTAGCCAAGCACCTTGTGTTCAGATGGCATGTAGTGACCTCTCCCATGTGGGAGGTTATGAAATCGAGCTTCAGTAGAGGCGTTGTTGGCTCTTTGTACTTCATTAATTTGAGAAAGTATATTTGAATAGGTACTACAATGTAATAGAGTCAAAAGCATTAAAAAAAACAATCATTTTGACTTGTTTTGTTATTTGGATCATTCTTGGCAACCAAGTAGGATATAAATCAACAAAACATTACGGCCCTGTTTGGTAAAAAAATTGGCCTATAAGCCAATTTTGACTTATTTGACCACTATTAATTATTTGATTTAGTTAAAATATAAATATAAGTGTTTGGTTAATTAGATTTTTGCAACTCTAAAATGTTAAAATTCAAAAGCTACTCCAAACAACTTTTTCAATTGACTTTTTCATAAAAGAAATTATACCAAACAACTATTAGCTAACAGCTAAGAGAAAATTTCAATTTTGATCCACTGACTATTGGGGTTGTGTTAATTGCAACACTTGACTTTCAAAAATGTTAATTTAGTACCTTGACTATGCAATTTCTATCAATTTTGGTCACGCCGGCTAAATTACCGGCCAAATCTCACCGAAAAATTTAATAGGTCAATTTATGAGGGTATTTTAGTAATTTTACTCCTCTTTTTTCTTCTCCAATGATATTCCCAATTTCCGGCGATGACTTCTTTCTTCTCCTATGTGCAAGATTGTCTTCGCCATCTATCGCAACATCCACGGGATCGAATCGCCGATGTTCAGCACCCCATTGAGCAACAACAGCCCGTTTATCATCTTCTTGAACTCATTGGGGCTCACAATTGCTCCTTCTGACTCATTCAAGTAACTCCTCCCGAGCACCATCCGGCTAATCACGTTCAAGCTGAGGGTGGACAAGTAGTCCTTCAAGAGAATTGGTTTATGGGCAGAGGATGCGGTGTAGAGCTCGCGGAGGATGGATTTCAATTCCTGGGATCAGATGTACTCGTAAGAATCAAGGCGCTTGGCGCTGAATAGCTCCATGAGGCACATTCGCCGAGCCTGCCGCCAGTACGGGCCGTACGGGGACCAAGTAATATTGGAATAATTATACGTTGTGTACTTTCCGACGGCAGTTTTGGGTCTGATAGAATAACACATTACAAATGAACAGATTGATCAGAATATGAGTTTGCATTTTCAATTCCCAGGAAATTATCTTACTATTACCTGTCAACGAAGTTGATGTCCATGGTTTTAAGGAAAGTCTTTGCCATTTCTACGGAGGACCCAACCACCACTGGGAAGGACCCAAACTGGAGCTGCATGATGGGGCCGTATTTGAGCGACAAATCGTGGATGGAAGGGTGAGGGAGGGCGCCGATGAGGTTCAAGTTTCCGATGATGGGCCATGGCTTTGGACCAGGCGGTAGATGAAGCTTTCTCCGGCGGAGATGTTTAGCGAGGAGGAGAAGTGCAATGGTGGACAGCCAGGCTGCTGCATAGGCAATCCAAGTTGGGGCCTCCATGGAACAATGAAATCAAAACAATAATTTAAAGAAGATGAGAGGATTGAATTGAATGGGAGGAGAGGAAAGCGAGGATGTTGCGATAGATGGCGAAGACAATCTTGCATATCGGAGAAGAAAGAAGTCATCGCCGGAAATTGGAAATATCATGGGAGAAGAAAAAAGAGGAGTAAAATTACTAAAATACCCTCATAAATTGACCTATTAAATTTTTCCGGTGAGATTTGGCCGGTAATTTGGCTGGCGTGACTAAAATTGATAGAAATTGCATAGTCAAGGTATTAAATTAACATTTTTGAAAGTCAAGTGTTGCAATTAACACAACCCCAATAGTCAGTGGACCAAAATTGAAATTTTCTCTAACAGCTAATTTACCAAACACTTTTATACAACAGCTAATGTTATCAACTAGTTATACCCTCTAATTAACACAATCAGCTAACAGCTAACAGTTATAAGCTAACAACCATTTACCAAACAGGGCCTATAAGGTGACACCTCAATATCAGTAACCTAACGTTTATTTGTAATAACAAGTCAAAACAATTTAGGATGTCCAGTGTTTGATTCATGAGTTTACACACTAACTAGCTAGAAATGAGAATAAAAATCAGAGTTAGTGCTTGGTTGATAACTTTTTAAAAAATAACTATAGGATTTGATTACCTATTAAATTAAAAACTCAATTCCCTAATTAAAAATGGGTATCATTCCATCTTATTGGTAATCTGATTTTTAAGTTTGGATTAATACTTATAGATTTTTGTTTTGATTTTTTTTTTTTCATATTAGTGCTTTGGATGTCATTATATTATGATCAATTGCCTTAATTTTTTTATTTTTTTTTGTACTTTTAAAACCTTTATTCCCATTATAGAGTCATACATAACCAAAAATCAATATTGTTAATTAATCAATCCGATTCCACCATACTACCAAACATGCAAATTACTTTCACCAAAACCCATTACCATTACCAAATATTTGATTCACATTTCGATTGCAATTTCCATGTGCGAATCAAACACACCATCAAGTTTAGGGGTGTATGTGTTTGGAGTTTATTGTAATTTGATTATCTAATTGTACTTTTTAATAGCTCTAGAGCTTATTCGATCTGCATTCCAATATTTAAAACAACTTAATTAGAATCATTCTTTTAAAAGGTTGAACTCCAAACGACAGTGCATTTGGGAGGGTGTAAATAAACTACAGACCTGAGGTAGCTCCCACCGCTGGTGAGACTCAATCCATGATCATTCTTTCAAAGTTTCACATCTATGACCAATTGAGCTTCTCATGCAGGTACTGGTCATATGTTCAAGTCAAGTATTAAGATGTTTGAATTTAGCTCAATTGAATTGGTTACTCAAACTATTCAAGCTTGAGCTTAAATTGGTAGTAAACAAATTAAATTGAATTCAAACATTTGTTGGATTGGAAGTGGGGTTTTCCTTTTTTCTTTTTAACGTTTGTTTATTAATATTGTAATTCAATTGTTGTAAGTTAAGAAAGACTAGAAGTAAAGAGATCGATCCTTGACTTTAGATATGTGCAGTTTTAAATCTTCAAGCCCTCATTTTTGAAGGTGTCAATAATTCAACAAGAAAATTAGTCACTATGTCTGACGGTGAAAACATTGAGTTACACTAAAAAAAAAAAAAATAAAGGGGGTGGGGGAGGGGGGGAGGGGGTGGGGTTGAAAGACTAGACGTAAAGGGATCGATCCTTAACTTGTATGTATAGTTTTAAATTTCCAAACCTGTTCCATCTTTAGAGGTGTCTACAATTCAATGAGGAGATTAATCACTATGTTTGACGGTGAAAATCTTGAATTACTCTAAAAAAAACAAAAAACAAAAAAAACAAAAAAACAAAAAAGGAAAAGGGGGAAGGGTGGAAAGACTAGACGTAAAAAGACATTTATGGGTAGAAACTTGAGAGTTTGAGGTAAGAAAATAGCATAGGCAACGATTGTAGGTGAAAAGTGATACCATTTGAAATCGTATACCTACCTATATCATTGTTTCCAATCATTTTTAGTAAGTTCAAAAATGTTATGAACAAGTGGATGCAAATCCCTTATACTCCACGCATGTTTTTGGAAAAACACAACTCCACACTACACATATTCTACATAAGTTATATTACTTTATATACTTTATATGATGACATTGTTAACAATAAACATCTAAAATAATAAGTGCATTTAATTGATATATAATACTTTTTTCCTTTAAATTATTGAATTTGCTCATATAAGAAACAAGTTAAGTTATTTACAATTCAACTTTAGTAATATTTAATTCAATATCATCACTTTATCCTTTTACATTTTTTGTACACTTATATCAACTAATTTAATAATTACTTTCAAAAAAAAAATTTAATAATTAATTTTACCAAAAATTTCAATTTCAATTAGTTATTATTGCCTACATTCATTTTTAACCTTCAAAGAAAGATAAAAAAGAAAAGATTAGGCGAATTATCGCATATATCGCCATTTCAAATGAGTGGTCATAGATATTCTGATAATTATAATTTGGATTTTTATTGTTATATTCAGTAACGAAGTGGGGGAAGTTGTGATCCAACGTGGGCAGTGTAGGGCCCGCCATATCCACCGACCGTGATCAGACTCTACCAGAAGCATGTTTGGTAGTCGCATACCGCATAGACAACAACGTACACTCCTCACCTTTCTGTTCACGTTTCTCATTTCCTCAATAATCCTTTTTTTTTTTTATGTCCAAACAAAGCCCTATTATATATTCTCTCTTATACTCTTCTCGTAAACACGAAGTATTCATCTCTCAGTACCAGAGTGCGCAGGTTAAGCTGCAGAGTGCGTAGGATAAGGCCAGTTGTGAGGATGGATCGGAAACGCGCTCTTCTCATTGGTTTTGTCTGCGTAATCGTCGCCGGTGTCGGAGGTCAGGCTCCGGCTGCCTCTCCAACCACCACCCCGGCACCGTCAACTCCGACTACGCCCGCTTCTTCTCCTCCGCCAACTACTGCTGCTCCGCAGCCAACCTCCGCGCCTCCTCCTCCACCGGCTACTCCCACCTCTCCTCCACCACCACCGGCCGCTACTCCTGCACCCGCACCTCTCGCCGCCGAGCCGCCTGCTCAGGTTCCTTCTCCAGCTCCTGCTCTAAGCAAGAAGCCGGCATCTCCATCACCATCGCCTCTGGCGCTGAGCCCTCCTTCACCACCAATCGGCGCTCCGGGACCGAGCCTCGGAGCTGTTTCTCCTGCCCCTTCAGCGACAGATCAGGTATGTATTTGCTTCCTAAATTCTAAACATTCAATGTCGTCCATTATCTCGTATTTGCCATTGTCGTCTCAATACCATTAGTTCTACGGTTCTAGTTAAGATGTCTTGTCTGTTTTAGGCGTATAGTAGTACACCTGTGAGTGCGTTTGCTAAGATAAACGCCTTCTCGTCTACTGTGTCTGTGTGGCCTCGCTTTTCAAAACTCGGGGATTACGCTTCCTAGGTTAGGCGTAGGCCAGTCCATGTTAGTTTTATAGGTTACTGTCTATATCTATATGGCTATATGCATACACATTTCAATTCTTGCTTGTTATATACTCTCTATTTTTATTCACCAAAAGAAAATATACTCTCTATTTTTATTCCATTTTGGAATAAGGTTCAAATTGGCCACTGAACATAATCTGAAAATGCAATTAGGCCACTGAACGAACAAAAAGTGCAATTAGGCCACTGAACACTCCAAAAACGTACAATTAAGCCACTGAACTCTCCAAACGTATGCAATTTCACCGGATAGCAGGTTACCATCAATTTTAGCAGGTTACCTGCTTACGTGGCAGCTGAGTTGACATTTTTAATAATTTTTAATAATTAATTTTAATAATAAATTTTATAAAAAATTGAAAGAAAATTAAATAAAAAATAAAATAAAGTCATTTTTATTTTTTTAAAAATTTTTTAAATAAAAATTTATTATTAAAATTTATTAAAAATGCCAACTCAGCTGTCACGTAAGCTGATAACCTGCTAAAATTGAGAGTAACCTGCTATCAGGTGAAATTGCACATTTTTGAAGTGTTCAGTGGCCTAATTACACTTTTTTTTTGTTCAGTGGCCTAATTGCATTTTCAGGTTACGTTCAGTGGCCAATTTGAACCTTATTCCTTCCATTTTTATACATTGATGTGACAATTAAACATTAGTTATCTTCATCTTATATGTTTTTAAAAAAATGTCAAAAATAGAATTCTGGAGTTTGTATTATAATTCAATTATATATATATATATATATATATATATATAATATAGTATAGTATAGAATAGTGGGATGTATTCTGATATAATTTTTGATTGATGGTTTTGTGGATTGTTGTTACAGAGTGGATCAGAGAGGGTGAGATCGATGAAGAAGATTGTTGGAAGCGTTGGCGTTGGGTGGGGTCTCCTGTGTTTGGTGATTTAGATTAGTTGATGTGGTTTACATTTTGGGACTAAAAATATGAATTGGCTGGCCCTAAGCTAGCTTTACTAGCTAGGATTTTTTTGATGGGAGGCACCATTTTGTATTGATGCTTCAATTCAGTCTATGATTACTATTTTCACCACTTTTATCCATTTTCTTGTCTCTCCTATAATTTATATGTTTATCTGCGATATGTTAATCTTTAGTTGTTAACGGAACACTTTATTCTTTTATCAAATTCTACTCAATGTGTATTAAGGTGAATGAAATTCAACTTGAAATTTGTTCAAACTAGTATTTGTCCCGTGTAATGCACGGAAAATATGTTATAAAAATATACCTTATATGAGGTTTATTCATATATAAAATTTTTGTTATTTAATAATTATTATGTGTGAATTCCTATGATAAAATTATGAACATAAATATATTTACAATTAAAATAATATTTAAAGTGGGTGATTACTACAAATCTTAAACTATATTAAAAATTTAGTACATAGTATTTAATATTACAAATTTTTAAGAATTTAGTAAACTACAATAGTAATTGAATTACAATTTTAGAGTCACCACGGATCAAAATTTTTAGACCTTTGAGATTTCTAACTTTAGATGTAGCAACATACAATTGACCTTTAAAGACCAAAATCACAATCTTAGTTCGAATATTGATTTTTTCTTCCAAATACTATCGAATTAAGTGTGTAATCAATAAAAGATGAGAACTAATAATTTGAGAATATAATCTTAATGTTACTAAGCCAACTTCACGTCAATTAAGTTGGAAAGTGTTGTTGGATAGTATCCGATGAATCCACGAATAACGCATCTTTGTCTCCGTAGTCCTTAATATGCACATCAACAATCTTAAATATTAGGTCGCCTAGCTATGCCATATATTAATTTCAAACTTATGAACTTTGGGGTTGCATGCAATAAAAAGTATATTTTAAATATACTAAGAGTACATTATATATGTATGTAAGGTACTTTCAATATAAAAATAATGAATTTTTAATATATTAAAATGTATTTGATATTCATGATCCATAACTTAAAAAAAAACGTGATGGCATTTTTGTAAATAATTGAACATCGAAGTGCAAGTAAAATCACTTACAAGTACACCTACTTTCACCTTAAGTGCATGTAATTTTGCCTTGTTAGCATTCACTTCCCGCAAACATTCATGCACCTGGGTGTGCTTATAACTATAGGTGCAACTATTTATAATTATAGGTGCAACTACTTATAACAATAGGTGCACCTACTTTCACCTATAAGTGCATGCAATTTTGCCTTGTTAACATTCATTGATCTGAGTTCAGCGGGTAGTAATACCCATGAAAACCACCCGCAAACATTCATGCACCTAGGTGCAACTATTTATAACTATTTGTGCAACTACTTAGAACTATAGGTGCAACTACTTATAACTATCGGTGCACTTAATATTGATGCTCAGTGTAAATTTTTACTTGCACCTATAATACATTTTACATGCACTTGTAATACATTTTACTTGCACATCGATGTTCAATTATTTACAAAAATGCCACCATACTTTTTTTTAAAAATCAGTGTTTCTCATCCATTAGATTTGGACACGTGAACGGATAGAATTCATTCCTATTTCGCGCCTGGGCGAAGCATTCGCACCTGCGTGCGATTATATATATATATATATATATATATATATATATATATATATATATATATATATATATATATATATATATATACACTAATAAGAGCCCAAGAGAGTTAGGCCTATAATGGGTAGAAAAAATGGCGGTCAAATTTTTTAATCAAATGAATGGTTCAGATTGATCAGATTTTAACTTTTCCTTAAGATTTCCTAATTTATCCTTAATGAATATGATTATCCGTTAACTTTTCCGTTAAATATTATCTTTTGGGAAAATGGCACTTTTTCCCCCTGAGTTATATACCTATAGCATTTTTACCCCCTAAATTATTGAAGTGGTTGTTTTCCCTCCTGAAATGTTAAATGGACATATTTACCCTTCAACTAAATATTTAATTTATTTTTTTTCTCCAACAAATTATGACCATAATTTGGTTCAAACCAAACAAACACTATAGCAACCAAATCGAAATATTCCAATTACAATTTAGAATCGAAATCCGATATTTAGAGTTTATTAAAATCGTGAACCAGAACGGACGGTTCATGTTCCGAACTGAAAAAATAAAATACATATATTGTTGAATTTATACTATTTTAAAATAAAAAATAAAATTTTAAAATAAAGACGGTTCAAAATCGTGAATCGGATCCAGAACCGCCGGTTCACGGTTCAAGATTCAATTTTTTTGATACATAATTTTAATAAATTGACATTTAAATATTGGATTCTAGATCTGAATTATAACCGAAAACTATTAATTCGATTGCTATAGTATCCGGTTCAATTCAAACCGAACCGTGGTCATCCCTACGTATACGCAATAATTTGTTGGAGAAGTAAAATAAATAAAATATTTACTTTAAGGGTATAAATGTCAATTAAATATATCAGGGGGAAAAATCACCACTTTTAGAATAACTGAGGGGGCTAATGTGCTTACCTAAATAATTGAGGGGGAAAAAGTGCTATGAGTATATAACTCAGGGGTAAAAAGTGCCATTTTCCCTTATTTTTTCCGTTAATTTCTATTAGTTCACCGTTAACTTACTCATTGATTTCAATAAGAAAGGTCTTAGGTTCGAACCTCATCTCAATCAAAGTTGGCATAATTAGTACTCTATTTTACTCTTATTAAATTAAAAATAATAATGTAGTAGCTACAACAAAAAATAATACATATGCATTTCTTTAATTTAGAATTATGTGTCTACAATGTCTTTATTCAAAAAAAAAAATTATCCATTATCAATAAATTAAATAAAAGAAATAATTTCATTAGTTATATTGTATTTATTTTTCTCCAATATAAAAAATTATTTGCATTCAAATTCATCAATTGATTATATTCGCTACATTGTCCCTACAATGTCTTTATTAAAAAAAATATTCATTATCAATAATTTAATTAAGAGAAATAATTTTATTAGTTATATTGTCTTTATATTTCTCAAATGTAAAAATTCTTTACATTCAAATTCATCAATTGATTACTACATTGTCTATTATCTTTTTTTTGTGCACTGTTTTTAAATTAAATATCAAAGTTATAATACAAAATAATGCAATATATTTATTTACCAAGTATTTTATTAATACTATGAAAAAATTTAAAAAATATAATTAATAAAGCCAATCATATTAACTACTTAGAATTTGTTGACAAAGAGAGTATTCAAATCACACAACAAATTGAAGTGAGAATTACATCGCAACGTCCTTGTTTGACAATAGCTGTTAGCGGATTATATTAGCGAATTTGACCAGCGAATTATATCAAACGGTTGGTAAAAAGATATTTGAAAAAATTAGTTGTTTAGATTAACATGTAAAATGATCTAAGAGTATACATATATTTAATAATAATAATAATAATAATAATAATAATAATAATAATAATAATAATAATAATAATAATAATAATGATAATGATGACTATAATCTACTATCTACTATCTACTATACTAATAAGAGCCCAAGAGAGTTAGTCCTATAATGCGTAGAAAAAATGGCGGTCAAATTTTTTAATCAAATGAATGGTTCAGATTGATCAGATTTTAATTTTTCCTTAAGATTTCATAATTTATCCTTAATGAATATGATTATCCGTTAACTTTTCTATTAAATATTATCTTTTCCGTTAATTTCTGTTAGTTCACCGTTAACTTACTCATTGATTTTAATAAGAAAGGTCTTAAGTTTGAACCTCATCTCAATCAAAGTTGGCATAATTAGTACCCTATTTTACTCTTATTAAATTAAATAATAATATAGTAGCTACATCAAAAAATAATACATATGCATTTCTTTAATTTAGAATTATGTGTCTACAATGTCTTTATTCAAAAAAAATTATTCATTATCAATATATTAAATAAAAGAAATAATTTCATTAGTTATATTGTATTTATTTTTCTCCAATATAAAAATTCTTTGCATTCAAATTCATCAATTGATTATATTCGCTACATTGTCCCTACAATGTCTTTATTAAAAAAAATATTCATTATCAATAATTTAATTAAGAGAAATAATTTTATTAGTTATATTGTCTTTATATTTCTCAAATGTAAAAATTCTTTACATTCAAATTCATCAATTGATTACTACATTGTCTATTATCTTTTTTTTGTGCACTATTTTTAAATTAAATATCAAAGTTATAATACAAAATAATGCAATATATTTATTTACCAAGTATTTTATTAATACTATGAAAAAATTAAAAAAAATATAATTAATAAAGCCAATCATATTAACTACTTAGAATTTGTTGACAAAGAGAGTATTCAAATCACACAACAAATTGAAGTGAGAATTACATCGCAACGTCCTTGTTTGACAATAGCTGTTAGCGGATTATATTAGCGAATTTGACCAGCGAATTATATCAACAGTTGGTAAAAAGATATTTAAAAAAATTAGTTGTTTAGATTAACATGTAAAATGGTCTAAGGGTATACATATATTTAATAATAATAATAATAATAATAATAATAATAATAATAATAATAATAATAATAATAATAATAATAATAATAATAATAATAATGACTATAATCTACTATCTACTATCTATCTACTATCTACTATACTAATAAGAGTCCAAGAGAGTTAGTCCTATAATGAGTAGAAAAAATGGCGGTCAAATTTTTTAATCAAATGAATGGTTCAGATTGATCACATTTTAATTTTTTCTTAATATTTCCTAATTTATCCTTAATGAATATGATTATCCGTTAACTTTTCTATTAAATATTATCTTTTCCGTTAATTTCTTTTAGTTCATCGTTAACTTACTCATTGATTTTAATAAGAAAGGTCTTAGGTTTGAACCTCATTTCAATCAAAGTTGGCATAATTAGTACTCTATTTTACTCTTATTAAATTAAATAATAATGTAGTAGCTACAACAAAAAATAATACATATGCATTTCTTTAATTTAGAATTATGTGTCTACAATGTCTTTATTCAAAAAAAAAAATTATTCATTATCATTAAATTAAATAAAAGAAATAATTTCATTAGTTATATTGTATTTATTTTTCTCCAATATAAAAATTCTTTCCATTCAAATTCATCAATTGATTATATTCGCTACATTGTCCCTACAATGTCTTTATTAAAAAAAATATTCATTATCAATAATTTAATTAAGAGAAATAATTTTATTAGTTATATTTTCTTTATATTTCTCCAATGTAAAAATTCTTTACATTCAAATTCATCAATTGATTACTACATTGTCTATTATCTTTTTTTTTTTGTGCACTATTTTTAAATTAAATATCAAAGTTATAATACAAAATAATGCTATATATTTATTTACCAAGTATTTTATTAATACTATGAAAAAATTTAAAAAATATAATTAATAAAGTCAATCATATTAACTACTTAGAATTTGTTGACAAAGAGAGTATTCAAATCACACAACAATTGAAGTGAGAACTAACTCGCAACGTCCTTGTTTGACAATCAGCAGTTAGCGGTTAGCGTTAGCGGATTATATTAGCGAGTTTGACCAGCGAATTATATCAACGGTTGGTAAAAAAGATATTTGAAAAAATTAGCTGTTTAGATTAACATGTAAAATGGTCTAAGGGTATACATATTATAATAATAATAATAATAATAATAATAATAATAATAATAATAATAATAATAATAATAATAATAATAACAACAATTGTTTTAAAAAAATAAAAAATTAAAAAATATAATTAAGTCAATCATATTAACTACTTGGGGGATTTATGGACAAAATGATTATTCAAATCACACAACAAATTAAAGTGAGAAACTATCTCGTAATGTCCTTGTTTGACAATCAGCAGTTAGCTTTTCAATATTAGTATATATTTAATATTTTATGCCCTACTTTTTATTTGCTCTTCTTATGTCCCGTATTTGGTTTCAACCATACCTATACAATTATTTTATTGACAATTATAATCAATCTTGACTATATTATCTTGCATTTGTAAATTTAAAATTGCCTATTTAAATATGCAAATTTAACATTCAATTATCTATGCATGAACAATTCCAATATAATCTTGCCTTCATATACTTTAAAGTACTTATTTAAAAAAATATATATTGAGCATTATTCCAATCGCGCAATGCGCGTAAAAAACTAGTATATATATATATATATATATATATATATATATATATATATATATATATATATATATTAGAAACTGTCAGTGGAAATTATTATCATTATTATTATTCCATTCTGGATATAAAAAAATTATTACAATTATTATTATTATTGTTATTGTTATTATAATTAACAATATTATTATGGTCTTGTGAAAATTAAATGTTGATTATCACCATTTAATTTTCACAAGACCATATAGCTTTATTATATATAGGATAAGGAATTGATCGTGATGCTAACACCACAATGTAGCTCAAAATCAATGGGCTAGCTCGATAAACTTGAAAATTTTTAGGGTTAGGTCCAAGAAATTTTAACCTGATAAACTTGAAACCACTAAATCCAGTGGCCCAAACGGGCTAGTCCGATAGTTCGAGGCACTTAAAGACTATTCTTTATTTCACAAGTGATGTGCAATAAAATATATAAGAAATTTATATGCAAACTATCTTTAGTAATTTTTATTAATTTTTTAAATAAAATTTTAATAAATTTATTACAAAAATAAAATATTTTTTATGAAAAAATAAAAATGAAAAAAAAATATTATAACTATTATATTATAGTGTAAATATATTAATTATTTTTAGTAAAATTAACTTAATACTTTGGGATTGCTATAATGAAATTAGTGAGTGTGAAAAATGAAAACTGAAAAATAGAGTTATATTGTCAAATGAAGCTAAAGTGTAATCATAATGATACCTACTTTATATACTACAATACTATATTTACCATGGTCCACAACAAAACTTGCCGGTTGAGATAGGGATGGCAATGGGTCGGGGAGGGCTACATCCATCACCCGACCCATCTTATATTTTCTCCACGAACCCACCCCGAGGTGGACTTTTTCAAAATCACCCCACCCCACTGGGTGCGGGTGCCCACTACGGTCTACGGGGGTACCTACCATTTATCATCTTATTATTTTTTTAAAAATAATATTTAAATTACTTACCCATAATAAAATAATAAATTTTATTAGTGATACTAAAACATAAAATAATAGAAATATTTAAATATAATAACTAATTTTTAAAAATCAACTTAGTAGTTTAAATATAAAAATTAGTAAAAAAATACACGGAATTATATAAATTTTTAGATAAATTTACTTTTTTAAGGTCCACACCCAACTCATCACTCACTATCACTTTAAAAAAAAACTCGATCCATACTAGATAAATTCGAATTGATACATGCGGGACGGATTGAAATTATCATCCTCTGTAGAGATGGAGATGATTAATGAGAGGACAGGAGTAATGTATGTGGGGAAGGGAGGGACGTCGTTACATAGTAACTGATCGAGGGAGGTACATGCATATTACAGCTGTTGTCTACCTAGCTAGCTACCCCCATTGCAATATATTTATATATGGATTGTATCATCTCCATTAATTACTTGACTTCACACTGTCGTTAATTATCAATAGAAAACACTTTTATGTTTTAGAAAATAAAAATTAAGAGAGGGGTTTGGGTCGGAGCTGAGCGAGAGGTGTCGTCGTCTACACTACTCAATCTGATCTATAAATAGCTGCCCTCCCACGCCACACTGCTGCACCCACCCAACCTAGCATATAATAATATTCAGGCAATATAATACACATACATTACACAATATTCTTGGATCATCGGAAAAGAAAGATAGATGATGATGATGAGAAGGAGGAGCTTACTTGCCTGCAGCTTTTTCCTAGTGCTGCTGCCTCTTCTTCTCATCACCTCCTCCGCCTTTGATTCCGCCGTGGCACCCTCAGGTACCGGTGACCTGACACTGATATTATTTGTTAGAACCAATTCAAGCGCTACTATTATTATGCCAAAAGTTATAGTGCCGCTAGTAATTAAAGAAGTTATATTATAACTTTATTTTTTTATTTTTGAAAGGTAAGACGTTAGATTTAGCCTTTCTGGTCTATGCTCAACAATCTCTTAGCCACCCAGTTCAGCCCAACAAGCTAAGCTAGCATCCTGTTTTGTTTAGTTGTAGATGGAAGAATAGATCTGTACTGTAATGCATATAATATATATATATATATATGTATGGATGTTTTAATTGGTATTGTAGGTTATTGTTCTGGGAAGTGCAGCGGTCGATGCGCGAAGGCTGGGGTGAAGGATAGGTGCATAAAGTACTGCGAACTGTGCTGTGCCAAATGCAAGTGTGTGCCTTCTGGGACTTACGGCAACAAGCACCAGTGCCCTTGCTACAGAGACTTGAAGAACTCCAAGGGCAAACCAAAATGCCCCTAAGCTAGCTAATATATCATTTCATATGTATTCCAACTATTTCTTTCTTTCTCATTTCTCATTTCTCATGCCAAATAATTAAGCTAATAAGCTTTGGATTTATTCTCTTTTACTACTTCAATTCGATCTGCTAGGATTTTGATCTTAGCTTAATTATATTGCATTGTACTGATCGAGTTAGTAGTTATATATGTTGTTGTTGTTTGATCTTATGGTTCTTGTACTCATCGCTTCCTGCCAGGCTACTGCATCTCATCTGATTACTAAGGTTGTTTAATTTGATTGTTTGATGGTACAAAATATGCCAAACACTGCACGCAATCAAAAAGTATTGATAACTAAATTGAATATTTTTTATTTTACTTCGAATCGCAGAAAAATAAAAAGATTTCTTTTTTTGAAAACCAGAAAAAGAAAAAGATTTTTAGGTTATTCCAATAGAGTTCTATTGTATGTGTTATCCATCTCTATCACCCACTTTTAAGTGGAGTAAAAATTAAGAGGTAAATAGTCATTTCAGTATTTCTCAATTTTAAAATTAGGTTATATATTCAATATATAATGTTTAATTTGAAACTAGCTAGGGATAGAACAAGATAATTTTATTAGGAGAGGGGGAAGTTCATAGTTAGTTTTGGCCAAGTGCGGTATTATAGGCAAATTATGTTGTGGACACGTGTTCAAAACGGCGTCGATTTTGAGAACATGAATTTTGTGCGTTTTGGTGCACGGTATAATTTGTCATTATGAACATGAATTTTATGCATTATAAACATAAATTATGTGTATTGGACCAATATTCATAGTGCACCGTGGACCCTGGTCCACGATATAACCATTGTTAGTTGAGTGACTTTTTTGACCCTTATTTTAAAAAAAAAAAGAAAAAAAAAACTCTGTAAATCATGGCCCCCAAAGCCATAATTTCGCATACCAAACACGGCATTAATGAATTGGACTGTAGCCGACAACGTACTAGCGTAGTGAAAAGCCATGTGCTTTGAAAGTAACACAATATCCAGGACTTATTTGTATTTATTAATTGAAAATTTTTTACTTTTTCAAAAATAAATAAATAAATAATATGTTGAAGTTGAACAATTAAGAAATAACGAAGAATTTTTATGTGTCATCATATGCTTATTAATAAAAAGTTGTTAATAAAGTTATTTATGTTTATCTCAATCTGTGTTGATGGTATGATATTGCAATACATAAAAAGTTTGATCATATTAGTTCATGCTTAAAAATGAAGTTTGAAATGAAAAATTTGGAGAAATTATATATCTTGACATGCAGATCAAGTATTTCCTTGAAGAAATTGTATACACCAATTAGCCAATCTTGAAAATACATTTGACTTGTTTTATATGGATAGATATCATATATGTACTTAGACTCAAAGAAGAAAACAAGGATATTTTGGAATAATAGTCCATTAATTACTTAATTGTCATTGGAGCACCACTTTACGACCAGAAATTCTATAATTGCAACATGTCTTATATTTGCAATGAAATTGATGGCAACATTTAGTGCTCCACCTATAATGAAATATTGGAATAATGTTTTACATATTTTCTGATATCTTCGAGATACAAAGATTTTGACATTTATGTGATAAATCAATATATGATTTTGATGGATGGGCTACTTGAGTACGTATTAGTTATTTTATTTGGTCCCCATGATGCCAAGTCTCAAGCTTGTTATGTTATGTTATGTTTTTACCCCACTATCCTATATCTAAAAACATAATAAGTCTCAATCAAAGTTATATCCATAATTTATGTCCATGTTTTTAGTACTAACCATTTTGTACATTGTGCTTTTAGAGTTGTACTATACAATTTTTGGACAAAAATACCCTTATAGTTATAACTTCCTTTATTTTTTTCATTACTTTTACCATGCACATGCATCCACCATATCTTTTCTTATATTCTTTAATTATAATAATATTTTTAGATATTGTATATTGAATTAAGGGAAAATGGCACTTTTTCACCCTGTGTTGTTTACTAATAGTATTTTTTCCCCCTGTGTTGTTTATGTAACCACTTTATCCCCCTCAATTGTTTTTAAAGTGGCTATTTTCCCCCCTCTCCGTTAAGTAAGTGTTAGGGATGTTAAATATGAGGGTAAAAATGACATTTCAATTATTATTATTATTATTATTATTATTATTATTATTATTATTATTATTATTATTAATGAATTTGGTTTGCAATATAACTGTGCATTTTAGACATGGAGTACTGCAATATATTAGGGCGTTGGGTGGAACTTATTATTGTTATTATTATTATTATTATTATTATTAGCAATGAATTTGGTTTGCAAACTGCACTATATTAGAGCGTTGGGTGGGGTCGTTCATTAATAATAATAATAATAATAATAATAATAATAATAATAATAATAATAATAATAATAATAATAATAAGTGAAATGTCATTTTTACCCTCATATTTAACATCCCCCTAACACTTACTTAACGGAGAGGGGGAAAAATAGCCACTTCAAAAACAATTGAGAGGGATAAAGTGGTTACATAAACAACACAGGGGGAGGATGTGCTATTAGTAAACAACACAGGGGTAAAAAGTGCCATTTTCCCTTGAATTAATATAATAAACAAATTTTATTTCATTTAGATTTTAATTAGTAAAAATTTGTTAGTTATTTTTAAAAATATAAATATGGATATATGTTTTTGCGCATCACACATAGTATATACTAGTAAGGACAATAAAGATTGTATTGCACAAATGATAGATGAGTATATGTTTAGGAATATTTGACAAAATATATAGCATCAAGATTCAATGTAATCCACGTGAACTCCAGAAGAGTCACAAGATTATTATACATAAGGTTCGCTCTAGTGACAATCTAGCATATTTGCCCACAAAATCATTTTCTACACTTATTTTTTGAAAAAAACAATGTTTTTATATAAGAGCGTGTAGGCTTAAGATTATCATATTTATAGGAAGCGACATTTACTTGAATCAATCTTGAAGATTGGACTTGAATCAATCTTGATGATTGTTCCTTTTATTGAGTTTTGATATAATTTTTTTTTAATTAAATGTTTTTAACATGCCTGCTAGTAGAAGTGCAACGTAGCATGAACACACATACACCATGTACTCTTTTGAGTAATGTCCAAGAGAGAGTGTTGTAAATAAATAATATATGTAGAGATTACTGGAAACATTATATTATGGTAATGCATCTTCATCTTTTATAGACTTCTTGTTGAACTAAAACTCTATCTATACATATCATGTATATATTGGATTGAAGAATGAATAAATATATATGTGGAATATGATATAGTAAATTAGTAATGTCCAAGGAGTCGGGGAGTGTTGTAATATGTTGACATTACTAGAAATATTATATTATGATAATACATTTTTATCCTTTATAGATTTGTATTTAAGCTAAAACTTTATATATATCATGTATATATTAGATTGAAGAATGAATGAATATTAAAATATTGATAATTTCCACTGTATTTCTGATTCACACGATGATACACTTTAATTCACAACAAGCTAAACATTTTTTTAATAACCGTTCCCAACTCTAAATATTTCATATTGAAATACTCTTCTACAAATTATACTTTTCATTCGAGAAATAATAATAACTTTCAAAAAGATATCATTCAATTTGATTACATTCATCATGTGTTGATTGTTCAACCTTCTCAACCAGGTAGGACACATGAATTGCATATTAGGTGGACAACCTTTGTACATATTCAATGTCAACTTGGTCTTTTAGTCCACCATAATTAAGAATCCATTTAATGCACCTACACAATTTTACAAGGAAAAAGTGAACAAAAAGTTAATTAGCCTGATATTTTAGCGCTTTCTTTTCAATATTCATTTTTGTTTGGTATACTCAAAATTTTCATCATTGGACAAAGTGATTCGTTGAATTGTAGACACCTCTTTCGGGTGGGACAGCTGGCCTGGAGATTCTTTTCAATATTCATTGAATTATAGCAAACGATTTTAATTATTATTTTTTTTCAAAATTGAGGAGATCTCCTCAATTTTCTTCTTCTCCCTTTATTGTACGACATGATCTGGATGGTCTACGTACACCTAATTGCAGACCATTAATTAAGAAGAAGCAATTGTAAGATGAATAATAATACTACCAACAGTCCAACATATACATTAAACTAAACATGCGTAGGCATTGCTCTCTCAAAACACAACTAATAGACAGACAAGTTGCAGACAACATATATAATGTAGTACTCCCTAGCTCCCTCAATAAACACATATAAACCCTAAACCATAACAATAAACTAGAATAAACAAGAAACAAACAACGATATGATAGATGTTAGCAAGTTTAAAAAAAAAAAAAAAAATAGATGTAGAAAAAATGAATTGAGATAGTGGCGGTCCTGCGAGATCCATGCATGTCAAGGCGGCATATATATGGCTACTGACAAATCAGCACGGAGACAAATTAAATAAACTAGAATAAACAAGAAAGAAATAGCAAATGAAGTGAGATATATAGTCGCTGTGCGGTACTCGTGCATTTTAAGGGCGGTAACTCATTCAAAAACAAAAAGATAACCCTTAGAAAAAGTAGCAAACATTGTTCTCTTGTCTTTTGGTTCCTCCGATCCATGCACAAAAGAGGCATCTATCACTGATTGAGATGACTTAACCTGTTCTGAATCCTTCGAACCTTTGTATCATGGGATCTTATCCATGGGAGGCACCACTGATCGAGATGACTCACCTGTGACTCTGAGTCCTCCAAACCTTGGTATGATGGGCTCAGCAAACACGCCATACAGTGGCATCATGACCATTTGAGTTTTGAGCAACTATCGTTCAGTGTTTCTCTTGATGGCCATTTTCATGGTGAACAAACTCTATAAATATTCAATATGATGCCAATTAGTTTTTTTTTATTTTTTTTTAATTTTATTTTTAAATCCAATGTAGTGAAGGCAAGTAGGTCGTGCCGTGCCAATCTTACCCAAGTCTATATGGCCCGGCACTAATGTGCATGTGTTGTGCCAACTCAACTCACATTTTTAAATTAGTACAACCCAGATCATTTTAATCTATTAAAATATTTAAATTAATAATTTTTAAACTATTATAAATCTATATACTATAATTTATAATTTTTAAAAGTTTAATTAGAATTATAATTTTTAAATTTATTACATATTTGTATAATTGTTAAATTGTATATATTATTTATACATTTATAAAGTTAAAATTTATACTTTATAAAGTACAAACTTGCAATTTGAATGTAAACTAAAGTAATATATAAATATTCTTGTCAGTGTGAGACTCTTTATAAAAGGTGATGAGATTTACTTTGTAAATAAAAAAATTAATCCTAACTTGACCTGCTTAGCCCATACGACATGGGTAAATTATACTATGGATCACATATAAATGTTTAAATGAAATTATAGTTGTGTTGAAATTAAAACTGTAGTGTACATAAAATGAAAATGAGTATATTATACAAATAGAATTACTTTTTGCGGAACAGTTCTTTTCATTAAAAGAAATGGTATCATTTTAATGTCTGGACCATAATACATTGTGGAGGTAAAAATTTTCCGTAGCCTAAGCAGGTAACACGTGGACTGAGCTCATACCGACCCAAGTGGACTTAATAACATTGTCATCTCTAATCCAATAGATGTAGCAAGTTTTCAAAAAAAAAAAAAATGTAACAAAAATGAATTGAGATAGTGGTCGTGCAATATCCGTGCATGTCAAGGCGGCATATATATGGCTACTGACAAATCACGCACGGAGGCAAATAAACTAGAAAGAAACAACGATATGATGGATGTAGCAAAATGAAGTGAGATACATAGTGGTTGTGCGGTACTCGTGCATTTTAAGGGCGGTAACTCATTCAAAAACAAACAAGATAACCCTTAGAAAAAGTAGCAAACATTGTTCTCTTGTCTTTTGGTTCCTCCGATCCATGCACAAAAGAGGCATCTATCACTGATTGAGATGACTCACCTGTGACCCCGTCTGAATCCTCCGAACCTTTGTATCATGGGATCTTATCCATGGGAAGCACCATTAATCGTGATGACTCACGTGTGACTCTGAGCCCTTTAAACCTTAGGTATGATGGGCTCAGCAAACAGACCATACAGTGGCATCATGACCATTTGAGTTTTGAGCAACTGTCGTTCCGTGTTTCTCTTGATGGCCACTTTCATGGTGAACAAACTCTATACATATATATATATATATATATATATATATATATATATATATATATATATATATATATATATATATATATATATATATACTATAATTTATATTTTTAAAAGTTTAATTATAATTATAATTTTTAAATTTATTACATATTTGTATAATTGTTAAATTGTATATATTATTTATACATTTATAAAGTTAAAATTTATACTTTATAAAGTACAAACTTGCAATTTGAATGTAAATCAAACTAAAGTAATATATAAATATTCTTGTCACTAGTGACTAGTATGAGTGTGGGACTCTTTATGGAAGGTGATGAGATTTACTTTGTAGATAAAAGAAATTAAAACTTATACATTCTTAGGTTACAATTTAAATAAATAAATGATAAAACACTTTTTTTTTTTAAATAGATAGAAGATAAAAGTAATCCCAACTTGACCTGCCTAGCCCATACAACATGGTAAATTATACTATGGATCACATATAAATGTTTAAATGAAAATGTAGTTATGTTAAAATGAAATTGCAGTGTATATAAAATGAAACTGAATATATTATACAAACACTAAGCCTCTATAGCATAGTGGCAGTGCGTTTGCTTCGTAAGTGAAAGGTCGTGAGTTCAATCCTCACTAGAGGCTCTTACCAATTATTACACTTGAATAAAAGTACTAAAAATCATAAGAATATATTATAGGGAAAATGACACTTTTTACCCCTGAGTTATATACTTATAGCACTTTTTCCCCCTCAATTATTTAGGTAAGCACATTAGCCCCCTCAATTATTCTAAAAGTGGTGTTTTTTCCCCCTGATATATTAAATTGACATTTATACCCTTAAAGTAAACATTTTATTTATTTTACTACTCCAACAAATTATTGCGTATATGTAGGGATGACCACGGTTCGATTTGAATTGAACCGGATACTAAAGCAATCGAATTAATAGTTTACGGTTATAATTCAGATCTAGAACCCAATATTTAAATGTCAATTTATTAAAATTATGTATCAAAAAAATTGAATCTTGAACCGTGAACCGGCGATTCCGGATCTGATTCGCGGTTTTGAACTGTCTTTATTTTAAAATTTTATTTTTTATTTTAAAATAATCTAAATTCAACAATAAATGTATTTTATTTTTTCAGTTCAGAACATGAACCGTCCGTTCCGGTTCACGATTTTAATAAACTCTAAATATCGGATTTCGATTCTAAATTGTAATTGGAATATTTCGGTTTGGTTGCTATAGTGTTTGTTTAGTTTGAACCAAATTATGGTCATAATTTGTTGGAGAAAAAAATAAATTAAATATTTAGTTTAAGGGTAAATATGTCCATTTAACATTTCAGGGGGAAAAACAGCCACTTCAATAATTTAGGGGGAAAAAATGCTATAGGTATATAACTCAGGGGGAAAAAGTACCATTTTCCCTATATTATACATACAGAATTATTGCGTAAAAATTTGCCGGTAGCCTAAGCAGGTAACACGTGGACTGAGCTCATACCGATCCAAGTGGACTTAATAACATTGACATCTCTAATCCAATGTAATTAAAATTCCATTTAATGCACTTAAACAATTTTAAAAGGAAAACGTGAACAAAAAATAATTAGTCCGATATTTTAGAACCTACTTTCCAAAATTCATTGAATTAGATCAAAAAAAAAAAAAATTTTATTAATCAATTTTCTCTCTAGGGTTTGCTAGAGTTTTCTCCTCCCTTAGGGTTTGCTAGGTTTCCGACGGTTTCCTACGTTTTTTCCGGTGATCATCACTGCTTGGCGACGCTAATGAGTACGCTGAGTTGGAACTGCCGTGGCTTGGGTAATCCACGGACAGTTCGAGAGGTGGTGGACATGGTGTCCAAAAAGCAACCCGACTTTGTATTTCTAATAGAAACTAAGGTAGCGCGAGATCATGCTGAGCGTCTTCGTGTTACGATCGGTTTCGAAGGCTTATTTTATGTTGACAATGATGGTTTGAGTGGTGGATTAGCGTTATTGTGGAAGAAGAATAATACGGCGAGACTCCTTAGTTACTCAAGAAACTACGTTGATATTGAGGTAACTATGACAGGTAATCCGGCCTGGAGAATGACGTGTTACTATGGTTATTCGGACCGTAATAGGCGTGCTGAATCATGGGATTTGTTGAGAATGTTGGCGGCAAAATCGAATCTCCCGTGGGTGGTGGTGGGAGATTTTAATGATTTGCTATACCAGTATGAGAAGAGAGGGGGAAATCCACATCCGAATAGCCTTCTTCGAGGTTTTGGGGAGACGATTGAGGATTGTGGATTGACCCAGTTGCCAATGATTGGATACCCATATACCTGGGAGAAGGGGAAAGGGACTGCAAACTGGATTGAGGAGAGACTTGATAAGGTCCTAGTAACGAACGAGTGGCGCAATATAATTCCCCATGTAAAGGTTATGAATTTGAGAACCAGGAAGTCAGATCATTCAGCCATTTTTTTTCACAGTTCAGGAGGAGGTAGGGAGGGATGGGGTTAGAAGAAGGGGTTTTAGGTTTGAGATGGCATGGTTATATGATGAGGGATGTAGGGGTGTGGTGGAGCAGGCGTGGCAGGAAGGGAGAGGGCAGGGTTTACAGGGTTGTGTTCAATACTGTGGAAACCGGTTAACACGATGGGGTGGGGATCGGTTCCATAAGTATGGGAAACAGATTGTGCAGCTGAAACGGGATCAACAACGTTTGAGAGGATGCACTGACTCGGCCTCTCTTGTCGAGTTTCAGCGAATAGAGCAACTTCTGAGTCGCACTGAGGCCCAGGAGGATGCATACTGGAGGCAGAGAGCCAAGCAGCACTGGCTCAAGGAAGCTGACGCCAATACCAAATTCTTTCACAGGTATGCCTCTCACCGAAAGAAAAAGAATACTTTACTTAGATTAATGAATGACAATGGGGATTGGTTGGAGGGGGATCCCATGAGAGATATCATTCTGGACTATTTTAAGAATATTTTCAGCTCTGGGGGTCCGGGAACTGGAGATGATTTTTTTGGGGGGATAGAACCCAGGGTATCACAGGCGCAGAATGACTCACTATTACGGCCATTTAATCTGGAGGAAGTAAAGGATGCATTGTTTGCAATGTATCCGGATAAAGCACCGGGACCGGATGGAATGAATCCGGGTTTTTATCAGCATTTCTGGGATGTGGTAGGAGGGGATGTTGCGAGTTTTGTGCTAAACTGTCTTGAATCAGGTGACCTCCCGTCTGGCTTGAATGAGACAGATATTGTGTTGATCCCTAAAAAGAGTAATCCAGAGTTAGTAACTGATTTGCGCCCTATAGCACTTAGCAATGTCATTTACAGAATAATAGCTAAAATGATGGCTAATAGAATGAAGCCTTTGATGGAAGGAATAATATCTGAGACACAGAGTGCTTTTATCCCAGATAGATTGATAACAGATAATATTCTATTAGCTGCAGAAGTGGGGCACTTTCTGAATTGAAAACAGTGTGGATTGAGGGGCTGGGGTGCACTTAAGCTGGATATGGCTAAGGCGTATGATCGAATGGAGTGACCTTTTCTCCGTAATATGATGATGGCATTGGGTTTCCATGATAGATGGGTTGATTTGATTATGAAATGTGTGACCACAGTCTCCTATAGTATTCTGATAAATGGCTCAAGGAGTGACCCAATAATACCCACGCGTGGTTTGAGACAGGGATACCCGCTATCCCCATATTTGTTTATTATCTGTGCAGAGGGACTCTCGTTGTTACTACAACAGGCTAACAGAGCGGGATTAATTCATGGATGTAGGGTAGCAAGAGGTGCCCCTCAGATTTCTCATTTGTTTTTCGCGGACGATAGCCTTTTATTCTTTAAGGCTAATGTGGAAGAGGCTAATGAGATAAAGAAATGCCTGACTGTATATGATGATCTATCGGGACAGGTGGTTAACTACCACAAGTCGAGTATTTGTTATAGCAGGAATACGAGTAATGTGGATAGGGAAAGTGTGGCCCAAGTTTTGGGGGTGGAGCAGGCACCAAACTTTGGCAAGTATTTGGGTCTACCTTCGTTTGTGGGTAGGAATAAAAAGGCAGCTTTTGCATATATTGAGGATAAAATACGCCAAAGAATTGGGTCGTGGAATAAAAGGCTATTGTCTCAGGCAGGGAAAGAAATACTGTTGAAAAGTGTGGCACAATCTATGCCTACCTTCTCAATGAGTGTTTTTTTGCTACCTATATCAGTATGCACGGCTATAGAAAGAACGATGAATAGATATTGGTGGGGTTCTGGGACGGACAACCGAGTTCACTGGAAGGCTTGGGACAAGCTATGTGTTCCTAAGAAGTATGGTGGATTGGGTTTTAAGGACCTACGTGCATTTAATCTAGCTATGTTGGGGAAACAGGAATGGCGAATGCTCACTAAGCCTGATTCCTTAGTAGCTCGTGTTTACAAAAGCCGATATTTTCCCAGGGATACTTTCTTTGATGCGCAGGTAGGAAATAATCCCAGTTTTTGTTGGCGGAGTATAATGGCATCAAAGAGCATAATTTGTAGTGGGGTCAGACGAAGAATTGGGAATGGGGAAACTACATCTATATGGACCCATCCATGGTTACTGGATGACCAGGACCCTATGATACAAACAGAGATGCTTATACAGTTACGAGAGGCCAGAGTAGTGGGGCTAATAGATCAACAAACTGGTACATGGGATAATGAAATTTTATCAGATTTATTTCAACCTACGGATGTCGAGAGAATTATGAGAGTACCTGTATCCTGGGATTATAATGATGCATGGTATTGGTACGGGGACCCGAGAGGATTATATTCTGTGAAAAGCGGGTACAGACGATTGGTGGGAGATTATGAGAATAATCAAGGCCCCTTTACTAATTGGTTAGCTTTATGGAGACTAAAAATTCCACCAAAGTGGAAAATGTTCCTCTGGAGAGCTATTTGTGATATTTTGCCTACAACTACGAACTTGCTTTTAAAGAGGGTGGAGGTGAACCCATATTGTGCTATGTGTGGGATATCACATGAGAATACAATGCATGCATTAGTCTTGTGTGATTTTGCAAGAAACATTTGGGATCAATCCAACCTTACAATCCCCAATATTGTCACGGATATTTTTCATGTTTGGTTTGGGGAACTTCTAAATATTTTAGATTCTGATGGAATGTTATATGCAGCATCAATTCTATACAATATTTGGAAAGCTCGAAATGGTGCAGTTTGGGAGGCGTTTTTACCACGCCCGGGGTCCCTACTCAGAGCCGCAGCGGCAGCCAAGACCGCATGGACTCAGTCCCGCCCAGCCGTGGCTGCCACTGCCACTGCTACGCTGCCGACAGAAAACCGCCACGCTGCCCAGGCGAGTCCCACCGCCGGCCGCGGTGCTGCCGACGCCGCCGGATCCTCTGTGCCGCCAGTGAGAAGATGCAGGGTCGATGCGGGATATCTACACGAGACAGGGAATGCAACTGTAGGGGCCGTTTTATTAGATGGAGATGGAGCCTATATCTCGGCACTAACCGCGCCGCTACCGGCCTGTACGTCACCACTTATGGCTGAGGCTTTGGCGTGTAAGGAAGTTTTATCATGGCTAAAGGATCGAGGTGAACAGAATATTGAGATCTACACGGATTGTTTGACACTACAACGCTACCTTACATCATCAACCACTGCGTTTCGCTCTTACGTTGGCTATGCCATTGGTAGCTGCAGGCAAATTGCCGTTTATTTTCACTCATGTTCTTTTAATTATATTTCTAGATCGGACAATTATTTAGCTCATGCTTTAGCCACTACGGCTTATCAGCAACCTGATACGATGTACTGGGATACTCACCCACCAGACATTATTTCAGCATTTTTCTAATGAAGCACCGCAGAAAATTTTCAAAAAAAAAAAAAAAAAGATCAAAAAAAAAAAAAAAAAAAAAAAGATCAAACAAATTTTGCGAAAATGAGGATATCTACAATTGAAATTGAGATCTACAATTTTAGTTAATTAGTAACTACCTTAATTAGTGTTATTTAAGTTACAGTATCTACTTAACTCTAAAATAGAGAAAAATCTTTTTTAAAATTTCTTTCATTGCCCCCTAATTAACACAACAAATATCACAAAAAAGTAAAAAAGAAAGCAAAACTAATGAAGGTAGTACCTTGCGGGAGGAAGGCATGAAACCAATCTGCAAAGAAAGTAACAAAAATGCTCTGCTAAGTCATTGAGTTATCGTGATTTATATTCTCTCAAATTCTTTATCGGGCCATGGTGTAGAAGGCCCTTGGAGTTGGCGATTCAAGTCATTCAACCTTTTAATTGGGAAAAGAAAGTCACAAAAATGGAGTAATTAAACCCTAAGGAGTATACCTAACTCTTAGAAATAGAAACTAATTAAAACACAACTTTGATTTTTAAATTCTTGTTCTATGTAGTATATTTATTATAATCTATAACTCTTTTATTTTTATTTTCGCTTTTTCATTTCTCCAACTCTCCATTTCTTTTTCACTTCGTATGAATAAATTGATTTAATTTCTCAATAAATTTATCTAAATATTTACATGTTACATGTATGATTAGGGACTATAGTAACCATACAAATTTTTAATTTTAATTTTGTATGATATGAAAATAAATACTTGCATTGACCAAATATATGGAAGTTCAACAGTATTATTATATTATACATGTTAACATCTTTTCATTTTTGTTTCTAATTTTTTATTTAAATTCATAATAATATAATTTATTTCATGGGTAAAACACTAATAGAGAAAATCTCATTCATTATACCATAATTTTTTTTTTGAATACTATTAACTCTATTACAAGATAGTATCATGTGACCTTCCCTCAAGGGAAGCCACAGAATGTCATCTGAGCACAAGGTGCTTGGCTCATTGTACCCTAATTAACACAACAATTATTGCAAAATGAAAAAAGTAATGAAGGCGGGCAGTACGACGTACCTTGCAAGATGGAGGCATGAAACCGGAGAGATGCAAAGAAAGTTAGGGCGCAAATTAATTGGAAGTGACACAAATACTAAACCCTAAACCCTAAAAATAAACTAGAATAAACAAGAAATAAACAACAACAAATCAGATGTAGCAAAAAGAAGTGAGATAGTGATTGTGCGATAGTCGTGCATGCATGTCAAGGCAGCATATATATGGCTACTGACAAATCACGCGTCGAGGCAAATAAACTAGAATAAAGAAAAAATACACAACGATATGATATGATGTAGCAAAATGAAGTGAGATAGTAGGCGTGCGATACCTGTGCAAGTCAAGGCCATAACCCATTCAAAAACAAGATAGCCCCTAGAAAAAGTAGAAAACATTGTTCTCTTGTCTTTTGGTTCCTCCATGCGCAAAGGTGACATCTATCATTGATTGAGACGACTCACCTGTCTGAGTCCTCCGAACCTTTGTATCATGGGATCCGATGCATTGGAGGCACCACTGACCGAGATGACTCACATGTGACTCTAAGCCCTCCAAACACTGGTATGATGGGCGGCTCAGCAACACAGTACAAGACCATTTGAGTTTTGAGAAACTATCATTCAATGTTTTTCTTGAACAAACTCTATATATATTCAATGCCAATTAGGTTTTTTAGTCCAATATAGTGAAGGCAAGTCATGTGGTGCCAATTAGGGGTGAGCAAAGATCCCACCAAATTCATTCAAATCTGTCAAATTGGTAAAATTCGCTCTGATCCAATCTGTATCCACTTCATCAATCATTGAATTTGGAAATCTTGGACTTTTTAATAAAGATTAGGAAATATTTTTGTAGTGTTATAATAAGAAATTGGTTTCTAATTTGCTTGGATGAACAAATTGGAAATTGGAAAAAAAATCAAAAGTCATGAAGTTTAGGAAGGTTAAAAAAAAAAAAAGATTGGAAATCATCAAAAGGAGCGAGATTGGAAAGCAAGACATGCAATTAGGAAAGTAGCCAAAACATGCATTCCTGCTACCACTGTGTAGTATTTTAGGCATATCGTTGTCTACAATGGTCCAATTGGGATGATTCAAGTTACACCGGAAAGCTAACTTATAAGGCTGCAACTTTTATGGAGACATAAAATCCTACATTTGAGATTAAAATGATCAAAAATCAAGGTAAATATGAATCAGTGAATCTGTCTAAAAAAATTCAGAAACTTCTAAAATGTTTTTTGAATGCTACTAGCACTATTACATAGTAGTATCTGTTCATATACCTTCTCAACCTACTGAAACACAAAGAGCTAATAACACCTCCACTGAAGTTCGAACTCACAACCTTCCAAATGGAAGTCCAACCCGGATACCATTAGACCACATAATCCTGGTAACTTCTAAAATGTTTGATTATTTTGATTTTTTAATGTTTAAAATCTTGTATTATAAATTATTTTATTTTTTAAATTTAAACTCCGCCATTCGATTCGCATCCAATCCACTAAATCCTCTATTAGAGGATCACATCGGATTGGATTCACACCCTTTGCAAATGTTGATGCGGATGCAAATGAGATTTTTCAAATCCGCCTTTAGCAGATTGGAGGCGGATTCTCCCCAAATCCGCTCCAATCCACTCCGCACTCACCCCTAGTGTCAATCCTTCCAAGCCTATATAGCTTAACACTAATGTCGATTGTGCCAACTCAGCACATATTTTTAATTTAGCCCAACACAATCCACTTTAATTTATTAAAATATTTAAAGTAATACTTTTTAAAATATTATAACTATATACTATAACTTATACTTTTTAATTAAATTAAAATTAAAATTTTTAAATTTTTGTACAATGTAATAGAGTTAGTAACTTTTTAAAAAAAATTGTATATTATTTATATACATTATAAAAGTTAAAATTTATACTTTATAAGTACAAACTTGCAATTTGAATTTAAATTAGTAATATATAAAGATTCTTATGGATCGATCACTAGTATGTGTGTGAGAGTCTATATAAAAGTTGGTGGGATTTACTTTGTAAAAGATTCTTATCTATCACTAGTATGTGTGTGAGAGTCTTTATATAAAAGTTGTTGGGATTTACTTTGTAAGTAAAAGAAATTCAAATCAATACATTCTTGGGTTACAATTTAAATAATTAATTAATTAATTAATTAAAAAGAGATAGAAGTAATGTAGCCTAGCTTCCCAACTTGACCTCCCCAACCCACATTACATATTTACATTGGCAAATTATAATATGCAGTACGCACCACAAATAATTGTTTATTTTCAATGGTACGATGGACCATCATGGTCCATGGTACAATGATTGCGTTACATGAAAGGTGGCACGACAGCCTAATATAGAAGATCGTCATGGTGGCCCAACACGATAGCATGTGGGGCTGAGCCCATACCAACCCAAGTGTATCTAACCACATTGTCATCTCTAATCCAATGTAACTAAGTACGTACTTTTTAAAAGGAAAATGTGAACACAAAGTTAATTAATTAGTCCAAGATTTTAGCACTTCCTTTTCAAAATTCATTGAATTAGATCAAACAAATTTTTGGATATCCACAATTCAAGTTGAGGAGATCTATAGTACAATTTTAGTGTATTAGTAACCACCTTAATTAGTGATAATTAAGATACACGGGGGCTGGTTAACTCTAAAATTGAGAAAATCTGTTTTTAAATTTCTTTCATTGTACCCTAATTAACACAACAAATATCACAAAAACTATGGATCACATATAAATGTAATCCCAACTTGATCTGCCTAGCCCATACAACATGGTAAATTATACTATGGATCACATATAAATGTTTAAATGAAAATGTAGTTATGTTAAAATGAAATTGCAGTGTATATAAAATGAAACTGAATATATTATACAAACATTAAGCCTCCATAGCATAGTGGTAGTGTGTTCGCTTTGTAAGCGAAAGGTTGTGAGTTCAATTCTCATTAGAGGCTCTTTCCAATTATTACACTTAAATAAAAGTACTAAAAAATCATAAAAATATATTAAAATATATTATACAATGTCTGGACGTGGACTGAGCTCATACCGACCCAAGTGGACTTAATAACATTGTCATCTCTAATCCAATGTAATTAAAATTCCATTTAATGCACCTAAACAATTTTAAAAGGAAACCGTGAACAAACAAATTTTGCGAAAATGAGGATATCTACAATTGAAATTGAGATCTACAATTTTAGTTAATTAGTAACTACCTTAATTAGTGTTATTTAAGCTACAGTATCTACTTAACTCTAAAATAGAGAAAAATCTTTTTTAAAATTTCTTTCATTGACCCTAATTAACACAACAAATATCACAAAAAGTGAAAAAGAAAGCAAAACTAATGAAGGTAGTACCTTGCGGGAGGAAGGCATGAAACCAATCTGCAAAGAAAGTAACAAAAATGTTCTGCTAAGTCATTGAATTATCGTGATTTACATTATCTCAAATTTTCTGTCGGACCGTGGTATAGAAGGCCCTTGGGTTCAAGTCATTCAACCTTTTAATTGGGAAAAGAAAGTAACAAAAATAGAGTAATTAAACCCTAAGGAGTATACCTAACTCTTAGAATTAGAAACTAATTAAAAGACAACTTTGATTTTTAAATTCTTGTTCTATGTAGTATATTTATTATAATCTATAACTTTTTTTTTTTTTTTTTTGTGTTTTCATTTCTCCAACTCTCCATTTCTTTTTCACTTCGTATGAATAAATTGATTTAATTTCTCAATAAATTTATCTAAATATTTACATGTATGATTAGGGACTATAGTAACCATACAAAATTTTAATTTTAATTTGTATGATATGAAAATAAATACTTGCACTGACCAAATATATGGAAGTTCAAAAGTATTATTATTATATTATACATGTTAACATCTTTTCATTTTTGTTTCTAAATTTTTATTTAAATTCATAATAACATAATTTATTCCATGCATCACACAGGTAAAACACTAGTCAACACTAATAGAGAAAATCTTTTTTAAAAAATTCATTCATTGTACCATAAATTTTTTTTTTTTAATACTATTTACTCTACTCGATCTCTATTACAAGGTAGTATCTGTTCTAGATTTTTTTTAAGTATGCAGCGCAAAGGGTCAATACCGGTTCGATCTTGTGACATTCTTCAAGGGGAGCCACAAAGTGCCATCTGAAGACAAGGTGTTTGGCTCATTGTACCCTAATTAACACAACAATCATTGCAAAATGAAAAAAGTAATGAAGGCGGGCAGTACGTACATACCTTGCAAGATGAAGGCATGAAACCGGAGAGATGCAAAGAAAGTTAGGGCGCAAATTAATTGGTAGTGACAAAAATACTAAACCCTAAACTCTAAAAATAAACTAGAATAAACAAGAAATAAACAACAACATAACGGATGTAGCAAAATGAAGTGAGATAGTGATCGTGCGATAGTCGTGCATACATGTCAAGGCGGCATATATATGGCTACTGACAAATCACGCACGGAGGCAAATAAACTAGAATAAACAAAAAACACACAACGATATGATATGATGTAGCAAAATGAAGTGAGATAGTGGGCGTGCGATACCTGTGCAAGTCAAGGCAGTAACCCATTCAAAAACAAGATAGCCCTTAGAAAAAGTAGAAAACATTGTTCTTGTCTTTTGGTTCCTCCATGCGCAAAGGTGACATCTATCATTGATTGAGACGACTCACCTGTGAGTACGTCTAAGTCCTCCGAACCTTTGTATCATGGGATCCGATGCATTGGAGGCACCACTGACCGAGATGGCTCACATGTGACTCCAAGTCTTCCAAACCTTGGTATGATGGACGACTCAGCAACACAGTACAAGGTGGCATTATGACCATTTGAGTTTTGAGAAACTACGGTTTAGTGTTTTCTTGATGGCCATTTTCATGGTGAACAAACTCTATATATATTCGATGCCAATTAGGTTTTTTAGTCCAATATAGTGAAGGCAAGTCATGTGGTGCCAATTAGGGGTGAGCAAAGATCCCCACAAAATTCATTCAAATCCGCAAAATTCGTAAAATTCGCTCTGATCCAATCTGTATCCACTTCATCAATCATTGAATTTGGAAATCATGGACTTTTCTAATAAAGATTTGGAAATATTTTTGTATTGTGTTATAATAAGAAATTGGTTTCTTTTTTTTTTTTTTTTTTTTGAACAAAGAAATTGGTTTCTAATTTGCTTGGATGAACAAATTGGAAATTGGAAAAAATCAAGTCTTGAAGTTTAAGAAGGTTAAAAAAAAAATGGAAATCATCAAAAGGAGATTGGAAAGCAAGACATGGAATTAGGAAAGTAGCCAAAACATGCATTCATGGCCTGCTACCACTGTGTAGTATTTTAAGCATATCTTTGTCTACAATGATCCAATTGAGATGATTCAAGTTATACCGAAAAGCTAACTTATAAGGCTGCAACTTTTATGGAGACATAAAATCCTACATTTGAGATTAAAATGACCAAAAATCAGGGTAAATATGAATCATTGAATCTGTCTAGAAAAATTCAGCAACTTCTAAAATGTTTGATTATTTTGATTTTTTTAATGTTTAAAATCTTGTTTTATAAATTATTTTATTTTTTAAATTTAAAATCCGTCATTCGATTAGCATCCAATCCACTAAATCCTCTATTAGAGGATCACATCGAATTGGATTCACACCCTTTGCAAATGTTAATGCGGATGCAAATGAAATTTTTCAAATCCGTCTTTAGCGGATTCTCCCCAAATCCGCTCCAATCCACTCCACACTCACCCTAGTGTCAATCCTTCCCAAGCCTATATGGCTTGACACTAATGTCAGTTGTGCCAGCTCAGCACATATTTTTAATTTAGCCTAACACAATCCACTTTAATCTATTAAAATATTTAAAGTAATAATTTTTAAAATATTATAAACTATATACTATAACTTATACTTTTTAAATTAAATTATAATTATAAATTTTAAATTTATTACATGTTTGAACAATGTAATAGAGTCAGTAGCTTTTAAAAAAAAAATTGTATATTATTTAT
This sequence comes from Ipomoea nil, assembly GCF_001879475.1. Taxonomy (NCBI): domain Eukaryota; kingdom Viridiplantae; phylum Streptophyta; class Magnoliopsida; order Solanales; family Convolvulaceae; genus Ipomoea; species Ipomoea nil. Next base: position 486,505 of record NW_017619354.1, read on the forward strand.
ACATTTATAAAGTTAAAATTTATACTTTATAAGTACAAACTTGCAATGTGAATTTAAATTAGTAATATATAAAGATGCTTATCGATCACTAGTATGTGTGTGAGAGTCTTTATATAAAAGTTGTTGGGATTTACTTTGTAAGTAAAAGAGATTCAAATCAATACATTCTTGGGTTACAATTTAAATTTAAATAATTAAAAAGAGATAGAAGTAATGTAGCCTAGCTTCCCAACTTGACCTCCTCAACCCACATTACATATTTACATTGGCAAATTATAATATGCAGTATGCACCACAAATAAATATTTATTTTCAATGTTGGACCATTATGATCCATAGTACAATGATTCCATTATGATCCATAGTACAATGATTGCATTACATGGAAGGTGGCACGACACAGCCTAATATAGAAGATCGTTATGATGGCCTAACACTATAGCATGTGGGGCTAAGCTCATACCAACCCAAGTGTATCTAACCACATTGTCATCTTTAATCCAATGTAACTAAATACTTTTTAAAAGGAAAATGTGAACACAAAGTTAATTAATTAGTCCAAGATTTTAGCACTTCCTTTTCAAAATTCATTGAATTAGATCAAACAAATTTTTGGATATCTACAATTCAAGTTGAGAGGAGATCTATAGTACAATTTTAGTTTATTAGTAACCACCTTAATTAGTGTTAATTAAGATACACGGGCTGATTAACTCTAAAACTGAGAAAATCTGTTTTTAAATTTCTTTCATTGTACCCTAATTAACACAACAAATATCACAAAAACTAATGAAGGCAGTACCTTGCAGGAGGGAGTTGAGACATGAAACCGGTCTGCAAAGAAAGTAACAAAAATGGAGTAATGAAACCCTAAAAGGAGTATCTAACTCTTAGAAATAGAAACTACATTAATCTCAACTTTTGTTTCTCCAACTCTCCATTTCTTTTCACTTTTTTATGAGGAAAAATTGATATATAAAAAGGGAAGCAACTGCAGAACATTATCATTATTCCTAGTTTATAATAACAAGCAAGCAAGGGCAATGAAAGCACAGATTATACAATAATAATAGTCCCTTTATTGTACATGATCTGCTCTACTACAACTAATTGCAGACCATTAAGAAGAGGCAATATAATTATGAGCACTAAACTAAACATAGACAGACAATTAAGTTGCAGACAACATACATATATAAATATGTATATATAATGCCCCTGAATAAACAACTAACACCTTACAACACATATATCGCCCCGGCCATGCACTTATACTACACACTAATAAGCTGCTTAGCTTAGCTTAGATTAGCTTGTTTCCTGTTCTGGTAGTCTTGGCCAAAACCCTTTTGCCGTGGGGATGACTGTGCAGGGACGGATAGTGCATGTTGATAATGTTAACCAATGCAAACCGAAGCGCTCCCTGCATCATTAAAGAAAACATTCAAGAATATTATAATGAATGTGTGTTGGAAATTGATGAATTAAGGTTTGTTTGATTAGATTAATGGTGGAGAAATGAAATGAACCTTGGATACAGCAAGTGCAGACTGAACAACGTAGTTGCCAAAAGGATCTTGAAGAACCATCAAGAAATTAGGGCTGGAAACGATCTCCTCAATGATGATCCGAGCCTCACTCTCACCACTACTACTACTACACTCTTTCAAGCATTTCTCCACCACGTTGCTCCCGTATTTGTTCATTGAAAGATGAACGAATCTCCCCGCAAGTTGTCTCACTATCTCTGATCTATAATGCGGTATCCTTAGCCCCAGGATGTTTTGCACAACATAGTTCCTGATCATCATATTTATTTTTTATTTAGATCAAGCCAATTCAAGCAAGCAAATTAAAGGCTATACATACATACATACCCATAAGGATGTTCAGATAAAACCAATGCATTAACTGTTATCTCAGCCACAAGACGCTCCCGAGATTGTGCATCGGCGTTTTCAACACAGTGTTGTAGGACACAGCACCCACTCCTGTCGGTTGCAATGTCCACACAGTTATCCGCTACAACATTCAGAATTTGCTGCACAACAAATGCAAATTAAGAATAATGCAACTTAATAAGCGGGGCAAGATGGCAAGAGATCTGCACCTGGAAATTATGAAATTTCCAACCACCAGAAAATGATCATCAAGTCGAATGCAAAAAGTGATCGGAAATAGCAGCCACAAAGATTTTTTCGGGGTCAGAACTTTCGACTTGATTTAAGATCTGGTCAGGTGATTAGAAATTCCATAATTTCCCGAAAGGGTTGTGGGTTTCCCTGCTAGCTATGCGAATTAAAAGAATATATAGTACCTTTTTCTCTTCATTGGAGAAGAACTTGACACAGTGCTGAATCACATGATAGCCATTAACACTTTTGGTCAAGGTGACCGTGATGTGCCTGAGAGCCGCCACAACCACCGCCCTCTGCTCCACCGTCGTCAAATGCCGCAGCATTGTTTGCACGGCTCTTGTCCTACATATGCACGCTCACACTTTTCAATACAGACAACATATATATATATATGTAACAAACAGAACAACAACGTTAGCAAATTAAAACCCATATATATATATATATATATATATATACCCGTGCATGTCAAGGCATATGGCCATTAACCGACACTGATCTCTGATGACGAAGGCAAGCAGCTCGGTCATTTGTTGTGGGTTGCATACTTGGAAAAGCTTTTGGACGAGATAGTTCCCGGATTGGTCAACCATAAGTTCACAAACATGATTCTTAACCTCCGAGAATATCATCTCAATGTCGTCAGGTTTCCCCTCCTCCAGCTTTTTTTGCAACACACGACAGCTGTGTTGATCCTTAGTCACTACCAAAGGTATCTTCCCCCTCAATTCCTCCAAACTCGAAAACAACAAAGAGCGACGCTGATGATCTTGAGTTGTTGGAGGATAGATGTTGTTGAGATTATTATTAGTCAAATTGTAGTCCACTAATCCAGTGTTATTGGATCTCACCCTAAACCCATTTGAATTTAGATCACCAAAACCCCCCTCAAAACCATTATTCATTGTTAGATTCCTATCATAGCCACGCCCATATGCTTCCATTCTATTCAAATTCCCATATGGGGATACACAGCCCATTCCCATTCCTGTCCCAATACGTGAACTAGCAGCTGGGAAATTATTATTGGATTGGTTAGATGATAAGCTCATGCCACCAAACGCCGTCTCAAGATCCACATAGAGGGAAAGATCAGGGTTTATATTTACCTGGAATCTATCACTATCCCCAATATTAGGGTTTAGAAATCCATCCGAGTAGTAGTTTCCAGTGGCCGGAGTTACAGGGTGGTTTATATTTACCTGGAATCTATCACTATCCCTAAGATTAGGGTTTTGAAATCCATTGGACTGGCCGGAATAGTTTCCGGCGGCCGGAGTTACATGCACGAAACGACTTGGGAGCCGGTTGTGATTTTCGATCACCGACAACAAACCGGAATCCCTCAACAGCCACCATTCAAGATTGTCTTCCTTTCTGCCGTCCATGAAGATAATTGGTGTGATTAGAAGAGTATTAGTGAGAGAGATGAAGAGTTGGGAGGGGTAGCTAGGGGGCTTTTAAAGAATACTTGGAAAAAAATTTAAAAAATAAAAAATAAAACCGGTTGCCGCTAAAGAAACAGAAGAATATTGGGTACACATATCAGATAAAGATGTAGAGAGAGAAACAAGTGTTAGTATTATAGAAGAACACTTCCTCCACCAAAACAAAATCATAGAAGAACACTTCTACTCGATCATTAGCGTAGGGTTTTCTGAAAGAAAAAAAAAAAAGACAAAAAGAAAAATAAAAAGCTTTTTTAATTGTATTTATATTACTACGTAATATATATATTCTTTATATACTATATAGATTTCTTACTTAATTAGTCCTTTATTTTCTAATTTCTAAGCAGGTCCACTATTCTTTGAAAATTGAATTTCGAAGAAGTTTTAAAATATTTTTTTCTCTAAAATGTCATATTTTTATTCACTGAGTTTTTTCATTAATTTAATTTCATCATTCAAACTTTAAAAAAAAAATAAGATTCAAATTGGCCACTGAACGTAATTTGAAAATGCAATTAGGCCACTGAACGAAAAAAAAGTACAATTAAACACTCTAAATGTATACAATTTCACCTGATAGCAGGTTACCAAAAATCTTGTTTAAAATAAATTCCTAGCATAATCTTGTTTAAAATAAGTTCTCAAAAATCTTAAGCTAATTGAATAAGTTTATTCAAACACAATATAAAAATTATATTAAAGGAATATCAATTATGTAATACTTTCTTAAACAATGTAATAATTTTTATGAATCAACAAATATTACATTTTTCAAATAAATTACTACTTGTTCCTTTAATAGTATTAATAAAAATTTAATATCGATCTGTTTAACTCATAAAAACGTATTACATTCTTGTTAAAGAAAAATGTTACATATTTGAGATTTATCTTAGGATGACTGCACACTGAAGGTCAAAAGCGAAATAGAAATGCTTGCATTAAAATTTTCCTTCCCAAAATTGCACAATACAATCTTTTATATGATATTTTATACAGTCTTTTATGCCTTTTTTTTTTTTTTTTTTGGAAAAATAAGGGAAGGGGGAAGACCCCAGAAGCTAGACCATTTATGCCTTTAAGTCCCCCCCGAAATCTATTAAAATTTTATTTAAATAGTTACAAAAAATGGGCATGATTTTATATCATTGTCTTTTATAATGTTTTTACACATTGTGGTCCAGGTCTTCTCTGTCCGTTTAACGGCCCAAAGGAGATCATCACTTGTGAGAATCGAACCCGAGTTATCCCGAAATTCTTCTCCACAAAATAAGCTCATTTGTCACTTGAGCTACCCTGTTAAGTTTGACTACTACAATTATGAGTGTGCATTAATGACAACCATAATTACAAGTATATATGGCTGGTGTATTACTTATTCCAAATCCTAATAAGGAAGTAACTTAAGGGTGTGTTTGGAAACCCGGAAAATGACTTCTGGAAGTCATTTTCCGGGGTTTTGGTGTTTGGTTACATTGGAAAATGACTGGTCAAAGGAAAATGGGGTGGAAGTCAATGGAAAAGGAAGGCAATTTTATGGAAAATGACTTCTCCTTTTTTTTGGGGGAAGTCATTTTCCAACTTTTACACCAACATCATCAACACCATACCACCACCACCACCACTACCAACATACCACCGTCGCCGCCATCTCCACCATACCACCGCCACCACCACCACCATACCACCGTTGTCACACCACCACCATCACACCACCGCCGCCGCCACCACTACCACCATACCACCGCAACCACCGTCGCCGCCACTACCACCATACCACCGCAACCACCGTCGCCACCACTACCGTCGCCGCCACTACCACCATACCACCGCAACCACCGTCGCCGCCATCACCACCATACCACCGCCCCCACCACCACCATACCATCGCACCCACCGCCGCCGCCACCACCACCATACCACCGCAACCACCGTCGCCGCCACCACTACCGTCATACCACCGCCGCCGCCACTACCGTCATACCACCGCCGCCGCCACCACCACCATACCACCGCCGCCACCACCACACCACCGCCACCACCACTACCATACCACCGCAACCACCGCAACCACCGCCGCCGCCACCACCACCATACCACCGCAACCACCGTCGCCGCCACCACTACCGTCATACCACCGCCGCCGCCACCACCACCATACCACCGCCACCACTACCACACCACCGCCGCCACCGCCACCACCACCATACCACCGCCACCACCACCACACCACCGCCGCCACCGCCACCACCACCACCATACCACCGCAACCACCACCACCATACCACCGCAACCACCGTCGCCGCCACCACTACCACCATACCACCGCCGCCGCCGCCACCACCATACCACCGTCGCCGCCACCACCACCACCACCACACCATCGTCATACTACCACCACCATCACACCACCACCAATTATTATTATTATTATTATTATTATTATTATTATATAACGAATAACACCACTACCACTACACCACCACCACCACCATAATATTTTTGATATATTATTAGTTTTTTTTTTTTGTTGTTGAAAAACTTAGCTATTTTTTATTATATTTAAAATTAATATTATATTATTATATATTATTATACATGTTGTAATATTCTAAATAAAATAATTAAAATGTTTAATTATACAATTCTACTCATTTTCCAGAAAATGAACCAAACACACAAAAACAGTTTTCCAGAATGCAACCAAACACCGGAAAGGAAAATGTTTTCCGGAAAATGACTCATTTTCCAGAAAACATTTTCCAGAAGTCATTTTCCTGGTTTCCAAACGGACCCTAAGAGTGTGATTGTAAAGTAAAAAAATGACTTTTGGAAAATGAGTCATTTTCAAGAAAATATTTTTCCTTTCCGTGCTTGGTTGCATTTCAGAAAACTGTCTTGGCAAGTTTGGTTCATTTTCTAAAAATGAGGATAATTATTTTTAAATTTAAATATTTAAAATATATAATGATGGTGTTGGTAGTGGTGGTGGGTGGTACGATGGTCGTGGTGACGGCGGCGGCGGGTGATTGGCTGCTCCACTGGTGCAAACAGAAAATGACTTCCCTCCCAAAAATGGAAAGTCATTTTCCGTAAAATCATCTCTATTTTTCATTGACCACATTCCTATTTTCCATTGACTTCTATTTTTCCCCTCTAGCCAAACACTGAAAACTCAAAAAATGACTTTCGAAAATCAGTTTTCAAACGCAGCCTAAATGTAATCCAAATTTTAATAATTATATGGTCAACTCTATACATAATATATACGGAAAACTACATATTCATGGTGGACCCGTTGATTTTTCAGTGAAGGCAAATTAAACTTCAAATGAATTAAAAAATGTCTAAAAAAGAAGTGTTGCTAGTTGGTTTTGATCTTATGACATATGGTATTAAATTTTAAAGAGCAACACTACCTAAACTGCTAAACATCTTATAATTTATATATATATATATATATATATATATATATATATATATATATATATATATATATATATTGAAAGGTTCTCGTGCGGTTGAATGCTTCCCGTGCGGATGTGCGGTGAATTAATGTGCGTGAGATTTGTACTCAATGTGCGTGAGTGTTGTGCTTAATGTGCCTGAGATTTGTACTTAATGTGCGTGAATATGTAAAATGCAGCAGAAATATTGATGTCAGCTTCTTCCCCATCCCCAGTAGCCATTTGCCCCCTCCCTGATAATGATGATGTGGAGGCGAGCTATGGTGGTTAAGAATTATGGGAATAATACAAGAGAAATCCACACTTAGATGCTGTGCAAATTTTACTGTGCGTGCGTCATTTATATAAACATTCAACTGCATTGAAGGTAGTTGATAATCCAGAATCCATGGCCAAATTGAAGGAAGAAGTAACAAGAAGCTTGAGCGTTAATGTGCGTGAGTTTCTGTTCTGCTTCCTTCTGAGCTCGTAATTCTGAAATACTCACGCACAGTAAGCACAAATCTCACGCACATTAAACACAATACCCAGGCACATTAAGTACAAAACTCACGCATATTAACATGATGCACATTAAGTACAAATCTCAGGCACATTGAGTACAAATCTCACGCACATTAAGTATAAACCTCACGCACATTAATCCACCGCACATCCGCACAGGAAGTCACAAATGCACCTGATCCCTTCCCTATATATATATATATATATATATATATATATATGTATGTATATATATATATATGTATATATATATACATACATATATATATATATATATATACATATATATACATATATACATATATATATATACATATATATATATATACATACATATATATATATATACATATATATATATACATATATATATATATATATATATATATATATATATATATATATATATATATACATATATATATATACATATATATATATATATATATACATATATATATATATATATATATATATATATATACATATATATATATATATATATATATATATATATATATGAGATGGGGAGGGGGGTAATGGGGGCAACTGCCCCATTGACACCTGGGGATGACAATTCTACCCGTACCCAACGGGCTCCCTGCATTCCCGTCCCTATGGGTTTTAAAATACCCGCATAATTTGGGTAATGGGTGTGAGTATGGGGGGGAATTTATATACCCGCGCGGGAATGGGAGGAGGTATCCCCGCACCCGCACTTATATATATTGTTATTAGTATTCATTTATTATATAAGTTAATGTATATTTTATAATTGAAAATGCATAATGAATTAAACACTTAATACAATTTATACTATCAACACAATTTTAGTTCCAATTAAGAACTAACTTCATTGGCTCTTATTAAATTTTAGAATTATGTTCAAACTTATAAAAAAATCAATGTGATAATTACAATTATAGTATAAGATTTTTATTAGATTTAAGTGTAATATAAATAATTAGAGTTACGGATTGAGTATTACCTGCACCCACCCCGCCCCATTGTCATTCCTATTGACACCATTGTCCTCATGGATCCGCCCATGTACATATTAATTAGTAATTTTCCCCAAATTTATATACCTATAATTTAATTATTATATGGTCAAATTGTATTGCATTCATAACTGTCACAAACATGAGTATATGATCAAAATTATTCAATTGTTATTTGTTAGAAATTAGAATACAATTTAAATTAGATCTTGATGATGTGTAATGAAATTAAGTTAATAATTTAAGATCCCAAAATTTCTTTTGTCAAAGTTCTATCAAATCGTCCAAAAGTTAAAGATAAGTTGCAAGCAATAGTTGATTAGAAGTCAAGTGTAAGGGCAAAGGAGAATATAATATTGCAAGTTGTATATTTTAAATTTGTCTATCTCCAACATATAGATTTGAATCCAAATATAAATAAGAGTAATATACTGAAGAAAAAAAAATAGAGAAAAAGGTCAAATAGGCTTCCTAAACTTTACATCGAAGGTCAATTAGCTCTTAAACTTTACAAAAGTGCAATTAAATCTTCAAACATGTCAAATTGGGTCAATGAAGCCCAAAAATGCATTTCAATTCCGACGACAGATTCCAGCGAGGAATTATGGCCACCGACGAAAAAATCCGGTCACCGACGACAATACCACCTTCTCCATTGGAGAAGGCGGGCATCCGGTTGTTTTCTCCAGTGGAAGACGACCGGACGGCCGGATTTTTTCGCCGGTCGCCGGAATTCGTTGTCAGTCGCCGGAATTGAAATGACCTGTAATAACAGGTCATTTACCGATTTTTGGGTTGCATTGATCTAATTTGACATGTTTGCGGGTTTAATTGCACTTTTGTAAAATTTAGGGATCTAATTGACCTTTGGGGTAAAGTTTAGAGGTCTATTTGACCCTTTTCTAAAAAAAATATGAAGCATGTGCTCCATCTCAACTAAAAGCCTAAACTGATAGTTGGATACACATTAATGGATATATGCTCACACGCCCCCTCACGGGATTCTAACCAACACGTGGACCGGTTAACCATACGCCCCCTCACGTGTACGGTGGATTCTAACCAACACGTGAACCGGTAAACCGTAGTCGCTTACGCCCCCTCACGTGTACGATGGATTCTAACCAACACGTGGACCGGTAAACCGTACGCCCCCTCACGGGATTCTAACCAGTGGATTCTAACCAACACGACATGTGGACCGGTAAACCGTACGCCCCCTCACGGGATTCTAACCAGTGGATTCTAACTAACACGACACGTGGACCGGTAAACCGTACGCCCCCTCACGTGTACGGTGGATTCTAACCAACACATGGACCGGTAAACCGTACGCCCCCTCACGTGTACGGTGGATTCTAACCAACACGTGGACCGGTAAACCGTAGTCGCGTACGCCCCCTCACGTGTACAATGGATTCTAACCAACACGTGGACCGGTAAACCGTAGTCGCTTACGCCCCCTCACGTGTACGGTGGATTCTAACCAACACGTGGACCGGTAAACCGTACGCCCCCTCACGGGATTCTAACCAACACGTGGACCAGTAAACCGTAGTCGCTTACGCCCCCTCACGTGTACGATGGATTCTAACCAACACGTGGACCGGTAAACCGTACGCCGTACGCCCCCTCACGTGTACGGTGGATTCTAACCAACACGTGGACTGGTAAACCGTAGTCGCTTATGAGTGGCGTTGAGATTCGAAGGTCTGGCTCTGATACCAAATTGAAGCATGTGCTCCATCTCAACTAAAAGCCTAAGCTAATAGTTGGATACACATTAATGGATATATGTTCACAAAATATAATATTACAAATTGCATATTTCAAATTTGTCTACCTCCAACATATAACTCGCTTGTGGATACAGTGTATATAAGGCAAAGTATTATCTTGGCAAATAAAAGGGGAAGCCCATCGTTTATGCTAAGAATCGTTATGTTATGGATCCGTGTCCAGCATGCATTGTGGACACGGTAACAATATCGTTAGTGGCACCGTCATCTTCCACCATTTTTTTTTTTTTTTTAATTTCAGACCTCTTTGTTATAGGAGCATATGTTCATAATTTTATTACTATATGTTCATAATTGTAAGTTCATAATGTCAGAGCTCTGTGTTCATAATTGCACAACTGTACATTCATAATTGCATAACTGTACATTCATAATTTTCGAAGCTCTATGTTCACAATTTTAGAGCTCTATGTTAATAATTTTATCACTATATGTTCATAATTGTAAGTTTATAATGTCAGAGCTCTGTGTTCATAATTCAATAACTGTACATTCATAATTTCATAACTGTACATTCATAATTCCACAAACGAATAACGCCGTTAACGACGAGATAAAATTAATTTTTTTTTAACTAAAAGACCACGTTTTCCCTAAAAACGACGTCGTTTTGGACTCATGTCCACGGCATAATTTGCGTTATGCTAATGAATGTGCTTTTGCTTCACCAAAAAAAAAAAAAAAAAGAAAAGGGATAAAAGACTAATTTATCATTTATGCTTAATTTACGGGTAAAAGTGCAATTACTGAAAATTAATTCATCCCCGTCCTTAAAACCGGAAATACCTAATCAATCCATGTCGTTTCCGACTTCGCTTGACGATAGCCTAAAGCAGTGTGTATTTTGATTTTATTTTAATAAATTTTACAAATTTACAAATAATCCCGTATTATTTACTCCGTATCTGATAAGGATGGAGTGGGAGGGCGACCAGAAAGAATTAAAGGCGGCCGGAGCTGAGCTACTCTCCGGCGGTCGGCGAGGACTTCGCATTCACGGTTGGGAGATCGAGTCTCGCAAGTGCTCCATTCTCAACTCCGCACATCGTCAACAGTACTCTCCTTTCTGTTTCTGCTTCTGATTCACTAGTAGCATTTTAAATTTTTGTGAGCTAAACATCAATTCCTGTGCATGTTTAGGTCCGTGCGATTGGATTTTCATTTCCTGAATCGACTGAAATATATTTTTGCAAGAAATTTTTTGTTTTTCTTATATTGTTTCAATTAGATTTCCTGCTGTTCTGATTGAATGAGTTTTGGAAAAAAAAAAAAAAAAAAAAAAAAAAAAAAAAAAAAAAAACAAACTTTTGAGAATTATATGAAGTATAGATATCATTGAGCTGTAGAGAGCTGCCAAAGACCGCACAACATTCAACTACAACCCTCTTCTCTGACTAGCACTCATAGGAAAAGGATTTCTCAGGGCCTATAACAATTCCTAATGCTCAAGTGAAAGAACCAATGGAAGCTTTGAAAAAGTTGCACAGCTCAAGCAAAGTAATGGCCCTAACTTTGGCAAATTAGCAATCAAAGTGGCAGACACCAAATTCGTGGCAAACTGCACCTTTTAGAAAACACACTGCAAAATCTTTCAATTCTTAATTTGTTGAGCTCTGGTTTAAAGGAAGGGAGAGCCTCTGTTTTGTAATGGATGAAACATAGGCTGAATATAATTTATAATATATAGAAAGCATATTGCTTTTTTCTTGCATATCTGTTTATATATCAAATATCAATGGCTAAGACAAGGACAGTGGGAAGTTGTTTCTCCAATAATATAATGGATTTTTTCCTCAGACTAATAGCAGTGTATATTGCAGATGGGAAGAAAGACTTCAAACATCCCACTTGCCAGAGATGATATTTGGGGAGAATGCTCTGATTCTTAAACATGTGGCTACTGGTACTAAAATTCACTTTAATGCATTTGATGCACTGGTTGGTTGGAAGCAGGAAGCACTGCCACCTGTTGAAGTTCCAGCGGCTGCAAAATGGAAATTCAGAAAGTACAGTTTCTCTTTCACTTCTTTCTAAGTGAGAATGAAAATGAAATTTCATTTTAACACTCCAAGTGACTAAGAATATTTGCATTTCAGTATTAACATTTATTTGTTTGAAAAGTTACATTAGCATTTTCAGTGAAAGTTAGGATATCAAGTCTCATCCTCTTGTGTTGCATACTAAACTAAATCAGCTCAGTGCATTTTCTCAAATTCACCATTAAGTGCTGAATATGATAATAATGGCTCCTTAGAGGTTGCTTGTTTAGTGTGGATTAGACTCCAATACCTCATTATACCACCAAGTCCCTTGTTTGCTTTTGGCCTAAATGCCTGGGATGGCATCTTGTGGGAGATCCAATCCATGGGCGTAACAATCTCACCCCCTACTACCTCTTAACATATTCACCTGGTCAACCCCCCCCTAACTTGCTACCCAACGTCCCAACCTATGTGTTGACAGCTTTCTAATGTTTTGTTATTGTTAAATTTAGTGCCATCATTAGTTCTCCAAATCAAACATAGTATTGTTAGACGTTAGTTATGTCCCACAATTTCTATGAACCAATCAACCAAATGTAGTACTATTAATCTAGTCCCATTCAGTTTCATCTTTTATCTAATCTTATAATCTCATGCAATTCCAAACCTATAATCCCCCTTATACCGTCATTAAAACCAAATGCCTCCTTAGAGTATAATGAATCAGGACAGCTTAAGTAGAAAAACAAAGGATATTGCTATTAGATACTTTCAGACTTCCAGCAAATTGCTCTCAAGTTTCAGTGTTGACTTCTGGTTGATTGAAAGTTGACATGAATTTAGCTCAAATGAGTATTTTATTTATTTATTTATTTTTTATTTATTTATTTTTTTTCACTTTTTTCTTGATCCTGCAGTAAACCTTCACAGCAATTGGTGCTTGATTATGACTATACCTTCACAACACCATACTATGGAAGTGAAACAGTTGAAATAAATTCTCAGGTTTGTACAACCACTTTATTGCATAAGAATTTAGTAATTCATGAATGATCAGTTATCCAGTTATATTATATTGTAGACTTATTTAGAAGATTAATTATTAAACTGGCAATGCAAATGACTCATATTTAAGGTTGTTCTCAGAGTAATCTCTTCCATTGCCTTTCTTGATTTATATCTTTTCTGCAATTCTATAGAAATTTTGATGAGCTCATTAGCTTTTAGTTTTGCCTTGACTTATTCAATTTATTTTTTCTGTTGCTGTGAACAGCATGAAAGAGGAACTTTGAACAAAAGCAGTTGCAGTCTTCAGTGGGAGGATTGCAAGGAGAAAATTGATTTGGTTGCACTTGCATTAAGGGAACCTATTCTATTTTATGATGAGGTAGTGACTCTATCATCAGATGATTCATGGAGCATGTAGCCACGTAGGCATATATATTTATCATATTCTTGTCTTTAATATCTTGTGGGCAGCACAAGTAATGTTTGTTCCAACTTTTAACAGATTGTCTTATATGAAGATGAATTAGCTGATAGTGGAATAGCTCTTTTGACGGTTAAAGTGGTAAACATTGACTTTGATTTTCTACCTTAGTGTCAATGCAAGCATCTTCAGGGTTGTCCATGGACTGATCTTTAATTTTGTAATTGTCTAGCGAGTCATGCCTAGTGGTTGGTTCCTTCTGATGCGTTTTTGGGTGAGTTAGTCTGTCCAAACAATCAAGTTCATAATCAAGAATTGATTGATTGAAATTTTGCCTTATTCTAGAGCGTCTATTCCTTTGACTAATTGGCTATCTAACAGCTTAGGGTTGATGGGGCGTTGATGCGGCTGAGAGATACCCGTTTGCATTGTGCTTTTGTGGAGCATGGAAAATCAGTTATTCTTCGTGAAAGCTGCTGGAGAGAAACCTCATTTCAATCCTTATCTTCTGTAAGTTATTTCTCTCCCTCTTGGTGGCCCTAATGTTCTCTGACAATCTAAGGCAGCCACTTATTCATTACAGCCCATCAACAGTTTCCATTGTACTGTAGGGTGTGTTGTTTGCATTTCAGCCATAATAATTAGGCTGTAAGGATTTATTCAGTTAAAAGTACACTGTAGAACTTTGGTTTTAAACTTTTAATTGCATTTCTGTCTCCATTCTATTTTTCAGTTGAGAGTTTGTACTTGCTTAACTCTGAAGTTTGCTTGAAACATTTGTCTCTTGTTGGTGTAATTAATTTCTGCAGAAAGGATTACCTATTGATTCTGCCGCATATAATGATCCAAGCATTATCAGTGAAAGGCTTCCGGTTATTCTGCAGAGAACTCAAAAACTCAATATTTCAGATACCATGTAAGCTATGATATGTACTCTAGGTGGTTGTGCAATGAACAATCTAAGGAATTCACACAAGTGATATAATTTTATTATCCTATTACTGTCTGTTCAGTACCTGCACATAATGTAATGTCCTTTCTGACTTTATATGTTCATCTCCATTTATTTCCTGGTCAATTTGCATTGGATTCGAGCATGAGAGCGATAGAATGGCAGAGGTTATTATTATTATTATTATTATTATTATTATTATTATTATTATTATTATTTATTTATTTATTTATTTTTTTGTTGGGGGGGGGGGGGGGGGGGGGGGGTATAAAAATACTTTGTGAAGTTAAAAAGAACCAATATGAAAGGCCTTTGTGTCCATAAATTTCATTGACAAATTCCTTCCTTTACTGATAATGCGATCTCAATGTCTGGACCAATGTTGTAAAAATTGGCCTAGGCTATAGGTGCCCCTAGGCTGATGGGAAAAATGCGAAATCGGCGGTTGGCCAACTAGGCAGCCATTATTATTATTATTATTATTATTATTATTATTATTATTATTATTATTATTTAATTATTTAATATTGTTTGTTTTGTTTGTATGTGTTATGGTTGGAGTATTATGTGCTATTAAACCTTTATATTTTATGGGAAGAATACTTGCTTTAAGTCTAAAAACCAGGACGCCATATGCAAAAATAAAAAATAAAAAATAAAAAATAAAATAAAATAAAATAAAACCCAAGTTTTACACCTAGAGCCATCTTTGAAACGCTTAGCATAATGAATGATGAAAGAGTTTCACTATGGGCACATATATGCTTTACATATGAAATGCAACAATTTACATTTGTGATATTTAACTAAAGTCTAATGCATCAGCTACTGTCAATAGTCAGCCTTTGGACTTCATAGAACTCTGCATTTCCTTGCATATTTTAGAAGAGAATTAACTAAGTAGATTGCTAGAAGTATACAGGAATGTGTGAAATGCCAAAGCTTGTATGGCAGAGTTTCGTCTTTAGTGGCCTTGTATGTGGAATCCACTAAAATTCATGAAGCACTGATTCCATGAGTGATCTGAACCGCCACCCCACAAAGAGAAAAGGTTCACTGTTGAGGAAGGTTTTTGAGGGTTTGAACTTTGAAATAGTTAGCTCACTAAAGAAACTCACTTATCCCTTAAGATTTGAAATATAGATTGTTTGATTCTCCTAAAGAGAACTCAATTGCAATTTTGATCACAAAAACTGCAATAGAATAAGGTAAGAAAGCTTCTGCCCAAGCTTGGCAAAGGGTTAGGATATTTGATAGGTGTTTTAGGTTATCAGCAATAGAAACAACTTAAAATAGACACTGCATTTAGGCTTTACCTAGTACAAGATTGATACAAAAGCTTAAAACATTTAAAGTTGTACAAAAGCTCAAAACATTTAAAGTTGTCCTTGACATTCTAAGATGTTTGCTCTAAAGGAAACCCCAAAGCTCTTAAATGTTAGTGAACATAACTGGGAATTTCAACTTGAAGTTCCGTGGACTGCAGTAGAAAGAAAGTAGACTTCAATATGAGACAGATGAAGAGAATAGTTACAGCTTCAGATTTAGGTCAAGCTTATATGGATTTGAATCATTTGATGACTGCTCTTCTGATTGTTGTGGATTGAACCAAAAACTTCCTGGCCACATTGAGTCTGCTGCTGCCTTGTCCATTGGATCAGGCAGCGCTGACATAGAGAACCTTGTATTAGCCTTGCTAAACCTTGCCGCGGTTATACTTCCATCCTCGCTTGGTTTATGCTGAACTGAATGAGGCATAACGCCCAAAGACCTGAACATAGGATTATGGAATGGCATAGACAGCATTGTCATCATCCTCCGAGAGTTGAGTTTTCTTACTGCACCTCTTTCCCTCTTGTGAGCATTTTGGTGGCCACCTAATGCTTGTGAGCTGTAAAACTTTCGCATACAGAAATTACATGAAAATACCTTAGGTGAAGTAGGACTTGAAGACACACCTTCTCCCAGGCCTAAACTCAACCACTCTCCTGGACCAAGTACTGATCCCTGATCACGATCCTCACTTCTCATTCTGCTGTGCGGAAATTGCCATTTCCTCCTTAATTTTCAGTAGAGGGAGTGTCCAGGTTGCTGAACACGTAGAGAGGACCTTGGGAGATGATAATCCCTGGGCTTTTAACTTTGCTCTTGATAAGAGAGCAAAAGAATAAGAATGATATCTAGTTGGAGGAATGGCGAGTAGGTGACTTAAATATATTGCACCACCTAGAGGTGCTTGGTGTTCGAGGGGACAATGCTTATGTCAGTTTTCACTCTAGCCTCTATCATACTTGGATTCCCCACTTTATA
Source organism: Ipomoea nil (assembly GCF_001879475.1). Classification (NCBI taxonomy): domain Eukaryota; kingdom Viridiplantae; phylum Streptophyta; class Magnoliopsida; order Solanales; family Convolvulaceae; genus Ipomoea; species Ipomoea nil. The sequence goes on from NW_017619354.1 coordinate 503,538, forward strand.
ATAGCATTTTCAATTCACTTTTAATTTGCTTTCATTGGAGTGAAAAGAATAGACAGGTTGAAATATTACTATGATTCTACAGTTCTCTCTATACTTTAATCATAATGCTACAGTTTGTATTTCCTTTCATAGATCCCACTTTCTAATAATTTCTAATATTCACCATGTTATAGTTGCATCTCTTTGTGCAGTGCTTCTGCATGATTAGAATTCAGCCCCCATTACAAGTTTATGGCTGTTTATTGACTGTTTATTTCCATTTTTTGGTGAAGTTCTATCTTTATATGATTTGAAATTTAGCAGGCGTGAAGGGCTGGGACTTGTCACTGAACAGCTACCTCTCTCAGAAGCACAAAGGTAACACAGTCTTGTATGCTGACTCAACAACTCCACCTCTTTTTAATTACTCTTAGAAGATAAGATCTACTGAGATTGGTAAATCATTTTTCCTGTGTAGTGTGTACTATCATATTTCCCCCGTGGTTGGTAGTTCATAATCTTTCATGTCAAGTAGGTATGAACATTGAAGTATAATAAAATATGGAACCCACTAAGAAAGATTTGTTTCCTTTTTGAAAGAATGAGTGATTGATAAGCTTCACTGAAGAATGTATATGTTGGAGTGAGTGGTGGCAGGCAGGCTTATATTAATTTTAGTGTTCTAAACGCAGTTTCTTCTGAAGTGGTGGGGTCCATGAAGTTGACAATACTGGTGATGAAAATACGAAAAATAACTAGGATCAGATAAAATTTTCTATCCTTTTTCTGTTTTTACTTCCAAACATGACTATCTACGTGGATATCTTCTTGTTGGGGCTTCTCCGCATTCTTGCCTTGTGGTGGGTGGTGGTGTATATGAACAGCATAAGTGCATCAGCACCCTTTGTATTCATTCTAAGTCTTTGATCACCCTGTCTGTATGTATTTGTGTATTGTTATATTTCTTGGAGAAATTATCGGAAGGTTTTGAAGCTGTGAGCTCTTACTACAGAAGTAGCTGATTATAGTATTATACCATAGTATGTCAGGATACAGGGGATGAGGACATTCTTGTTTCTCTTCTTTTCTTGTTTTTGGCATAGTGTTTCTCTGAGGAGTCAGGATATGATTGATTGTTGAAAAGTGGTCCGGAGAAGTATTTGGTCATGATTTTGGAGCTATCTGTCTAAATATTCGAAAATCTAAGTGGGTGTCTTGCAAATGCAAAGCATCAGTCTGGTCCAATAGAACTACAAAATTATTCCTTGTTGTAGGTATAGTATATGAAAGTACAATTGAGATAAGGCATTCCATAGAAGATAAGGATGATGATGCAATGCTTCTTTTTTTAAGTTGGAGTTTACAGTGACAGTTTCCCCCCTAAGAATTTAGGGTGACAAAGCACGGAATAGATAGATGAATCTCTAGAAAGTATACTTTAGTTGGATACAAATAATGTATTTCTTCACCAAATGGCTTACTTTCTTTTAAGAGTTATTAACTAAACTAGACACAACATAAAATCTTACAAAAATTTTCCCTTGTTGACATTGAATGGATAGATGTTTTACAGGAGTATATATATCCATAGTCCCTAGAGAGTATGTGTCAAATTTTTTGTGGTAAATTTATCATCATAAATCTTGTAATCTAGTTTAACAATGAGTTTGAGTACATTAAGGGGGTGTTTGGTTTATGTTATATAAGATAACCAAAGTTATATTTGTTTGGTAATATAAGATTCTCATGTTTGGTTCAGATTATGTAGGGAATGCCAGATAACCTCCGCATTAAGTTTTTAGCTATTGGAAGGGAATGTGAGATACCCTCAAATTTCTTAGGTAATCTCACATTTCCTTGTCTTATTACTAATGTTGGGCTTTGGACGTTTTAATCAATTTATCTTATTACCGTTGTCTTATTTACATATCTTAGTTTTAAGCTAAACATAGGAATATAACATTTCCAGCAATCTAATATTTCCTAAGGTAATCTAACATTCTGTGAACCAAACGCCCCCTAGAGGTGTTTCAACTTTTTTGATAGTCTCACCTCAACTTGAGAAAAAGATGGGATGAGAGATTGCCACAAGGGGTTGTGTGTACTTGCGTGGCTTTAAGTTGTTTTTATTAAAGTAGGAAAGGGGCAAAGATCAAAGAAAGATCTTGTTTGCCTACATCAAACTACAAAACTTAAATACAAAAGGAGGTATAAATCATGGGACAGGTGAAAGGGGCATCAAAAGGACCACTCAAGGAAAAAAGCCAAGTGGTTGGCGTTCATTGGACCTTTCATTTCATGGGATGGCTTTACATATGACTATCCACACAATACGGACATTGGACAACTTGCAAGTGGCTCCTAAATTATTTGTCCCAGAGGAAGGAACACTTCCATCACCTTATTCCTCTTCTATCTATTCATACTCTATGCACTATAATTGATTTATTATTTATCTAACATTCTAACCCTCAATAGTTTGGACACTTGGTTCTTTTGACTTTAGGTGAGCCACTTGAATTAATTAAGAAGCTCAAAAGAACTTATTCTCTACGGAAGTTCACTTTTGTAAAGATTAAGCTTTTTAGAATCACACAAAATCTCAATCTTATACCGTAATGTTCAGGATTGCTGAGTGAGTGGAGCATGATTATCATCTTGCTAATATTCTCTCGATCGATTTCATTGCACATACCTTTCCTAGTACGTTATTATTTTTTTTTTTTGGTATGTGTGTGGTTTGCAAATAAAGTTTACCTAATGCACACATCAAATAGTGGAGGTAGGTGGATTAACGACCCCATGTACGCAGCTAGAGGCGGTGAGTCGTTGAAAAACATCATTGTTGAGTGCAAAAGTTGGTTGCGTAGAGATTGGAACGTTGAGTGCTGTCATGTCTTTAGGGAGCAAAATCAAGTTGCAGATTGGCTTTCTAGACATCATGGTTCTAATTTTGGTTTTGTTTTGCTTTCGACCTACCCCTGGTGATCTGATGAAGATTGGCTTTCTAGACATCATGGTTCTAATCTTGGTTTTGTTTTGCTTTCGACCTACCCCTGGTGATCTGATGAAGATTGGCTTTCTAGACATCATGGTTCTAATCTTGGTTTTGTTTTGCTTTCGACCTACCCCTGGTGATCTGATGAAGATTATCCAGTATGATATCAAGGGGATGCCCTCAACTATAAGGGATTAGGTCTTTTGTTTTTGCTTCTCAGGCTTCATCCTTCCTCTGTATTCAAAAAAATAGTGGAGGTAGGTTTCCCTCGTCACAAAAAAAAAAAAAAAAAAAAAAAAATCAAACCCAAATCACAAACTAGTCATATTTTAAGTATAATAATTTAATTTTTCTGTTCAGCATCATGTCTTTTTCCTAACAACTAATTAGGAATTAGATGGATGTGCTTGCTTAGTTGCTACATATGAGAGAAATGGGGCATAATTGATATGTTTCATTATTTCATGCGCATAATAGGTAAAAGACAGGCATATCTGTGTGAGATTCAACCAGATTGCCATGAACTCAATAAGCCTATTAGTTGTTGCACTCCAGGGTCCTGTTGAAAGGAACTCCACAATTTGGAGCAACATAAAGACAAATCAAATGAACCCTTAAAGTTCAACAACAACATGTGACTCCAGAACTGCTGAATGGGTAAATCCAAATTGGGAGCATTATGGGCATAACTCCAGAGTATAAGTCAAGAAGGAATGCCCATAGATCTAAAAGCATTTGTCCACAATCATACCTCAAAACTTCATCCTTAAAATGATAACGATATGAGAAAGAATGTTAGTCTCTATATATGTTGTAGTACTATTATTTTCTGCATCCAAAAACATAGTCCAATAAGCTGTAGTAACCAACAGTCAAGACAGGCCACGGCTCTAGCACCGGCAAATTATACAATGAATCATGGTCTAACTTGCATTGTGGACCTTAATCCAAAAATAACCTTCAGATTCTGTACTTGCAATTGACACATTTTGTACATGCAGTCAATCGTTTTTGTACTTGTAAACAAATTGAATGCAATCATATGATAATTATAAACACATTACATAATAACTATAAACACATAAACTGTTAACTGCATGTTCAAAATATGTTAACTGCAGACATATAACATGTTAATCAATATCTGCAAACTTGCTGCGGTTGTTCTTTGTGATGATGTGAACCAAAGGAATGCTGTTGATAACCTCATATGCGTTACTCAAAGGAATACAACGCAATTAATATCTGCAAACTTGTAAGTTTGAGAATGTTGTTGATAACCTCATCATCGCTTGCAAGCATGAAGCCATGTTGCTAAGGACCATGAAGTTGGATTGCGTTGCCCGTGAACAAAATCGTGCTGCAGACTACCTTGCTGCCAAAGCTGGAAAATTTGATAGGGGAACTTACACCCTCCAAGCCCCAATTCCTGACCTTGTAGATATTCTAGATGATGATGTTCTTGGTGTGCCTTTATGGCGCCAACTGTAGCCTACTTTCAACTTCGGGTATCCCCTTCCTTTCAAAAATACAAAAAATATCTGTAAACTTTGATGATCAAATTTGTAACAAAATCAATAGTCAAGTGATCATTTATGATCAAATTGAAAGTTGATGATAAAAATTAGTAAATGTCAATTGTCAATAGATCATTTATGGTTCAATTGAAAATCGGAGATAAAAAATGTTAAATGGCAATAGTCAATGGACTATTTTTATAATTAACTCTTTGACACATAGTAGGACAGTAAACGAACCAAACACAAACGACTTTGGTTGAAAAATCTTACACACCACCTGAGTATTTGTTTTCAATCTTTTGTTCATTGACAATATATCTATCGAGCTGAACTATATATGTTTTTTTTCATTGTCATTTTTATCATCTAGGATAAAGTTCACAATGTTCATACTTTATTCGTTTATTAAACGATTTTTTTTAAAAAAATTTGTTCATTTATATTCGTTTACCCTAATAAACAAACATAAACAAATACTTACTAAACACGAACATGAATAATTTACCAAAATTTCTATTTGCTAACACTCCGAATAAATACTCAATTACCAAACGAGGCCATAATCTGCCCCCGAGGTTGGAAATTATATATTAACTGTTTGGGAAAATCACTATATTGGTCCCTCAATTGTTTGTCAATATAGTCTATAATTTTTAATTTCAACTAATCTGATTATAAAATTGTTTAACATTATTTAATTAAATCTTATGATAGACCAAAATGATAATTTTCTCATTTTTAAATTTTATTAAATTTGATCATCAAAAGAGTTTAATCGACTAAGTTTTAAACAATTTAATTATTAAATTATTTAAAATTAAAAATTAGAAACTATATTGACACAAACAACTGAGAGTGAAAATAAGATTTCCCCTTAACCGTTTTGGTCAACAATCCCAACTTTTGGTTTTTGCCGCGACACTCTAAAACTTTCGTTGCAAGTTTGACAGTCGCAAAACAACATTTCAATTTCAAAGCGACGATGAGCTTGGATTCATCCCGCTCTGCGAATTCCGGCTCCAAATCTAAACGGAGTCTCAGTTCAAACCCTACAAGCAGCAATACCAGTAGTAAAAGGAAGAAGACGAGCCAGAAAACCCTAGGCATGGCTTGGGGTGCCAATTCTCGCTCTTCTTCGCGCCCTGCCTTCACCCACTCTCCTTTCTCCGATTTCGGCAGGTGCTCCCTTCAATCGAACAAAACACACGTGGACTTTAATTTCAAATTTAATGGAATTGGAATTGGAATATACTAAACATCGAACAGTTTAATTTGATTTCTATTTTTGAATTTGGCGTTTGTTTATTTGATTATGCGGTATCCTTCAGTTACATGGCCGTGAAGAATCGAAAGTTACACCAACAATTTGATGCCGAGGCTTCGAGCTCTTCCTACAGTGGGACAAGTTCTTCAAAGGAATCAGGACCTATATTTCAAGGAGTTTCAATTTTTGTAGATGGATATACTGTTCCTTCCAATCAGGTCTCTGATGAATGGTTTCTTTGTTGACATGTTCATTTATACTTATATAGTCTGGTTTTCCCCGGTGAAATTTGCTATATTCTCCAGACTATGTTCACTTCGAATTTTTGAACAAGAGTTTGAATCATATGGAGATTTTTTTTTCTTTGATTTTTCACTCTGGGGCCAGAAACTCTGATTGCTTCGTAATAGTTTATTAATGCTGGTATAAAAAAAATTTTCAGGAACTTCGAGGTTATATGTTGAGGTATGGAGGGAACTTTGAAAATTATTTTTCAAGGCGTCGTGTTACTCATATAATATGCAGTAATCTTCCTGAGAGCAAAATCAAGAATGTGAGGTTTGTGGTCCATTGATGTTTTGCATCTCAAATGAAAAGTATTTTCTTTTATTCTTGAAAAATCTAAAGAGTTTCTGTTCCTGTAATGGAACAGGTCCTTTAGTCGGGGACTTCCAGTAGTTAAACCTGCTTGGGTGCTGGATTCCATTGCTGCTAATAGACTTTTGAGCTGTAAGTTCTTTTAATTTCCTCCTTTTTTCAGGTATACCTAGTTCCTATCGAGTTTTGGATTTAAACATGTTGTAGCATAAGTGATGCACCTTATATGAGGAAAAGTATAATACTTGAAAAAAAAAAAGAAATACATAAATAAAAAAGAATTACTATTTCTCTTTCCTAGCACACTTTTTTTTTTTTGGCAAGGGAGAGGGAAGTTGAAGGAAACGGTTTTTTTTTTTTTTTTTTTTTTTTTTTTTTTTTTTTTTGGGTTATCAGAATGGATGCCCTTACCTATTTTCCAGAAATATAATTGAATCATTGAATGCATGGTTAGATACTAGAAATTATGCTCTCACTTTTGAATTCTTCATTATTAACCCTGTTACTCTGAAATGCTATAATGATCAAACACTTAATAATGCATGTGTTTTTGACATTTATGGTGAAATTGAATTTATAGAAGACAAAGAGGGAACTTTTACTCCTTTGATAACTAATTCCTTAATTGGTCATTTACAGGGGTTCCTTATCAGCTGGAACAGGTTGCAAGCGAAGCTAGTAACCAACCAAAGATGTCTGCCTTCTTTACTTCAAAAAACTCCACACCTGCTATTCTAGAAAAGTGCTCAACTGACCAGGTAATATCTAAAGGTGAGACACCATTGATGGAAGGAAGCATCAGTGAGAGTGGTAATTCTTCTAGAGTAAGGGGTTCTGTAGAAGATGCAAATGCATGCAATCCAGAATCTAGTGACCCCAGTCATGTGAACGTTATTGGAGCTGAAGCTGAAGAGTCATCTTGCAGTGGCAATGGAAGCTACAACGCATCCCACCCTAGTACTCTTAATGCTTCTGATAACTGCCAAGATGAGATTGATAAGGGGGAATCAATTTTAAAAACTTCTAGGCCTTCTAATAAGCAGCATTCAACTCTAGTGGATTCTAATTTCGTGGAGAATTATTTCAAGGTAAGAATCAGGTCTTATAGTATTTACAAAGAGATATTCACTCAAAACCTACTAAGGCATTATGGTTCAGAAAAGGGAAACACTTTGTACACATTTTTTATGAGTAGGCTCAAATTTTCCTAAGTGATTTCACATTTTCAACCCCACCCCATTTCTTTCTCTGTAATGCATATTGTTCTCAATATATATTTGGTACTACCAGAAGTAATACTCCGTAGTTAATAATTAATTAGTTCTAACCTTGAGTACTTGACTTTATCAGTAGTAGTAGTGGTTTGCTTATTCTCCATTGGCCAACTATTACTGCCTTCTACCACTTCTTTTTCACATAATTTTATCTGTTTGCTGTTATTTGTCTGGTAATTGTTTCAATGCCTACAGAAATATTAAATAAATAATATGAACCAAATTAAGTAACTTACTAACTTCAATATGCCTTTATGAGTTTTTCAATTGATTATTCTTTAATTCTCAGAACTCAAGGTTGCATTTTATTGGTACCTGGAGAAACCGGTATCGTAAGCGTTTTCCAAGCTCTTCTGGTGGATTTAGATGCATTACTGTTAATTCTGCAGCCAAACCTCAGGCTACTTCCATAATTCATGTGGACATGGTAATTTATACAATAACAGTTTTAGTTTTTCCTTCCTTTACAGTTTCCCTTAAGTATGGAAGGTTGGATTAAATTCATAATTTTTTTTTTTTTTATATGTTATCTGGATAGTTACCATGAAATAGTTTTTTTTTTTTTTTTTTTTTTTTTTTTTTTTTTTTTTTTTAATTGAAATTTTGCTTATATACTATATATATAGCTTTGGTGTGACAATTTTTGTTTCAGGATTGCTTTTTTGTGTCAGTGGTTGTCAGGAACCACCCTGAGTTGCAGGGAAAACCTGTTGCCATTTGCCATTCAGATAATCCACGTGGAACAGCAGAAATTTCATCTGCAAATTATCCTGCTAGGAATTATGGTTGGTTTTGAATCCAGCAATTACTTTGCTGCGAATATGCTAACATTTCTATTTTTGTTAAAAGTTTCAGTTTGACATGGAATTCTTCTTCACAGGAGTTAAGGCTGGAATGTTTGTAAGAGATGCTAAGGCTCTTTGCCCTCAACTTGTCATTCTTTCTTATGACTTTGAAGCTTATGAGGAGGTATTGTGAGATTGGTTGAGTAAAAGTGGAAATTCTTCAGTCATGCTTTCTCCTGTGCCTTTACAACTTTCAGCCACGTGGATAGTCTGACACAATTTTTGATTTACAGGTGGCGGACAAGTTTTATGACATTTTGCATAAGCACTGCAAGAATGTGCAGGTCTGTCCATGTATATTGTTCTTTTCAGAGCACACATTATATTATACTTATATAACTCTTCAATTGGCTTGTTACTGAAAGCAGGCCGTCAGTTGTGATGAAGCGTTTTTAGACGCCACTGACTCAGGGGTGGAGGACATTCAAGCATTTGTCAGACTGATCAGGAAGGAAATTGTTGAGATAACAGGATGCACTGCAAGTGCCGGTATTGCTGGAAATATGCTTATGGCCCGTCTTGCTACCCGAACTGCAAAACCTGATGGACAATGTTGTATCCCTCCTGAGAAGGTAAAATGTTTAAATCTTATATATCTGTCTCCTATGAGAATTGGAGAGATAAAGGAAAGTGAAAACTCGAATGAATATTGGTTTGCTGATATACATAGCTAGTTTTTTTCAGGTTGAGGAGTATCTACATGAACTTCCAGTAAAAGCCCTCCCTGGAATCGGTTATGTCTTGGAAGAGAAGCTGAGAAAGCGAGAAATTACCACTTGTGGGCAGCTGCAGATTATATCTAAGGTCTAATGTTCTGAACTTCTGATGATAAATGCTTCTCTCATTCAACTCTTCAATATTTATTATTGCATTTTATTTTTACACATTATTCTTTATTTTTCCAGGAATCACTTCAGAAGGACTTCGGTATCAAAACTGGTAATATGTTGTGGAACTATAGTAGAGGGATTGACAACCGGTTGGTTGGAATGGCTCAGGTTATTGACAATGAACATTTTAGTTAGCTGTTTATTGCCTTGTGAAAGCATTGTCACTATACCTAGCTTTTGTGTTCTCTTCATTTCCTTCTCTTTGCCAATTTTAATGAGGCAGGAGCAAGGTTGCAGTAAGCGCTAGGCGCTAGTCGGGCGGCCGGGCAACGCCTAGGCGGCGCTAGGCGGGCACCAAAAAAATTTAAAAAAATAGTGACAGATTTGTAGTTTGACAATTTTAATGAGGTTGTTTTCAACATTCAATCAAATAACACATCTAAATAAATGAAATAATGATAATTTATAAGTCATAACGTCATAATAATAATATTAAAATCAATAATTAATGAAAGACGACATCGGTCAAAATCGAACAAAATCGGTTAAAATCGGTCGACTCGGCCGAGTTTGACTGCCCAGGCCGAGTTTGGCCACCCAGGCCACCTAGGCGGCCGGCCGAGTTTTGGCCGCCTTTAGGCCAAAACGGCAAGGCTCGGTGCCGCCTAGCGCCTAGGTGGCCGAGTTTTGCAACCATGGCAGGAGAGAGATGAAGTGTCTCATGTCAAGAATAAGAGGTGCATATACTTTTTGGTATTTGCTTGCCTTTTTCTTGTACCACATATCCCCATGAGTAGGACAAGTTATAATGTTAGGGGGTGTTACTTTATTAATGTATTTAAGTAATTAAAGAACTTTGACTATGCAAAAATGTCATAGTTTCATGTTCTAAGCAAGGCATATATTTATTACATGATCTTGTTGTGTCTACATTTCCAAATTCTTATAATTTTTCACCTTCTATGAGCATCTATGCCTTATTTATTCTAACTCTTATCTACAGGAAAACAAGTCAATAGGTGCTGATGTAAACTGGGGTGTGAGGTTCAAAGATTTAAAAGATGTTAGTACTTATTAATCCATACTGAAAATCATGTCCTGTTCTCCATCTGAATTCTCAAAATATTCAATGCTTTATATTTCAGGCTCAGCATTTCTTAGAGAAGCTCTCTGAAGAGGTTTCATTGCGTCTGCAGGGATGTGGAGTTAAAGGCCGCACTTTTACCCTCAAGGTTCATCTGTTGTCTTCTTTTATACCTTCTTTCCGTTTGGTGTGAGTAGTGTCTTGATGCTTAAAATTTCATGTGTTACACCACATGTTGGATAAATAACTCGAGGGGTTTCATATTTCACTGGTATAATTTGTTGGTTCAGATAAAGAAGAGGAAGGTTGATGCTGGGGAGCCAGCAAAATATTTGGGCCATGGAATCTGTGACAACCTGAGCCACTCTACAACGGTTTGAAACATATTTCATGGCTACCATGATGATGTCTGATGGTCTTTATATCCATCTTCTTACTACAATTTTCAATGATTCAAATTTATTTCTGGAACATAGGTGCCAATGGCTACAGATGAGGCTGATGTGCTTCGTAGGATAGCTTCTCAGCTCTTTGGGCATTTCCAAATAGGTAGCCAGATTTGGTTATTTACTATTTCTCAAAAGATGCATGGGGAATGTAGCTACTCTGGTCAATGTAGTGCTAGTATTTGTGGTCTATCTCAAGCAATTCTGTCAGATTGTTACTTTATGTTTCTTCCTGTTTGAAATGATTTAGTTGATTTTCTCTACATTACTTGTTATGAAGTATATGTAAACTTTCTAATTGCATATATGTATCTGATTCCTCATATCTTTATTCTTTACTAATTGAATTATTTTGACTGTTCCTATGCCAGATGTAGAGGATATAAGAGGAATGGGCTTGCAAGTTACAAAACTTGAAATGACAGAAAATGCAAAACAAGGTTTTTTTTTTTTTAAATGATTTTTCACTATCTATTTGGTTCTTGATTTTGTCGCTATTTTATACTCTGAAAGGTTGTTGAATTTGACTACTGCTATCTACATCATTTAGTTAGGTTTCTGTTTTTGCAACTTGCAGTTCTATATTTTATTTGGAATGTTTTCATCTACTGAATTCCTTAACATGCTTATTAAGGTAATGAGAAGAACACCATTCGTGCTTGGCTTTCTTCTACCACGACAAAGGGCAGTAACCATTTAAAAAGTAGTCCGGCAAAGGGTGCTGACACAGGTTCTAGTCCCCATAATTTACTCTAACCCCCCTTAACAAATTTTTTTTGTTCATAGTGCATTAACTAATTCATCTTATATAGTCTTAATAGTTTGAAACTGATGATAAGTTGCACTAATCATCTGAGCCCTGCTTCTTCTTCTTCTTCTTCTTATTATCCCCCTTTCAGGCTGCTATACATATCTCACATTCATCAATTCTTTCTTTTCTACCAAATTGAAGTATATTGAACTAGATTTACACACGAACTGCAACACTTTTCTTGTTCTGCAGATGATGATATTCAAAGCGTTGATGAAGACTCTGCCCCTTTGTGCAGTGACTCAATTGGACCTTTGGTTCAAAGGAATGCTAGGTTGTCCACTGGTAATGTTGGTAATAGACAAGATGCAGCTCTCCCTCCTATGCATGATCTGGATGTGAGTGTTATAGAGTCTCTTCCTCCTGAGCTCCTTTCAGAAATAAACAACATGTACAATGGGAAATTATTGAGATTTATTTCAGAGAAGAAAAACAATAGTGCTGGTATATGCCCCAATAATTTTGAAGGTATCTTGTTAAGCCTGTTTGGTTTAATAACAGATTACACTCTTACACGATTGCATTTTTCCTAATGGGTCTTCTACTTGCTTAGGTCCATCAGAGAAAGTTTTGGCCAGTTATGAGGTATAATCTGTAGTTCTCTATCCATTGATTGTTTTTGTTTATAGTTTCTCACTTTCTCAATTTCATCTGGTAGTGAGATAACATCTTTAGTATTTGTCTTCTGATATTTTTATTAGGTACATCCATATAACAAGGAGGAAGTTCAACCAGTCTCTTTCTCTAATAAATTGACTGTTGATGAGAAAACTGGGCCAGTCACTGTATCTGGTGTAGAGAAATCAAATATGATTATTAATGCTTCTGCTGCTGCGGACACATGTATAATGCCCTCATCTCTAAGTCAAGTAGATACCTCAGTGTTGCAGCAGCTGCCTGAGGAGTTGAAGACAGACATACTTGAGCTCCTTCCCCCACATAGGACAGGCGTGCCACTGTCAGATGCTTCTCTAAAGTATGTTGATAATCCGGACAGTTCAAGGGATTCTATTCTAAGCAATGAACTCTGGGTTGGACATCCACCTAAATGGGTTGACAAATTCATAGTTAGTAATTGCTGGATCTTGAAGATTTTTGCTGAGGCTTATTGTAAAGCAGGACCAAAGAACCTGTTATCCTCAATACTGCAGAAGTTTATATCTGGAATATGTGTACCTGAAGAAGTGGGTACTGATGGATTGTGTGATGCTGTTAGTTGCATGTGTGAACTTGTCAAGCAATATGTTGAACTAAAAATTGAAACAGACATTGAAGAGGTTTATGTTTGTTCCTGCCTTTTAAGAAGGTATGTATTAGTTTGTTAGAATCATTCCATTTCATTGTTTTGGTGTTTTCTCTAACATGACCTATATTGGGTGCACATTGAATTAATAATTATTTGTTCAGCTTTTGTCTCGTTGTCTTAATCTCTAGATTACAAAGTATTGATTGTGATACAGATTAACTGCAAGGTCAAAAGTTTTCCATGAAGTTTACAACAGCCTGCTTCCTTACCTTCAGGTTATTACCATTTCTTTTATATTCTATTTCTGTTTGTCCAGACACATGCTATACTGTTTTGCTTTCATCTTTACCCAACTATTGAAATGTATACACTCTACAGTCTTTGTAGTTGCAGATCTGTTCCTTGTACAGGAGAATGAGAAGGTTTAAATTAAACTGAGATTTCAAATAAGCCTGCATTTGATCTTTCATAAGGGAAATCAAAATACTTATTTTCTTTATGTTATACTTGAATGAGGTAGCTTCTTTACACGTGCACATGTGTCCAAGTGAGGTTTTGAATGTAAGGTTGAAGTGCCTGGAAACAGAGTTTGCAAAAGATTGGGGCTTGCAACTGTCTTTCATCATGCCATTGACTTATTTCCACTATTTTCTGTAGACTTGAGGAGTATTAGACCATTACTCTATTTTGCCTTCTGAAGGCATGCATTATTTAAATTGGTTACATTGTTCTTATCTCTCTGACACTCGAGTGTTTTTTGAACCCTTTGTTAGGCATCTGTTAGCGAGAAGTATGGGGGAAGTCTACAGCTCTCTCCCGTGAAGGACTAATTTATTACAAGTGACCTCTTCTTTTGTCAAAGATGTGGCAAGACCTGATAATCAGAAAACCACCTCCAGAATTCCAACTCTGCTGTTGAATCTGGGTAAATTTCTTTTTACCTATTGGCTGATTTCATTGCTTTAGGGGCAACGAACGATAAACATGGCCTCACAAGTCACAATGAATGCCATTGTATGGCCATCAACTCATTGTCTTTCTATATGATGTTTTATCTCCTCTAGGAAGGACTCTGCCACTCTGGCCACCGACAGCTCAAGGCCGCCCGCTTCTACTCTACATATAGCGTTTTGGCAGTCTTTGCTGTGCCCCAGCAGCATGAAAAATGCCATTGTTTGTGGGTTATTATGTTCTATCACGCCTTGATTTCCCTACACCCTGTGCAGCTTAGTTGGAGCTTCATAGAAAGTCAAACTCCGGTCAGGGATGTTTGTTGAATCAAATATTGAAACCAACCATATGACAGGTGACAGCTGCGTTTGGCTTCAATTACGGAGTGGTATCTTTAGTTATCTTTTTATCAGGAAGGTACAAGGAAAAAATAGGCTGATGAGGATACACGTAAATTATTGTTCAAATTATTATTAAAACTATGAACAAGAATTATTCAAATTTTGTTAGCTATGGAATAATGAATTATCAAAGTTTTTGTAAGCTATTTTCAACGTAGCAATGGCACAAAAGTATAGACTATGGACTATAGACCGAGTAAAAGAATGTGGGTGTTGAAATGCTCAGATCCATTTGCTTTGAGAAACAAACAGCTTAGGCACTTCAAGTTTTAGGCTTATCCCTACTTTGAATAGAATTTTCCCTCCACGTTACTCCCAAATATTCAAACTCCAAGAATTGAAAATCAAGGAAATTAAATTTTCCGTGGAGTTGAAGTCTTCAATGACGCCACATGGTACATTCAAAGCAATCTATCTCAAGAAAAACACGAGAAAATTAACTAAGATATTTGAGTCATGATAATGCCTCTTTACCATCCAAAGTTTCTGCAAATTTTGGATCCAACTAACAATTTAAACAAACCCATTTTTGGTTTTCACGTAGTCCCCTTGATCATTCATGATAACCAAGTTGTAGCTAGCTTTGCTCTATTCAGAAAATAAAGTAGCACCAAAGTTACAGTTAACAAATTCATTATCCAACAAAAAAAATAGAATGTATTGAATAGCTTAGCAATGTTTATAATATGTTACGACTTATTGTCGAGAGAGAGAAAAAAACTTAACAATTATATTTAAAGTCTTTAAGTTTATCATAAATTTGAAATTTTTGTATAATTTTATTTAATTTTACTATTTATATTTCCAGTTTAGAAAATACGTACTTCACGGACAACCAATTAAGAAGTATTAGACTTAAGAAAAAAATGTAAAATAAGCTACTAAACTTTTACATATTGTGCAACCATTGAACAAAAAAATGTGCAATTATACTATTAAAAACTCAAAAAGTGTGTAAATTGCATTTTTTTAGATTACTTCCAAAAGTTTTCCTTAAATATGATATCATAATGTCAAATTATATATATATAATTATTTTAATTATTATTTTTAAAAATTAAAAGAAAAAATAATTTTTTTTTAAATTTCAAAAGAAGGTGGAAGCAGTCATGACAGTGCTTATAAAGTTATAAGCTAAAAAGAAGGTGGATCAACTCTTTTTGACTTTAGAAGTGCTTATAAGTTGTCATTGAGCTATGGATAAGTTGTAGAAGCTAAGTTATCATATGGCAATGGATTTTAATGGATTGTGACAGCTTTTGGACAGCTACGACTTGCTGAGTGACAAAGGGAAGATTCAAAATAAAAACTTGGTGCTCATGTCTGGCCTCCTTTTCTATAAAAGGAGAACCCCAAGCTAAGAGAGAAGATGTTGGTGCGATAAAAACTCAACATGCAAGTGTTCAAAACGATCAAGCTGAATCAAACTCTCTCTAGTTGAAGTGAAATATGAGGGATTTCAAAGTCCATAAATCAACAAACCAACAACGACCATCTTTCCACCAGAAGAATTGAAGTTGTGGAATCAACTAGCAAGGCGACTTAGTGGACGACCCTTGGCTAGATTTTGGAAAGTAAAGAGTAGGGAGACTTTGTGGCTGACACCTATTTGAAGGACTATATATCACTGGTAGAAGCTTAGGCTTCTTATCACATTGTATTCGAAACAATATCTAATGGAACCTTAAGGAGAATATTAGTGGAGTAGGGAAGTTTTCGAACTACTATACAAATTATTTGTGTCATTTACTTTACGCATGACTTACTATCTTGTGAATTAACCTCATACTTGACACACCCTCAATAACGTTATTTGTTAAAACTTAGCTACTTACTTTCATTGCAAACTAAAGTCCTCCGCGACGAGAAAACTTATTTCGGAGATTTGTTTTAAAACTCTAATTTCAAAATTAAAGGGGTGTGTTGTTTAATTCTAAGACAAGTCCTTTTAACACTATATATGGTTAAGTGTACATTTCATATGCATTTAAACTTTAAAGTGTTCATTATATTGTTTATTGTAGGGACTCTCACAGGATGTTGTTTATTGTACTAAAATATTATATTTTTTAATTCCTTTAATATCCTTTATTTTATTTTTATGTATTTATATATTTTATTAAATACATTTACATAAGTTTTATATTATTAGCATAAATTATATCATTTGAAATATTTTATTAAGAATATAACAAGACTAATATAATATTGAATATATACTAATTAAAAATTAAATTACCTAAACCATAATTTCAACAAAATTAAGTTGTACCAAAATATTATTATTTATATCACTAATTATATTTTATTAGTAACTTATACTCCGTAATTGTAATAATATGACCAGAGTAGTCGAAATAATATTTGTAACTTGTAATTGTAATAATATGACAAGGGGAGTTAAAATAAGATGCATGTGTAACATGTAATCTATAATAATATGACAATACAAGAATATTAGAATTGAAGAATATTTAATTATGGTTATATTATTATTGTGTGCCTCACGGTCATTATATACTAACAAAACTTGGAAAAAAAAACTAATAATAATAATAATAATATAAGTGGTAAAAAAAAATATCTAAAAGTAATTAAGTGCTAATAATAATATAAGAATATTAACGTAAGAATTATAACATAGAACAAATTGTAATAATTAATAACTATAGTCTAGGATTAAATTTGGAATTGTCAGGAAAGATAAGCGACCTCTGTTGAAATTAACTCTTTATCGATTTAAATATTCTTAATATATTACAACAATTTCATTCCGTGCATCGCACGAGTGAAAATACTAGTTATAATAATATGACAAGAGGAGAAGAATAAAATAAATAGAAGAAGAAGAAGAAGAAGATCGAAGAAGAGCGAAGAAGAAGAAGCTATCGGCGAGGACAACCTCGTCGGTGAACGTTATATATATATATATATATATATATATATATATATATATATATATATATATATATATATATATATATATATATATATATATATATAGGGACGCACTCAGGTGCGAATAAGTGCCCAGGAAGGAAATGCGAACGAATCAGCGCGCGACACGTGTCCAGATCTAATAACTTAAAAAAAACGCAGTGGCATTTTCGTAAATAATTGAACATCGAAGTGCAAGTAAAATCTCTTATAAGTGCACCTATTTTCACCTATTAGTGCATGTAATTTTGCCTTGTTAGCATTCACTTTCCGCAACCATTCATGCACCTGGGTGTGCTTATAACTATATGTGCAACTATTTATAACTATAGGTGCAACTACTTATAACTATATGTGCACCTACTTTCACCTATAAGTGCATGTAATTTTGCCTTGTTAACATTCATTGATCTGAGTTCGCGAGTAGTAATACTCCTGAAAACCACTCGCAAACATTCATACACCTAGATGCAACTACTTATACCTATGTGTGCAACTACTTATACCTATGTGTGCAACTACTTAGAACTATTGGTGCAACTACTTAGAACTATAAGTGCAACTAAGTATTGATGCTCAGTGTAAATTTTTACTTGCACCTATAATACATTTTACATGCACTTGTAATACATTTTACTTGCACCTCGATGTTCAATTATTTACGAAAATGCCACCGCGTTTTTTTTAAAAATCAGTGTTTCTCATTCCTTAGATCTGGACACGTGGACGAACAGAATCCATTCCTATTTCGCGCCTGGGCGAGTCGTTCGCACCCGAGTGCAAGTCTATATATATATATATATATATATATATATATATATATATATATATATATATATATATATATATATATATATATATATATATAATCGCACTCAGGTGCGAATGCTTCGCCCAGGAGAGAAATAGGAATGGATTCTGTCCGTCCACGTGTCTAGATCTAATGGATGAAAAACACTGATTTTTAAAAAAAATGAGGTGGCATTTTTGTAAATAATTGAACATCGAAGTGCAAGTAATGTATTACAAGTGCATGTAAAATGTATTATAGGTGCAAGTAAAAATTTACACTGAGCATCAATACTTAGTTGCACCTATTGTTCTAAGTAGTTGCGCCTATAGTTCTAAGTAGTTGCACACATAGTTATAAGTAGTTGCACCTAGGTGTATGAATGTTTGCGAGTGGTTTTCAGGGGTATTACTACCCGCTGAACTCAGATCAATGAATGTTAACAAGGCAAAATTACATGCACTTATAGGTGAAAGTAGGTGCACCTATAGTTATAAGTAGTTGCACCTATAGTTATAAGCACACCTGGGTGCATGAATGTTTGCGGAAAGTGAATGCTAACAAGGTAAAATTACATGCACTTATAGGTGAAAGTAGGTGCACTTGTAAGTGATTTTACTTGCACTTCGATGTTCAATTATTTACGAAAATACCACCGCGTTTTTTTTAAGTTATTAGATCTTGACATGTGTCGCGCGCTGATTCGTTCGCATATTCCTTCCTGGAAACTTATTCGCACCTGAGTGCATCCCTATATATATATATATATATATATATATATATATATATATATATATATATATATATATATATATATATATAATCAAATGAGAACCCCTTATCACGTGAGAACCTGTGAATCTACATAAATGCACAAAAATTATTCTAGGGAAGATTGTGTATATTATGCATTAGAATATGAGATTGTGTGTATTTATGTAAACACTTACATCTTTTATGTATAAGTTCACATGTCCTCACATAAAGAGAAGTTCTTATTGGAATATAACTATATATATATATATATATATATATATATATATATATATATAAATATAATAATAATAAACATAATAGGTCTCAATCAATGTTATATACTTATATCCTTAATTTATGTTCCTCATTTTGTATGCTAATAAATATATACATTTTACTTTAAATGTTGTTTACTTCAATGTTATTGAACAAAATTGTCACTACTAAATTATTGTTATACAAAACTACCCTTACACTGTTACTTTTCAATTATAACATTGATAACTCCATCATTATTACAATACACCTATATCTATCATATCTTTTTCTTATTCTTTAATTATCATTTTATTAAAATCATTATTTATAATTTAATGGTTGATTATATTTTAATTAAATTTCTATGAATGGTAAATCATACATGTGTGTGTATAAATTAAAAGACATATTATTTGTGTATATATTATTTGAACTATAATTTTTAATTATTTGTATTTATCAATATTTTAATATTGGACATAAATTTTCTCGCATCACCCGTACAAAATGTTGTTTATAGTCAATTTTATAATTATTCAAACTTTTAAGTTTGTAATATTTATTTATTTGATAAGATGAGTGTTTGGCTTAATTGATTGGTGTAAATAAGTTAAAATTGAAAATGTTATTTGGAGTAGCATTTTGATATCAACTATACGTACTTTTTTTTTCTCAAAAAGTATTCTACAATGGAAAATTCATGATGTCTTCTTTATAAATACAACATTATTAATTATATAAAAAAACAATAAATGGTTAAAACAATAAATAATAATATTTTTAAAATTAAATTATTTCAAAATTTATATCTAATTAAAGGCAAAATAATTTTAAAATGAGTAGGTATTATATATGTGAGACGTTTAATATTTTTGCTAAAATGTATGGAGTAATACTTCCATATGAACCCATTAAAAATTTTATACTTTACTTAAAAAGTTTTACATGTCTTATGTGATCTTAGAATTAGGTCTCACACAATACTTATTTTTTTAAAAAGTAAAAAAAAAAAAATAAAACAATAAATTCATAGTTTTATATGTCATTTTACATATTATTTGCTAATAGAAAATAATTAATTTACTAGATGGTTTTCTACAAGCCACTAATACTGTACTATACTACTATATTGATCAAAATAATTAAAATATTGTGTTATTAATTAACATCCGATCTATTGCCAATGACATTGAGTTTGAGTTTCAGTAGAGACGGTATTAACGTTTTGTGTTTTAGTAAGTTAAAAAAGTCTCTCAACTTTAATAATTCTGAAGGGGTTAGTATGAAAGTGCAGTGAAAATCGAAAAGGCCGGCTAAGCTGCAGATTGAAAAAATAAATATGATATAATTATATTAATTAATTAATGTGAACATGTAGTGCATGTTTGTCTATTTAATTTGACTGAGAGACCCAATTCAAATGTGTATGATTATCAAACACCATGCATGCATGCTTTAATATATATATATAATACAATTTATTTAAGGTTTTCAATTCAAACCGCGGATCGGAGAACCTTTTATTATAACGCATTCATTCTGCCGTATCTCAGCTTCAACTAACTGCTCCATAATAAATAATAAAAAAAAGTCAAGTCAAAGCTACAAATTAAATAAACATATATATACATACATACCATGTTCCACGTATATATATACCACAAACTAACTTATATATATGTACCAAGAAAACCAGCTGCCTCATACATATATAGATACATATTAGAAAGAAAGAAAGAAAGAAAAGTAATGGGGTTTAGATGGTCTAGTAGTGCCTTTTTTTGGGTGATATTGTGTAGTGCGGTTTTGGTGGTGTTCAACTCCATATCCGGCGTGCATGTTGAAGCCTCCAGACCTCTGAAACACATTAATAAATCATCATCTCATCATCATAATGTGCTTTCCATGGCGGCGACGGAGAGCTTCACTGCCATCATAGAGAGGGCTTACTCGGGACCAAGTCGCAGCGGCCGCGGCCACTAACCAGATCTGGTCACCCTCAAACCTCGATCTAGTGCAGTGGCTACTTCAACTCTTATGAATTCTTTTTTCTAGATGCACTGGTTGGGAATATATATGTCTAAAATTTATGTAATCCTTTATTGTTTCCGGTAGAAGTATATTGGAGCTTTTAAAAAAATATCAACAAAGTTTAGACAAACCAAATGTTAGCTTGAAATAACTTTATACAGAATCTGATCTAATAGTTATGTTTCGGGAATCACACTTATGTCAGACCGTCTCACGAATTCTTATCCGTGAGATGGGTTGGGTCGAGTCAATATGCAAATGTAATACTTATACTAGTAAATATGAATAAAATATTTGTTACTATAAGAAAAAATGTACTAATTTTTGAGATAAATGTACTACTATACTTTTATATTTTGATGTAAAAATATTACTTTTTTTCATCCAAAAGTATTATATTTTCCAATATAAGTACTAAACATTTTATTCCTGATTTAGTACTATAAAGATGTGCAATTTAAGCAATTATGGTACCAAAAAGGGGAGTTATTAAACTTAAGTGTTATTGAAGCAATTATTCTTACAAATCGTTTATAAATCTCACAAATTTCATTAAAAATTTAGTTATGCGTTATTGCTAAAGAAGTCAAAAGATATAATAAACATTATTGGCTCATAATTTTGCACTTGAAGGCACATAAATATGCACTCGAGAGCCAAAATTGTGCACTCGAAGTCACAAAGATGTGCACTCAAAGGGAGATACTATGTATTGAGACAAAACATATGCAATCGAAGAATAGAAAATATGCACTCGAAAGAAATTGTGCACTTGAAGAAGACAAAGAACATCGAAACTTACCTACACAAAATTACAATAATGCCACCGTGTGTGTTTTAATTCTTCATCATTTTGGACTATTGATTTGGACAAGATGTATGACTGAGATTTAACCCTATTTTTTTTTTACCTAAAACTAACTTTTGAACGCTTATATATATATATATATATATATATATATATATATATATATATATATATATATATAGAGAGAGAGAGAGAGAGAGTCATATCAGGTTCCCATGCGGACAGTACTTCTCGAACGGCCGTGTGATCACTCACTGTTATGTACGCATAAATGCATCATTAGGTATGGCGCGATGTGTTAGGAACATGTGTACTTAGATTTTGATGATATCAAGCTCACTAGGAATTTAGACCCCTCTTTTTCTCTCGTTATTTTGTATCTTTCGTGTTAAACGAAAGTTGTTTTTGCTCAAAGAATGATTCGTGCTTAGCTGAGCATATACACGAATCGGAGCATCCCTCAGTCAATTATGATAGGTTGAAGAGAAGAGAAGACCGAGAGATCAGCTGAGGCTGAAACTTGGAAGGGTCTATCTCTCGTGTAATTGACAAATGATAAAGAAAGATCATTTGATTTGTTAAGACAACGAATGATAAGGACAATCTTTCATTACCAGAACTCGAGACTACGAGGGTCAAAGTCTGACTCAATTGGACAAGTCTCATATGTTTTCAGAAGCATAATTGTCCAAGTCTCAAAGCTGGGAAAATCATCCTAGACAAATGGTGTCTTAGGAATGATATTTCAAATATCAAGGAGCTGAGCATTTAATGATTGGTACCTTTTGTCTGCACTACAGGACAAAAAGGTTGGTTGCTTTTTGAAGCCAACGGCTACACATTACAGTCGCATTTAAGTCTCATTACCCAGCGGACAATACACACTGGTTAATAGGTTTGAAATTTCATCTCCTTCCAACGGATGGATTTCTCACACCTATAAATACCCCTCTTCATCACTTGAAGAAGGTGTTGGTTTTTATCACTCTATTGCTATCAGAAAAACTTTTAAAAACTCTCAAGTTACAAGCTTTCTTAACCAGCATGTGTTTGTGAAGACTCTTCTAAAAGATCATCTAGTTTTCTAAGTCTTCACAACATTAAGAAATCTTGCACTGTTTATACGAAGATCAAGCATCATCAAGTCAAGATTTCAAGTTGGAGATACCATCAATCTTTTCCAACACTCAACTCTGTAGAAGTTGATAGAGGCGGAGTAAATTCGGGGGAGTTGAAAAAACCTAGCAAGTTGTTGTCCGGCTTAGTGATCAAGGAAGCAAGATTGGCTTAGTTAGCTAGTTTGTACTATGAGTGATAGTGCAAACCCTTTCACGAGTTGTGAAAGAAGAGTGGAGTAGGCTTAGTTAACTGTCGAACCACTATAAAAATATCGCTCTCTCTCTCTCTCGTTATTTATCTTTACTTAACTGTCTTGCATTGCATCCATATCTATCTTAGTTAAACGATTTCTAACGAAAGCGTGCAAAGATTTTTTTATTTTTTTTAAAACACTTTTTTTTCCGCTATGCAGTACTCTTTCAAGTAACACCCCCCCCCCCCCCCCCCCCCCCGCCCCGCCCCTCTAGACTCTCATCCTTCGGTATCGGGATCAACACGATGTGCGTTGTGCATTGATGTATCTTCGTACACTATGTGGTTCATTTTGCATATCTAGTGGTGGATTTGCATATCAAATTACTCTATAATACTTTTTTTTCATATATTAATATTTTAATAAATATTACAAAATGAAAGTTAGTTTATTGGATTATTTAGACTTGGAATATGTAATTTTTATTTTAATATTATTTCATAATCCAATTCTTATTAGTCACATTTGAAATATTTTTAAGTTAACATATTATTATTATTAATTAGTGATTTGGCGCGCTGTTATTACATCCTCACTAGTCTAACCACGTTACTGCATTAGTATATTTAATTTAATAGTAATAATATTTTTTAAAAAGGAAATATATAGCCAGTATTACTTTTATTTTTCAAATTTCAAATAATTTTCTAATATTGAGTTTGGTGTTGAGAATTAAACTTGCGGTCTGTTAAAGAATTAGGTTGAATCAGTTTTCATTCAATGATATGATGGTCATCAGAGTCTGCGTCAACCATGAAGACTTAATTAGGGAACACAATACAAATAAACTACCAAATCATTACATACTGTACTATTATATTACGGAGTATATATTAAAGCTCTTAGTTTTTTATTTTTATTTTTATTTTATTTTTTTTATTTTTTTTTTGTGTGTGTGTGTGTAGAAAGGGGAAAAAAACTTATAAAAGTTGTACTCGGTAGACTTTTTAAATAAATAAATAAACTGGACGGTAAAATCTGGAAAAGAAAAAAAAAACCTACATATATATACTACAAAGGAAAAGGCTACAGAGAGGGAGAAGTGTCAAATAGACCCATCTACTATTGCCAAGTGCTCAATTCCCACCACGAACTAAATTAAAGGCTAATTAATCACATTTACCTGCTAAATTTGTTCAATTGACTTTTTTTGCAGGTTACTAACAGGTTACCAATCTAATTATTTAAAAAATAATTTTAAAATAATTTAAAAATTTCAAAAAAATAAAAAAAAAAAAAAAAAAAAGAAGAAAAACGGAATTTTACAAGCCTAATGACTTTTATTATTATTTTTAGTTTTTTTTTTTTTTGTTTTATCCTAAGTTAATATTATTTAACTAGTCCATTAAGCCTAATGACTTTTTAGCCACAATTAATTGTTTTCCCCTCTGTAGTCAGCAACGATTACGAACAAAAAAAGAGAGATCAGGAGCCATGGCAGCCGACTTGCATTGGCTATGAAATTACATTTTTTTTTTTAATTTTTAAATTATTTTTAAATTAGTTTTTTAATAATTGGATTGGTAACCTGTTAGCAACCTATAAAAAAAGTCAATTGAACAAATTTAACAGGTAAGCGAGGTTAATTAGCCTTTAGTTTAGTTCGTGGTGGAAATTGAGCACTTGGCCGTAGTAGATGGACCTATTTGACACTTCTCCCGCTACAGAGATTATAATTTTTTATTTAAAAAAAAAAAACGGAATACGCGCGTATAATTAATGTATATATGTTGCAATATGCATGTTAGAGGATTTGACTGAGAGACCCAAATTAAAGATGCATGCATGTTTTTCAAACATGGACAAATGAAACATTCAAACAACATGCATACAATGTTTCAATAAAATACAATTTAAGGTTTTCAAACCACAAAAACGCATTCATTCATTCAGATTTCAGTGCCGTATCTCAGCTTCTGCATACTGTACTCCTCCATATATATATATATATATATATATAATAAAAAGTCAAAAACAAAACATGCATGTCCTGTACGTATGTTCTACCAACCAGGCTACTGCATCATTTGGATCTATATATATACGTACACCACCAGGCCACCATTATATACATTTCATCATTTCGATCAAACCCCAGGCCACCGGCCGCCTCAGCTCAGCCTCTCTTCGCCGGTTTTTGAGTACGTTTTGATCAGCTCACCAGAAACCCAAGAAAACCCACCCACCTGCCTCATATATATAGATCAGATATATTTTAGAAAGCTAAGAAAAATGGGTTTTAGTAGTGCATTTTTTTGGGTCATATTGTGTAGTGTGGTGTTGGTGATCTTCAACTCCGGCGTGCATGTTGAGGCCTCCAGACCTCTGAAACACATTAATAAATCATCATCTCATCATCATAATGTGCTTTCCATGGCGACGGAGAGCTTCGCTGCCATCATACAAAGGGCTTACTCGGGACCAAGTCACAGCGGCCGCGGCCACTAACCTCCCCATTTCTTTATCATATAATCGATCTCATCCATATATAGATCAGTCCTCTGATATGAATATATGATCTATCTCTCCTTTTCTATTCGATCTTTTTTGTTTCTGAGTATTATATTCACAGTGGATTCAATGTAAGCTGACAGACAAGTACGTACGTACTGTCATATTGTATGTCATAAAAGATATATATAGTCAATGTAATAATATTATATTGTTTGATTCTTTACATTATATATATATATATATAGTTTAATTTATTATCAGGTTGGTTTTAAATCTGAGCCAACATTTTCTTCATAACTCAAGTTTTCCAGCTTAATTAGTTGACTATATTCTGAATCTCATTGCATGAATCCGACTCTATAGGATCATGACTAAATAAATTGAGTTAATTTAATTTTGAAATTCAAACACTAAACAAACATTTATATATGTGCACAATAAACCCACCACAAACCCAAATTAACTTTCTATGTTTTATTTGTGGCAATAATATGTTGAACCCCCACCTGCCTAACAAAGTAAATTGAAGTATATTATGATCCGACTTTTAAAAATAAAGAGTAAAGTATATTTTGAGTACAATAATAATATAATCTCAGTAAAAATATTTTGATTTTTGCTTGATAATTAGAAATATTTCATGAAAGCTCTATTATCTGCTTATATATTACTCTGTACTTGAAGATCAAAAACTATGTCTTTGAACAAAATTGGCTTCAACATAATGAGTTTAAACTTGAAACTCTAACTTAATTATACTTGAATACTTAACCGTTTGGTTCGTGAAAAATATTTGAGGGGAAATGAAATTGAAATTCCATAGAAAAGAAATATCATGAAGATTAGTTACATTGTTTGGTGGGTGAAAAAGTAAATTATTGAGAATATTGATTGTATTGTTTAGTTGAGTTTGGAATGGTAAGGAATAATGAGTATAATGACAATTATACCCCTACACAATAACAACAATAATAATAATAAGGAAAAAGGGTCAAACAAGCCCTCAAACTTTACCTAAGAAGTCAATTAAGTCCCTAATAAACTTTTTAAAGTAGAAAT
Organism: Ipomoea nil; assembly: GCF_001879475.1. Classification (NCBI taxonomy): domain Eukaryota; kingdom Viridiplantae; phylum Streptophyta; class Magnoliopsida; order Solanales; family Convolvulaceae; genus Ipomoea; species Ipomoea nil. The sequence continues at coordinate 530,249 of NW_017619354.1, forward strand.
TAAACCAATCAACATTATATTTTGGTGCAATGAAGTCCAAAAACCTATTAGTGACCTGTTATCACAGGTCACTAGGGTTCCGGTCAACTTCCCGACCCACTTCACTGACATTTACAGCAATAAAGTGACCGACGACCGTAGAAAGATTGCTGGTGAATTAACGAAGGAGAAGGCAACCACTCAGTCACCTTCTCACCGAAACGATCATTGGTCACTTTATTGGTGAGGACATAATTGTCTTGAGTCGTTATGCTGTGGACTCGTGCCCAGCGTGCATTATGGGCACGGTAACGGTGCCGTCAGTGGCACCGTTATCTCACTTTTAAAAAAAAAAAAAAATTCAGACCGCTTCGTTTTAGGAGCATATATTTACAGCTCTGTGTTCATAATTTCATAATTGTACATTCATAATTCCATAACTGTACATTCATAATTCCGTAACTGTACATTCATAATTCAATAACTGTAAATTCATAATTTTCGAAGCTCTATGTTCATAATTGTAAGTTCATAATGTCAGAGTTCTGTGTTCATAATTTCATAACTGTACATTCATAATTCCATAACTGTACATTCATAATTCCATACTGTATATTCATAATTCCATACCGAACATTCATAATTTTCGAAGCTCTATGTTCATAATTGTTAGTTCATAATTCCATAACTGTACATTCATAATTCTATAACTGTACATTCATAATGTCATAACTGTATATTCATAATTTCATAACGAGTATGCTGTTATTGCCGTTAACGGCCTTAACAAATTTATTTTTTTAGTGCCGTTTTAGAGACGTGCGCGCGTGGGCATAGCATAATTTGCCAATTGTCTTACTTATTTTTATGGAAAACAAAATAATGAGATTATGATCGATAAAATAATGATTGTCATTTTATAATGTGAACCAATTTAGACCATGGGCCAAACAATATGCTTCACATGCATTATATTGGAGCCAATTACCCATTGGCCGGTCAATTCGTTGGGTCTCAATTCTGAAAGATTCAGGATCCACATGGGGATTTCAAATAGTTGAAGCTACCCATTTATAAATTGTATTGGATCAACCCATTTATTAGCTACAGAGCTGATTTTAGACAGTGGATTTTACACCCTTCTAAGTTCTAATTAATTTTATCCAAGGTTGTAAAAATCAGCCTAAGCGCTAGGCGCCTCTAGACCGTGGCGATTTTTCCCCTAGGTGCTCGCCTAGGTTACCGGCCGCCTAGGCGTCCGCCTAGCGCCTAACTGGGCCGATTTGGCCGCCTAGCATCTAAGTTAGTCGAGTTAACTCGTCCATTTCGGTGGAGTTAACCCGATCGACTCGGCCTATTTTTTTTATTATATATATGTGTGTGTGTGCGCGCGCGCGCATACATATATATAATATGACATATATACACTCGTAGACTAGTTTGATACGTTGAATCTTTAGATGATTGAAGTATTTGAGCATTTTCAATTTTTAATATTGTTTTAATGTTATTTTTTAAACCATTGTTTTGATGCTATGACTTATGAATTATCTTTAATTCATTTATTTGGATGTGTTATTTGATTAAATGTTGAAAACAACCTCATTAAAATTGTCAAACTGCAAGTCTACCACTATTTTTTTGGCGCCCGCCTAGGCGTTAGGCGCTGTCCGGGCGCCCGACTAGCGCCTAGCACCTACTGTAACCATGATTTTATCTCTGATGTAATTTCTTGTGAAATTTGTTAATGAAGTTAGTCTTTCTCTAAAAAAAAAAAATAAAACAATAAATTGTATTGGATCCATTGCACGATTATTTTTCTTTTAATGATTGAACACATTTCGCGATTACTAATTAACGCATATTTGTATAAAAGGTGATTTTCAGTCACTAAAAGTGTTCCCAACTAAAATCGTGATCCATAAAAATATTTCATGAAAATTCTGACCAAAACAATATAATTACTTTGGACGGAAATACCAACTAACACAAAAACTTGACAGAAAATCCTAGACCGGTAAGCCACCACCTCTGTCGTGGAAATTATGGCCAACATTGGTCAGTAGTTAATCAATATTTCTTACCAAATTAAAGTTAGCTGAATTTATTTTAAAGGAAAAAAAAAAGGCCATGGTTCCTATAAAAAATTTTGGGAAAAGGGTCAAATAGACCCTTAAACTATAGGCAAAAGAACAATTAGGCCCTTCAACTTTGACAAGGTGCAATTAGACCCTTCAACTTGTTATTTTGAGTCAAATAAACCCAATAGCAGGTTTTTCACCTGGAATAACTGGTCAAAAATTCCAGCGAAATTTCCGACCTTGTTTCCGGCGACAAAAAAAAAAAAAAAAAAACACAACTCGCCGGAGAAGACAACCGTTCGGTTGTCTTCTCCGGTGGAGAAGGCGACCATATCAGGTCGCCTTCTCCACTGGAGAGGGCGGCCAGATCTGGTCGTCCTCTCCACAATCCTCTCCGGTGGAAAGGAGTGGAGAGGACGACCAGATCTGGCCGCCCTCTCCACTGGAGAAGAAGACCGGACTGGTCGTCCTCTCCACTGGAGAGGGCGGCCAGATCTGGTCGCCTTCTCCACCGGAGAAGACAACCGACAGTTGTCTTCTCCGGCAAGTTGTTTGTTTGTTTTTTTTTTTTTTTTTTTTTTGTCGCCGGAAATATGGTCGGAAATATCGCCGGAATTTTTTGACCGGTTATTCCGGGTGAAAAACCTGCTATTGGATTTATTTGACTCAAAATAACAAGTTGAAGGGCCTAATTGCACATTTTCAAAGTTGAAGGGCCTAATTGCTCTTTTGCCTATAGTTTAAGGGTCTATTTGACCCTTTTCCCAAAAATTTTCAACAACCATAGCTCCGATCCAATATTGAGTTTCGGGTCTGGTATAATCCGGATGAGAAACCATTCAGTAACCATACATTAATTTTTTATTTTAAAAAAAAAAAAAACAGACAACAGTGTACAATATTTATTTTTAAAAAATTGTTACAATCTTTGCACGGACATCTCAATTAATTTTTGAGTGGTAGATTATGAGTCATGACGTAGGATCGAACTCTTATTATTTCTTTGTCTCTCTTTTTATGACGACGACTATTTTTTCTTTGAAAGGTATTCTCTATACATACATTTATTTTTTAATATATTATCGCACTATAATAATTAAATATACTAATTAACTGACTAATAAATAAATAAATAAATATATTTAATTATATAACTTAACAAATAATAAAACTTTTGTCCAAAAAAAAAAAAAAACAAATATAATAAAGCTAAAACATTTGCCAAAAGAATAATCTGAATAAGACTCCAAACCTAAAAGAAGGTCTAAGCTAAGCATCCTTTTCAACCAAGGTTAAGAGATTTCATTTGATACGCCATCAATGCGTTCAACTGTTCAAGCGACTAGGAATGTGGCTGGACTGAATTATTGCTGAAGCAAACTATTTTCTTATCCAACTCTCCTCACACATCAATCCAACTCGCACCTTAACCTAAATATCTTTTATCCATATAATTCTCTTCCATTTTTTAAAGCCAACTTTATTGTCATATCAACATATTTGTAATTTATAATTATGTTTTGTACATTCTTATAATATCAAATAACTCTCAAAATATAATAATAATAATAATAATAATAATAATAATAATAATAATAATAATAATAGTGATATTTAAATCTATTATTTAAAAAAAAAAAAAAAAAAAGCAAAATTACACAACACATTACACATGACGAAAAGCTTTAAAAAAAAGTACCATGATAGTACTTGATAGAATATAATTGCAAAATTTGAAATGTTGCAATTAGTATTACTATTTGCACTATAAAAAAGATAATTTCCATATGATGTGCCATGTAAGATTGAAAGGTGTTGCATTTTCAGGGACAAATGAAGCTTTAGGGCATTACAAGTTACAACTCACCACATTTCCAATTTTATAAGCCAAAGAAAAAAAAAAGACATAAGAGAATTACAATTAAATGCTTAATAATTAGACTGAATTTTAGTACAATAGTACATTTGTTTGGAAATAAATCAAAATTGAAATCATTATCGATTTTTTTTTATAACGATAATCCAACATATATATAGTATCTGCTCAACGTGATTATGTCAATATTATTAATTGAGATGAGATTTGAACATGTAACATTCCGTTTGGGATCGAAATTGTTATTAGCAATTGAAGATTGTGATAGTAGGGTAAGACTCATTAATCACCGAAAGCGCCATTGAAAAGTGATTTGTTTTGTCCACATGAACAGATTAGTTGGTCCTCAAGTGATAATTTATGGGCAAGGAGCCAAAGACACATAATGGAGTCTTAACAACCGCAGTATATATTAATAACATGTTTAGTAAATATTTATTACATTTGTATTATATTTCTTAATCCAACCAAACACTATAATGTAATTTTTGAATTTCATGTGTATGAGTGTCTAATGAGGTGTTTGGTAGCAGGGGCGGAGTCAGGATTTATTGGTGCGGGGGGCCAATCACAAAAGAGATGATCCAACTGTACTATTCGTAGCTTGAGTTCACCGCGGTTGCCATCATCAACTAAGGAAACGAAAGAGAGAATTTAGCTACCATTTAATTACAATATCTATACTTTTTGTTGTGGTGAGGATCAATGAATCAATCTCCAATAAAGAATAATTCATTTAAAAAAATTCAAAGATTTAAAGAATAAAAAAATGAAAAATTACCTATAGATTTCAATTTGAAAATTGAAGAGAAATTACATGTGTATCTGTTGTCTGCTTGTCTGGTTTGGATGGTTTGAATATAAAGCATACTCTAAATTATGTTGTGAGCACGTGCCCAACTTGCAAGGTGGGCACGGTTCCATATCCATAATTTCTATACTTTATATTCATAATTTATATACTGTAGATCCATAATTTCTATACGATAGATTCATAAAATTTATACTTTAGAACTATATGTTCATAATTTGATAACTATACGGTTTAGAAATTATGAATTTATAGTACGGAAATTATGAATCTATAGTATAGATATTATGAATTTGCAGTATAGAAATTATGAATCTACTGTATTTAAATTATGAATCTACGGTTTAGAAATTATGAATTTAAAGTATAAATTTTATGAATCTACAGTATAGAAATTATGGATCTATAGAATATAAATTATGAATCTACAATATAGAAATTATGGATATTGAGTTGTGCTATACTAATAATTTTTTTATTTTCTTTTGGGAGGCCAAGCCCCAGGCTGCTGCACTATACTAATAAAAAAGAAGAAAATTTTGGGGGGAGGGGGGGGGGGGGGAGGGGGGGCAAAGCCCCCTGGAGCTCCCACTATTTGGTAGGATGAAATTGTAATTCCATTATTCTTATCAAACAACATGGAATTGCAATTCCATAGTTTGGTTGGAGGGAATTGCGATTCCACGGAATTGCAATTTCACAAAGTGTGCAATTGTAATTCCATGATAAATGATCATTTATCATTCTTACTAGTTTTTTACGCGCATTGCGCGATTGGGATAATGCCCAATGCTTTTTCTTTTTAAATAAGTACTTTAAAGAATATTAAGGTAGGATTATATTAAAATTGTTCATGCATAGATAATTGAAGGTTGAATTTGCGTATTTAAATAGGTAATTCTTCTCCCAAAGGTTGAGTCCCCAACCCCAAGGGCCCCCCACACTCTGACCCGACAGAGCATTGTGGGAAGTTGTAAATCACAGTGACTCAATGGTTCAGCAGACAGGGCCAAATGCTGATACGCACAAGGAATTCGCCCACTTTGGACATAATTTCCGCACTGCCGCCGCCGGGGTTCAAACCTTGGTCTCTTCTCCCAAATACTACCCACTAAACCATTGAGCTAAGCCCGTGCGGGTTAAATAGGTAATTCCAAGTTTACAAATGCAAGATAATATAGTCAAGATTGATTATAATTGTCAATAAAATAATTGTATAGGTATGGTTGAAACCAAATACGGGACATAAGGGAGAACAAATAAAAATTAGGGCATAAAATATTAAATATATACTAATATTGTTTGAGGAGATTCCGACATTAGGATTTGTGGTTAAGTTCTATTAAGACTTTAATATTAGAATTAGATTAATGGTGTAGTTATAATTCTATATTAGACTTTAATATTAGAATTAGACTAACGGTGAATTAACAGAAAAGTTAAATGGATAATCATATAATTAAGGATAAATTAGAAAATCTTAAAAGAAAAAAATTAAAACCTGAACAATATGAACCATTCATTTGATTTAATAATTTGGCGGTCATTTTTTCTACCCAATGTTACTAATTAAATAAATTCGCTGGTCAAATCCGCTAGTATAATCCGCTAACGCTAACCGCTAACTGCTGATTGTCAAACAAGGACATTGCGAGGTAGTTCTCACTTTAATTTGTTGTGTGATTTGAATACTCTCTTTGTCACAAAATCTCTCAAAGTAGTTAATATGGTTGGCTTTATTAATTATATTTTTTTTAATTTTTTCATGGTATTAATATAATACTTGGTAAATAAATATATAGCATTATTTTGTATTATAACTTTGATATTTAATTAGAAAAATAGTGCACAAAAAGATAATAGATAATGTAGTGAATATAATCAATTGATGAATTTGAATGTAAAAATTTTTAATTGAGAAAAATAAAGACAATATAACTAATGAAAATATTTCTTTTAATTAATTTATTGATAATTAATAATTTTTTTTTCATTGAATAAAGACATTGTAAGGACAATGTAGCGAATATAATTAATTAATAAATTTGAATATAAAGAATTTTTATATTGAAGAAAAATAAAGATAATATAACTAATAAAATTATTTCTCTTATTTAATTTATTGATAATAAATAATTTTTTTAATAAAGGCATTTCTGACATTAAAGAAATGCATATGTATTATTTTTTGTTGTAACTACTAAATTATTATTTATATCTACTATCTACTATACTAATAAGAGCCCAAGAGAGTTAGGCCTATAATGGATAGAAAAAATGGCGGTCAAATATTTTAATCAAATGAATGGCTCAGATTGATTAAAAGATTGATCAGATTTAAATTTTACACTAAAATTTCCTAAAATACCCACACACCGTTACTAATTCCGTTAAAATTTTAAGAATTGTCGTTAGTTCACCGTTAACTTACTCATTAAAAAAAAGGTCTTAGGTTCGAACCGCATCCCAATCAAAGTTGGCATAATTAGTACTCTATTTTACTCTTATTAAATTATATAAATAATAATTTAGTAATTACAACAAAAAATAATACATATGCATTTATTTAATTTAGAATTATGTATTCACAATGTCTTTATTCAAAAAAAAAAAAATTATTCATTATCAATAAATTAAATAAGATAAATAATTTTATTAGTTATATTGTCTTTATTTTTCTTCAATATAAAAATTCTTTATATTCAAATTTATTAATTGATTATATTTGCTACATTGTCCTTACAATGTCTTTATTCAGTGAAAAACAAATTATTAATTATCGCTAAATTAATTAAAAGAAATATTTTCATTAGTTATATTGTCTTTATTTTTTTCAAATGTAAAAATTTTTACATTCAAATTCATCAATTGATTATATTCACTACATTATCTATTATCTTTTTTGTGCACTATTTTTCTAATTAAATATCAAAGTTATAACATAAAATAATGCTATATATTTATTTACCAAGTATTTTATTAATACCATGAAAAAATTTAAAAAATATAATTAATAAAGCCAACCATATTAACTACTTGAGAGATTTTGTGACAAAGAGAGTATTCAAATCACACGACAAATTGAAGTGAGAACTACCTCGCAATGTCCTTGTTTGACAATCAGCAGTTAGCGGTTAACGTTAGCGGATTTGACCAGCGAATTTATTTAATTATTAACATTGGGTAGAAAAAATGACCGCCAAATTATTAAATCAAATGAATGGTTCATATTGTTCAGGTTTTAATTTTTTTCTTTTAAGATTTTCCAATTTATCCTTAATTATATGATTATCCATTTAACTTTTCCGTTAATTCACCGTTAATCCATTTAACTTGGGGTTGGGGACTCAACCTTTGGGAGAAGAATTACCTATTTAAATACGCAAATTCAACCTCCAATTATCTATGCATGAACAATTTCAATATAATCTTGCCTTAATATACTTTAAAGTACTTATTTAAAAAAAAAAAAAAACATTGGGCATTATCCCAATCGCGCAATGCGCGTAAAAAACTAGTAATTTAATAAGAGTAAAATAGAGTATTAATTATGCCAACTTTGATTGGGATGAGGTTCGAACCTAAGACTTTTTTTTATTGAAATCAATGAGTAAGTTAACGGTGAACTAACGACAATTCTTAAAATTTTAACGGAATTAGTAAGGTGTGTGGGTATTTTAGGAAATTTTAGTGTAAAATTTAAATCTGATCAATCTTTTAATCAATCTGAACAATTCATTTGATTAAAATCTGTGACCGCCATTTTTTCTACCCATTATAGGTCTAACTCTCTTGGGCTCTTATTAGTATAGTAGATTATTATTATACAATAACATTTTAAGTGTTTATTCATTTCTTCCATTTCAATTCCCAATCATTATATTCCTCCCTACCAAACAATGTCACTTTATTATTTTCTCACAGAATTACAATTATTTTCCCCTTGTGAGGTGGAACAAGGTGGACACGATTCTATGTTAATAATTACTGAACTATATGTTCATAATTATAAAGCTATATATTCATAATTTTAATTTGAACTTCATATTCAATAATTATTGAACTCTATATTCACAATTACAGAACTCTATGTTCATAATTACTGAACTATATGTTCATAACTATGAAGTTATATATTCATAATTTTTTAACTTTTATATTTACAATTATTGAATCTCTATATTCATAATTACAGAACTATATATTTATAATTATGTTCACAACTCTATGTTCATAATTATAGAATTATATATTCATAATTTTTGAACTACATATTCATAATTAGGAATAAGGGTCAAATAGGGAGATGAAACTTCGTCTCCTGGCCATGGAGACGGAACTGCCAGAAACGATTCGTCTCCGGTAGTTGTAGTTCTTTTTTTTTTTTAAGGGAAAATGACACTTTTTACCCTTGAGTTATATACTTATAGCACTTTTTCCCCCTTAATTATTTAGGTAAGCACATTAGCCCCCTCAATTATTCTAAAAGTGGTGTTCCCCCCCCCCCCCCCCCCCCCCCCCCCCCCCCCCCCCTGATATATTAAATTGACATTTATACCCTTAAAGTAAACATTTTATTTATTTTACTACTCCAACAAATTATTGCGTATACGTAGGGATGACCACAGTTCAGTTTGAATTGAACCGGATACTAAATCAATCGAATTAATAGTTTCCTGGTTATAATTCAGATCTAGAACCCAATATTTAAATTTCAATTTATTAAAATTATGTATCAAAAAAATTGAATCTTGAACCGTGAACCGGCGATTCCGGATCCGATTCGCGATTTTGAACCGTCTTTATTTTAAAATTTTATTTTTTATTTTAAAATAGTCTAAATTCAACAATAAATGTATTTTATTTTTTCAGTTCGGAACATGAACCGTCCGTTCCGGTTCACGATTTTACTAAACTCTAAATATCGAATTTCTATTCTAAATTGTAATTGGAATATTTCGGTTTGGTTGCTATAGTATTTGTTTGGTTTGAACCAAATTATGGTCATAATTTGTTGGAGAAAAAAAAAATTAAATATTTAGTTTAAGGGTAAATATGTCCATTTAACATTTCAGGGGGAAAAACAACCAATTCAATAATTTAGGGGGAAAAAATGTTATAGGCATATAACTCAGGGGGAAAAAGTGTCATTTTCCCCTTTTTAAATAATTTTTAATTAATTATTTTATTTAAAATTATTTTTAAAATTGGTAATCGTCACATCAGCACAATTCCATATCAATAAGTCATTTTAGACCTAATAACATTATTTTGTGTTGTTCAGAGATTTAATTACATTTTTTTTTTTGAGTTCGATGGTCTAATTACACTTTAATGTACAATTCGATGACCTATTTAACCCTTATTTCTCATAATTATGAACAATTTTGAAATCGTGTCCACAATGCAAGATGGACATGATTCCACGACCTAATTTACCCTTGTGACTCTGTGAGTGTAGGCAGTAGAGTATGATGAACTCGCCATTTAAGCGCGTGGGATACTTTATCTGAAGTCAAAGTAATCCGAGTCCCAAACAAATGGATAACTGGGCGATCGCTTCACTCCCCCCCTATGACCATCGGCCATCTCTCAGACCGTTGTTGAGCAGTTGGCAGCCACCGGCGGTAGAAAATGCGGCATCCACTGGCGGTTCTCCTGCTCGCTATCTTTCTCTTCTTTTCTGCCGCCAATTCCACCGGAAACTTCACCGGCTTTTCAAATACCCGCCTCAAGTCTGAGGCCACTGGACTCTGCGCTGACCTCATTGAACCTTCCGGTTTCCCTTGCTCTGAACACTCCGTAAGTCTCTTATCATGCTGGAACCATCATTCTGTAAAGTGTGTCAATTTTTCTTGGAGTGGTGAATTACTGAGGAAGTTCCACTCGATGTTTTGCACTTTTGGTTTCCTTTTACCATTTATGCTAGTATTCGAATTTATTTTTGTCATAAATTGCTCCGTGTTGAAGATTCTCCCATTGTATAATTTTGGTTTGTAAATTAGCTGAAATTTTGTGTGTAATGTTTCGTTGCAGACTGAAACAGAGGATGGCTTCGTTCTTGGGCTACAACGGGTCGGGTCCAGTTCAGGAATTGTCAATGGGAGAATGGGTCCACCGGTTCTTCTCATTCATGGTCTTTTTATGGTAACTTCTTCTCCAATGTGTTGTCTTGGATTTAGGCAAAATATACTAAGGAAATGTTTATTTTTAGTATATTGAATATTATTTTCGTTGAATACCATAACAATGAACATTCATATACAAAAAAAAAATGGAACAAAAATGAATTCATTGTACTAAAAATAACCTTATTTCAATGGTTCATCTGGAACATAGTCCATGTTATAATGATTGTTGGATTTATCAGTGGTTCTTATACACTAAGTTAATCTGAATCCTTGTTTTCTGGACTTAAATTTGTCACTTTTGATGGAAATGTGGCACACGTTTAGTTGTGAGTGTATTACTCCGGCCTACTAAGTTTAGTAATTTGCCCCTTGCATTCTCAAGAGTTAATGTTGTGACGCATCTGGGCTAATTAAGGCCCAAGGTCTTGCTAAGTCTGCTAGTTGATCGTTTCAAGATCAGTTGATCTGAAGTCTCTGTCGGATTGTTGTGTGATAGGCGTGCTGGAAACATTCTATGCTTTAACATTTATCCAACATTGTGCAAGTGTGATGATAAACTATCATGGTTGGTTATCTTGGCTGAAGTAATAGTGTGTAAAGATAGAATGCTATATTGCCAATTTGGCATGAACATGTTTTAGTTAGTACAGCGTGATAAAAATAGAGGATCATTTTTGCCGTAAGTAGACATTATGGATCTCATTACCCCCCTAAAGATTTTGTGGAATTTGTGTTCAAACAGGCGGGTGACGCGTGGTTTTTGAATTCTGCAAATCAATCATTGGGCTTTATACTTGCTGATCGTGGCTTTGATGTTTGGGTCGGAAATGTACGGGGAACACGCTGGAGCTATGGGCATGTATCTTTATCTGAGAAAGATAAGGTAATTTATTATCGTATCTGTGGAGCTCATCACATCATGCATACCTGTCCCTATAGGCTTTAATTAGACATGGATTTCTGCTTATTCTAGTGACCATTTTGGTTTGAAATTTATGCTATATGCAGGATAGCTCAAACAATTTGTATCTGATGTTTCACTTTGTTATAGGACTTCTGGGACTGGAGCTGGCAAGAGTTGGCTCTTTATGATCTAGCAGAGATGACACGCTATATATATTCACTCACCAACTCAAAAGTACTTATTGTAGGGCACTCACAGGTATAAATTCCTCCACAGATTTTGTATTGGTTCATAAACTGCTGCTTTAACACCCATCTTCTATTTCAGGGAACAATAATTTCTCTGGCTGCTTTTACTCAGCCAGATATAGTAGAAATGGTTGAAGGCGCAGCATTCCTTTGCCCTATATCATATTTGGATCATATTACATCAACTTTTGTCCGTAGATTGGTAAACATGTATCTTGATGAGGTACTTGGATGAGTCCTTGTTATTATTCCTAATGTGGATTTGATGTATTATTATACTAAAAATACTTTATTCTTTGGTCAGGTGATTCTTGCATTGGGCATTCATGAACTTAATTTCAAGAGGTTTTACTATTCTTTTTGCTCTGCCTTGAGATTAAACTCTTGAACTATTTGTGTATTTATATTTGATGTTTCTCTAATTTTTGTTTTATTTTATTTTATCTTGTTCCAGTGACATCTGCACTCGGGTCATGGATATGATGTGCAATGGACATCTTGACTGTGCCGACATGTTATCAGCTATCACAGGTTCCATTTCTTCTTTGTACAACATGATCTTCAAAATTTAAGGGAAACACATTTAGTTGCTCCTCAATGTGTCGCTGCAAGTGTCAAGTTCTGTGTGTGTGTGTGTAAATTTCAATCGAACTTTGGATCAACATTTCATGAAACATAATTTATCGAGTGCCTGCAGTTTCCTAATTAGCCATTAAAGAAAAGTAAGGAGTTGCTGAATTTCCTGGATCCATACTGGAAATAGGCATTACCTCATATGCTAAGATGACAAAAAATCCCAGTTTTTCTGAATCCATTTGATTTGCTAAAGGGGGGCTATAATTGCAGGGGAGAACTGCTGCTTCAACTCTTCTAGAATTGATTTCTATCTTGAATATGAACCGCATCCATCATCCTCAAAGAACTTGAATCATCTTTTCCAGAGTAATTCATCTTGCACTGCCTCTAATCTTGTTGCATTGATATAACATTACCCTTCAGAAACTTTTATCCTCTCAAATCAAATAGTTTTGAGTCGTGATTATCAGTGTAATTCTGCTATTCTCGTCTGTTTGTGTCCGCCTATGCAGTGATCCGGAAAGGTACATTCGCCAAGTATGACTATGGGCGGTTGAAAAACTTGAAGCTTTATGGTCAAATGAAGCCCCCGGAATTTGATCTTAGCGAGATTCCCAGTTCTCTGCCTCTGTGGATGGGTTATGGAGGGAACGATGCCTTAGCAGATGTTACAGATGTTGAACGCACCATGAAGGAGTTGCAGTCCAAGCCAGATGTGCTTTATCTAGACGACTATGGTCACATTGATTTCCTTTTGAGTGTTAGGGCAAAAGAAGATGTTTATGACAGCATGATTGGGTTTTTCAAGTCATTGCAGCAGAATGTAAGTAGTTATTGAGTGATGAACTGTTGCACTCACATATCACATGTATATATCCGTGTAGTAATTCTATTTATGCAGGCAGAGCAGAGTGGCTTTGTATGCATATTAATATATTTACTTATCAGCTCAAGCTTTGCAGTAATTCCACTATGTCTGTTTGTAATTCTGCAAATATATTTGAACTTTGTAAATTGTAAATATAATTTAAAGATTTATTTATTATTATTATTATTATTATTATTATTATTATTATTATTATTATTATTATTATTATTATTATTATTATTATTATTATTATTATTATTATTATTATTATTATTATTATGGCATGTGGAAGTTTACAACTTTACAAGGTATGATTTTGTCAATTGTTATACCATGGATCAGGGTCTGTTTGGCATTATAGACTCTAGTATAAAAATTATGTGGCTCTTAATATATTATGTGCTTTCAATTAATAAATTATATGTTTGTAAATAAATTAAAGGGATATAAATATTAATTATAGGTATATATTATATTACATTTATTTACAAGCTCATAATCTATATATATATATATTTTTAAGTAAGCTCATAATCTATTAATTGCAAACATAATACATAATTTGTAAGGGTGTGCAAATTTCGAATAATTTTCGGTTAACCGACCGAACTGACAAAGTTCGGTTAATCGTTTTTTAACCGAACTTTTTCGGTTCAGTTAACGGTTAATTCAGTAACCGAACTTTTTAATATATATATACTATATTAAATATTTAAATGTAATATGTTTATAGTATTGTTACGGTATTGTTTTTTTGTATATTTTGTTATGAATTTATTATGATATGTATTATTTTAATTAGATTTATTATTTTATGTGTTATTTTTAGGATTTTAAATTTCAGCTTTAAAAAGTTCAAATTTTGGTTCGATTAACGGTTAATGGTTTAAAAACTTCAGTTAAAACGGTTCAGTTAACCGATCCATAATAATTTGAATGTGATTTTGAACTAGGAGAATCCTGATCCATAAATTTGCCGTGATTTTGTACTTGCTGCAAAATTTGGACTTACATTTATATGGCAATTGTTATCCTGTGCAACTATGTGCACCATGCATCGTGCACATGGTTGCAAAACGACGCCGTTCCATTTATAATAAAAAAAAAATCCGTTCGAATGACTGTTAATGGTGTTAGGCAGTTTCTTTTCGTATTCAAACAGTAAGATATATCTATAACTTCATAACTATATATCTAGAATTACATAATTATATATTCATAATTTGACAACAGTACATTCAGAAATTAATAATTACACATTCATAATTAACCTTATCAATTCTGAATATATTGTTCATTCATTCTGGATATATAGTTAATTCATTCTGGATATATAGTTAATTCATTGACTATTGCGAAATTACCAATTTGACAACTCTAACAAAGGACTAAATTGGTTAACATTTACAAAGTTGAGGACTTCACCAGGTAAAAAATATAGTTAAGGACCGAATTGGTAATTTTGATATAGTCAAGGGACCATTTTGGTAATTAACTCTAATTTAAATTATGCACGGCATAACGCCTTTAACGGCAAGTCGGCAACCAAAAATATTTTTAAAAAAAAAAATTGAACGTGTAATTTTTAATAAAAACGACGTAGTTTTGCAACCGTTTGCACGGCATGTTTTGGCGTTTATATGGATACTGGATCGGGTCATTACGGAAAGAAATCCATCATATTAAAATTTAAAACCCTACACTCTTTATTATGCCCTGAAAGCCCAAAACTCTTAACTATGGCGGAGCGTTCTGTCCTCCGCCAAGCTTCCGTTTACTGCCGGCGGTTTATCGCCGTTCTCGGCGATGAGAACTCGTTAAGCTCAGGGTTCTTCCTCCGGCGATGTCACTGTGCCACTACCATGGCCCAGGCTGGGGCGGAGAGAGAAGGCGAGAGCGCGAAGAGGAAAGACAAGTGGTTCACTCTACCTCCATACACTCCCTCTATAGATGGTTCTGCTCTTGGGAAAGAGCTCGCAGGAAGGCGATCAGATACTATGGGGAAAACTGTCACCACCATGACGGCGCTGAAATGGGTTCTGCATTGCTGCCCTGAGTTGCCAAGGTCTCTCGTACAGAAATTGTTTCGATTAAGACAGGTCTAATTAGTACCAGTATATTTTATTACATAGTTGTTTTCGGAAGCTATGAATTCAGGTTGAGATGCTATGAGTTTCTTTAAAAGTAGGAAAGTTCAGTTTTTCTAATACTTCAAAAGGATTTATTTTGGATCACAAGCCATATTCTATGTTTAAGCAAGGCCAGATTAACATTCATTGCTGTAATTAAGCTGATTGCTTTGACCTATATAAGCAGTGCTTGATGTGTATGATTTCAGTACGTTTTCTATGTAGTAAAATATTTCCATTTTGAGAAAGTTAAATTCGACTAAGAAAAATCTCAACCTTTTGCTGAAAGAAGAATTTATCAACCATCACCAGTTCTTTTGCGGCAGGTTCGAAGGGTATCCTCTCCTGACCAAGAACCGCAACGCAGGAGGGTAAGATGAAACCTCTTGGTTCTTTAGATTGAGTTGCTCTGCTTACATACAAATGCAAAATGTTATGAAGTTTATCTCTTGTTTTACCTCACAGAGATTTTTTTGTTGATAGTTAATTTTGTGTGTGATAAATCATGTTTCTTGAAGGTCAATGCTAAAGAGTTAATCAATACTGGGGATCAAATATTACTTCCTGTAACTGTTGAAAAGTTCCCTGCTGAAAAAGAAGTTGAGCACCTTTATAGCGAAGAACAAAGAGAGTTTCTCCATAGTATTGAATTATACAAGGTATGAGAGCTATTGTGGATATTTAGATCCTATAAAACCATATCTTATTCTTATCATATTTCAGGATCCTACAATTCTTGTTGTCAATAAACCCCCAGGGATGCCTGTTCAGGTGCTTATAAACTTCAGTTGCTCTCTTTGGATTGTAAATCTTAGAATTGTAAAAGGAAATGACCTGTTGGACAGGGTGGTGTAGGCATCAAAAGAAGTTTAGATGAACTGGCTGCAAAATATATGAGATATGGCTATCCAGAGCCCCCTCGTTTGGTATGCTCATTTACTGATTCTATATGCTATGGTTAAGGTTTGCATGCTCGTATTGTTATCTTGCCTGTGTATTTGACTTCCACTTCCTATCATCTGTCTCTTTGGTTCTTTGGTCCGTTAATCTCGAACAAGCTTTTTTTTTTTTTTTTTTTTTAATAGGTGCACAGACTTGATAGAGATTGTAGTGGGATATTGGTGATGGGAAGAACTCAATTGAGTGCAACTGTTTTGCATTCCATCTTTCGAGAGAAAACATTTGAAGCGTCTAATGATGTACGAGGTTTATCATTTCCCTATTTCCATATGAAATGCTTGAAAGCATATTTGTTCCAAACCTTGCTACTAGCTTGATTTTGTTTTCACATCTAAAAGGATCCTGAAAGTACAAAAAGAACCTTGCAAAAGAAGTATTGGGCACTTGTAATCGGTTGTCCTAGACGTGGTGGAGGAATAATATCAGTGCCACTGGGAAAGGTTAGTCTTCACCCTCTCCTCGTGTCAAGATATTTCTCTTCTAAGCAACTTAATTTTCCAGAGAAATATAAGCTGATTAGTCAACGTCTCTTTTTGGTTGCTTTTAAATTGCTTGTCCTATATTCTGCTCAGAGTCAGTTGTATAATGATAGTATAGTGCTTCCCTAATACTGATGTGGGTTCTTTTTCTTTCAGGTGATGATGGATAATGGCAAATCTGACCGTATTACAGTCATGGATGATGACAAAGCACAATCAGCACAATTTGCAGTGACAGAGTATCGGGTCATTGAGGCTTCTGACAAGGGTTAGTTCTGAATGCTTAAACGAATGTGTAACCCTTAATGCATCGCTTAATTCTTGTCAGTTATGTAATGCTGTGGTCATAATCTTCTATATATATCTGCATGATAATACAATGAAAAATAAAAAAAACTGCAGGCTATACGTGGTTAGAGCTATCCCCCCTTACAGGCAGAAAGCACCAGGTAAAAATGGGTTGCTTTATGTGAGACCCTAATCTATGCTGCTAAAATGCACAACTAAATACTCTACTGTATTGTATTGTTTTGATTTGAAGCTGCGTGTTCACTGCGCTGAGGTATTGGGAACACCGATACTCGGGGATTACAGGTATGGGTGGCAAGCTCATAGGAAGTTGAAGCACCATCTCCCTCGTTCAGCTTCTGATACCCTTGAAAGACTTCCCGGTGTGCAAAAGGAGGATCCTTTTGGGCTGGGTTTGGCGAATGGCAGTGTCTCTGATAAGCAGCCCCATCTTCACCTCCACTGCAAAGAGATGGTTTTGCCCAACATATCTCTGGCTTTGCAACGAGCTCAACAAGTCTCAGATGGCGATCTTGCAGACGTGGAAACCATAAAGCTGGTTGCTCCTTTGCCTCCCCACATGCAACGAAGTTGGGATCATCTCAATTCTTAATCTCTGCCTGCTACTAATCTTGTAGATGTCCAAACCCTAAATCTAAAACTGCATCATATAGTATCATGTGATTTTTATTGATTAGGCAGAATTGCGGAAAGAATGAAATTTTTTAAAAAATAATTTTTAGAACTAATGACTTTTTTTTTTTTTTAGTACTACTGGGTCCGTTATAAATGTAGTATCTGACGCATAATTCCCCATTTAAAAGAATTATTTCATGCCATTTAATCACAAAGTTAATGATTAGTTACTAGTAATATAACTCTTTTTTAATAATTAAATGTTCGTGAATCTGTACCTTGGGAATAAATTATAAAAAGTTTTTGTCATATGTTCCAAGAGTAGTATCTTTAGTGTCTTTCAAAAAGGTATTTAAAAAAAAAAAAAAAAAAAAAAAGGGATTCTAAGGCCGCCAACAGATACTTTTGTCAAAAGAATATCCCTTCACAAATCCACGTGGGTCCACTGCATAAGAATCCGGTTGCTTCGCATTGCTTTTAATTTTTTATAGCTCGCGATTGGACGAGTGGACTACTGGACTGTGAAGTGTGAACAAAAAAGTAAATAGCACACACATATATCTATGTATATAGATATAGATATAGATGGAGTTTTTTGCACTTTTGGTCTCACGACTATAGTGTCACTAATAATTTTGACTCACGACTTTTAAAACTTGTAGAATTGGTCCACGACTATGACTTTCTCAGCAAATTTGGTCCTCCTGGTGCATTTTCCGTTCAATTTTTGTCAGAAAATTTTACTCCCCATTTTAACATGGGTAATATTATATTTTCCATCTCACAAACTAATGACATAAATAAATAAATTAATTAATTAATTAAACACAGCCAGTGGTACGGTGATTGAAATTAAAAGTCACCCAATTTCAATTCCACTTTCAGTTTCACCCTCCTCGCTAAACGTCAAAATTTTTTAGCTGTTTATTTATTTATTTATTTATGTCATTAGTTCGTGAGATCGAAATGACAATATTACCCATGTTAAAATGGGGAGTAAATTTTTTCGGCAAAAATTGAACGAAAAATGCATCGGAAGGACCAAATTTGCAAAGAAAGTCATAATCGTGGACCAATTCTACAAGTTTTAAAAGTCATGGATTAAAGTTGTTAGTGACACCATAGTCGTGGGACCAAAAATGCAAAAAAACTCGATATAGATGGGTTAAAAATGTAATTACGCCCTATATTTGGGATAAATATTTACTGTAATTAGTGTGTTATTAAGTTGATCAATTAAAATTGTGAGAACTGAAGGGCACTGATCAATTTCATCGATTGACACTATTAAATTTGCTTATATTAAAGTCTCAAATAATGTTCACTTGTTAATGAATATATTTTTTAAATATTCAATTTTTGTGAAGATATATGGTGAGTTAGCAATAATGTTGATATTACATGATGTTGCAGATGATATAGTCAAATAAATGGTGAGACAATGTAACATAAGAAGAGCAAATAATAAGACACTAATGAGGCAAAAGGTATTCATATTTAAAAAAATAAGTTTAAAATTAATCTTATTTTAAAAAATAAGGTTTACCAAAGAACTCCATATTTATTAAGATAAAAAAAATGATTTATAGACGTTTGCAAAAAAAGAAAAAAAAAAAAAAAAAAAAAAAAAGAAGATGTTTGCTTTTTAATGAAAGGACTAAGCCAAATAATTAAAAATTCATTTATACTGTACAAATGGCAATTCATTAAATTAGTTGTTCAAATTGAGTAAAAAATAATATATAAATAATAAATTTTTAAACAAATGGTTCAAATTGAATAAAATAAACAAAGTTGAAATATTGACAAAAATATATAACCAAATTTAAAATTTAAAAATTAAATAATAACCAAATTTACTTTTTTTTCCCCACTTTGCTTACCATCCATTCACCCTACATACCCCACCCACCAACCTTCCTGTTTTTATTTATTTACTCAAGATCTACCTCACATTGCTTTCACCTCATTTCACTTACCCTTCTCCCAAAAGTTGAATCCCAATCCCATAATCCCCAAACCTCAATTCGACAAAGCATCGAAGATATAAATTACGGTGACTCAATGATTCAGTAGACGACCAAATACTGATGCTCACAATAGATCTGTTCACTTTAGACATAATCCTTATTATTAGGCTAAGAGGATATTCAGGAGTAGTTAATCTATTCTTTAGCTTAGTCTCTGTTAGTTTCCTACTTTTGTGGTGTACTCTTAGTATATATAGTTTCTGTAATTCACTTCAATAATACGTTAAACTTCTTCCCTTATACGTTCACGTGGTATCAGCCTAATTGTCGATCCTATGGCCGAACAAGCAAATCCCACCACCACCACTCCCGTCACTAACTCCTCCACCGCCGTTGTTTCTCAATCTGATTCCCGCAACCACAACATGCTTCAACAGGCACATCATTATGTGTCTATCAAGCTGACTGCCTCGAACTACCTGTTCTGGAGAGCGCAGCTGATTCCCTTTCTCCGCGGTCAGAATCTTTACGGCTATGTCGACGGGACTACTCCGTGTCCGTCGGAATTCCTAGCCGCCGCCGCGGGGTCATCTTCGACGGGTCCAACACCGAACCCTCTGTACACGGTTTGGATGCAGCAAGACCAGTCGATACTCAGCATGTTGATTTCGTCCTTAGCAGAAGAGGTGCTGTATCTGGCCATTGGTCATCAGACTTCTCGCTCCGTTTGGGTTGCGGTTGAAACTGCACTAGGTTCTGCGTCTCGTTCACGTTCGTTGAGTCTGCTGACACAACTCCATGCCCTTCACCAAGGTGATTCGACGCCAGCAGCTTATCTTGGTAGAGCCCAGATTATCGTTGAGCAACTCGCACAAGCAGGCCACCCCATAGGCCTGGATGAACAAAATCTTCACGTGTTCAGAGGATTACGTCCAGAGTACAGGTCTCTTGTTGCGTCGCTCACCACCAAGAGTGCACCATTAACCATTCCAGAGGTTGCTGATTTACTGTCCACGCACAATTATTTATTTCCAGACGAAGCTGCACCCATGTCGCCGCCTACTCCAACTGCGATGGTGGCGCAACAGCAGCAGCCTCCCACTGGACGCGGGCGAGGAAGAGCACACCGAGGCCAGAGGGGACGTGGTCAGCGTGGGTGCGGGGGAATTCGGTGTCAGATTTGCGACATCCCAGGGCACACTGCTCTCACTTGTTACAAAAGGTTCGACGACACTACCGGTCATCGTCCAAATTTGGTGCAGTCCGGTGGTTACCCTCCCGCACCCCCACAGGCGCATGTTGCTGTTCAAGATGATCACACTACTGCACCGTTCTCCAACGTTTGGTTCCCAGACACCGGTGCCATTGCACATGCTACCCCGAATGGTGATGCGTTAAATGAAGTGGAGCAGTATTCAGGTGGTGACACGCTTCGAGTTGGTGATGGCACAGGTCTGTCAATCCGAAACACAGGTTCTCTGTCTTTAAACTCACAGTCCCGGTCACTGTTTCTCAATAAAATCTTACATGTCCCTAAACTTCGTGCCTCACTATTGTCTGTACAAAAATTCACCCGTGATAATGGTGTTTACTTTGAATTTCACTCATCTTATTTCGTTGTGAAGGACTGTACAACACACCAGGTTCTTCTTAGGGGTCCGAGTCAGGACGGGATGTATCCACTCCGCGTGCCTGCTCCAGTTGCGTTTGTATCTGCTAAAGCCTCTCCGAAAGTGTGGCATGAGCGTCTTGGTCACCCGCACAGTCGTGTTCTGCGTCAGGTTATCTCGAGTTGTCCCGTAGTAGGGTCCATTAATTCTATAAATAATTTGTGTACTGCCTGCCAGATGGGTAAGTCTGCGCGCTTCCCATTGGCACGTGTAGAAAACTCAAGTTAGTCTGTCTTAGAGTTAATTTTTACAGACATCTGGGGCCCGTCTCCTGTCCCGTCAGTTGACGGTCATAAATACTTTGTATTGTTCGTTGATAATTATTCGCGGTTCATGTGGATATATCCTATGAAACTCAAAACAGATATTTATTCCATTTTTCAAACGTTTCGGGTTTTAGTTGAAAAACAGTTTTCCACCTCAATTAAATGTGTACAAACTGATATGGGTGGCGAATACCGTAAGTTACACACGGTGTTTGCTGCTGCCGGGATCATGCATAGATAAACCTGCCCCCACACGCACGAACAAAATGGTCGTGTGGAGCGGCGTCATCGTCATGTGGTAGAAACCGGGTTATCTTTGTTAGCACATAGTCAGGTCCCAAAGAAATACTGGTCATACGCTTTTGAGTCTGCGGTACACCTGATAAATCGGTTGCCATCGTCAGTTTCTGGGAATAAAAGCCCATATTTTCTTTTGTTTAACAAACCACCTAACTACACAATGTTGCGTGTATTTGGGTGTGAGTGCTTTCCCTGTCTGCGTCCTTACAACTCACACAAAATGGACTACCGTTCTGTTTCTTGTGTTTTTCTTGGTTACCCGGATTCCTTTAGTGGATATAGGTGTCTGGACAGATCAACTGGGCGTGTATATATTGCTCGGCACGTAAGGTTCAATGAAGCGGTTTTCCCGTTTTCGGGGCCACATGAATCTATTGCTGTACCATCTTCATCGCAGATACCATGGGCGACCGCTCAACTCCGACATCCGTCTCCGGCGTATTCTGTACCACCGGCTCCGCCAGAACCACGTTCGTCGCCAAGTCAGTCACAACCTGTTCGCTGTACTGCCGTACCCACCTCGTCGTCGACTGCGGCGGCTGCCACCTCTTCATACCAGCCGTCCACCTCTACTACGATGACAGGCCGGCGGAGGCGTCAGCGCCCGACTGTTCGGACTCATGTCATGCAGTTGCGCACCACCACCGGAGTACAACGCCGGCCACCGCGAGCACTTGTCGCTTCTCTAGAGGACGACGAGCCTACATGTCATAGCCAGGCCGTCAAATCTACACATTGGCGCAATGCTATGGATGTAGAGTTCAACGCTCTAATCCACAATCAGACTTGGCGTCTCGTACCACCCCGACGTGACATGAACGTGATCGGGTGCAAATGGGTGTTCCGGGTCAAAAGGAAGTCTGACGGGTCCATTGAGCGGTATAAAGCTCGGTTGGTGGCGAAGGGCTTCAACCAAGTACCGGGTAAAGACTATCTTGAGACATATAGCCCGGTTGTCAAACCGACAACCGTGCGTTTACTTTTGTCTTTTGCAGTCTCAAACAGGTGGGTCATGCGACAACTGAACGTTCACAACGCCTTTCTAAATGGGCGTGTGAGTGAAGACATTTATATGCGGCAGCCTCCGGGGTATGTGAATCCGGCCTTTCTGAATCATGTCTGCAAGCTCGAGCGCTCTTTGTATGGTCTCAAGCAGGCTCCCCGCGCCTGGTTCACCCGACTACACGAGTTTCTGGTTCAAATTGGGTTTCGTACCTCCAAGACAGACATTTCTTTATTTATTTATGAATCTGGTGATGTAAAAGTGTACTTGTTAGTTTACGTAGACGATATTCTCGTGTTGGGAAATAGTCGTGTTGTGGTAGATGATGTGCTTTCGAAACTAGCTACTGTGTTTCGTATTAGAGACCTTGGCAGACCTCACTATTTTTTGGGCATACAGGCTGTTGACACGGAAGGCGGCCTGATATTGTCGCAACAACGTTACGTCATTGAGTTATTACGCAAGGCGGGAATGGAGACTTGCAAGCCATTGACCACGCCAGTGGCTGTCACGTCGGAGGCCAGTCCGGACTCAGACGTAGTCCTAGATGATCCTACTGCTTATCGCCAACTTGTTGGCTCGCTCATGTACCTGCTCATCACTCGACCGGACCTGTCGTTTGCAGTGAATAGGTTGTGCCAGTTCATGCACCAGCCTATGCAAACTCATTGGGTTGCTCTGAAACGTGTTCTCCGCTATGTGCAAGGCACCATGCACCTTGGCCTTCGTCTCATTCCCACGACTGATCCGGTTCTACATGCCTTTTCAGACTCAGACTGGGCTGGTTGTCCTGTTGGCCGAAAGTCTACAGGTGGTTATGCAGTGTTCCTAGGCCCGAATTTACTATCGTGGGGGTCACGCAAACAACGGACAGTAGCTCGGTCTTCCACCGAGGCAGAGTATAAAGCGTTGGCCGATGTTGCTGCTGAAGTCACTTGGGTTCAGTCTCTCCTTCGTGAACTTGGTCTGCTCCCGCCTACCGTCCCGGTGCTCTGGTGTGACAATTTAGGAGCCACCTATCTGTGCTCCAATCCAGTATTCCACGCACGCACGAAGCATGTTGAAGTCGATTATCACTTTGTCAGGGACAAAGTTACTTCTGGTGCGCTTAAAGTTAATTTCGTGTCCACGCATGACCAGTTGGCGGACATCTTCACTAAACCCCTTTCGTCGGCTCGGTTCAATGAGTTACGGTTCAAGCTGGGCGTGGTACCTTGTCCCTCTTCCGCTTGAGGGGGAGTATTAGGCTAAGAGGATATTCAGGAGTAGTTAATCTATTCTTTAGCTTAGTCTCTGTTAGTTTCCTACTTTTGTGGTGTACTCTTAGTATATATAGTTTCTGTAATTCACTTCAATAATACGTTAAACTTCTTCCCTTATATGTTCACGCTTATACCTCATTTCATTTACTCTTACTATAAACCATTCATACTGTTATGAGTGTTATCTAACCTAAATGATGGCCGAAAATTTGAGAAAAAATATAGCGATCATAAATGAAATGAGAGGCAAATGATTACATTTTTTTTTGAATGATACTGACTCTATTACAATATAGTATCCACTGAAGCACAAACTCACAACCTCCCATATGAGAGTCCAACCCGGGTGCCATCTGAGCACAAGTTGTTTGGCAGTCAAATGATTACATATAGTTTAATTAATAATTATATTAATTGTGATTGTAAAATTTTTATAGGTGAGATTCAATTGCACTTCGTAGTAGAGTATTGGACGATTTAAAAGAGATTGCTAATTACTATTTAGTTACATAAAAATTTATCTCTTATTAAATGAGTTACACATTTTTCCTACTATTATGGATGAGGTCAACTTCTTTACAAACCTTAGTTTATTGACTTGACATCTAAGGGTGTGTTTGGCAAGAGGGAAAATACTAAAGTCAATAGGAAACTGGTTTTCGTCAAAATTCGTCGTGTGATCGAGCAGCATAACTGTGACAGTGTGGAGATTTTGACTTTTTATACCTTCACTAGGCAACAAAAAAAAAAAAAAAAAATTACCTTTCAGACAATTGACAATATTTTGTCTTTAGCATTTGATTTGACTATCTTGAGGCAAATTTTAAGTTAACCTCTCCTTTTTAATTTTTCGATGGGCTAAGAAGTTACCCACCTCAATTTTATTGCATGTTGATTTATTGTATTTTTTATACTTTTATAGATATAATCTTATATTACCTTTTTAGAACTTTATACTATTCATTCAATGTCCTACCTACCCTCTATTTATATATATTTTATTTTAACCATATTTAAAATCAATTAATTATCTCTATTTAGTGTATTATACACTACCCAGTACCCACCGCACTTCTTTTCATATATCCATCTAACTCAACAATTTTCTTTGTTTGTTTCTATCTCTTCGTTATGGATTACATTGTAAATTGTAAATTTAATATATTAAATCAGATTCATTTCTAAAGATAAACTTTCATTTTATAGACATAAAATAAAATTATAATAATTGTAGAATAAAAGTTTACCAATCTAACCTAACACAATTGGGATGAAAATTGAAGTGTACAACTGTACAAGTGATTCAATTGGCTTGAGTCCGACGAACACAAAAGAAGATCTCACCAACCGCGAGCCTGTCGGCTTGGTACTATAAAACATCGCATTTTCCCTTCCGTAAACTTATATTGTTTTTTGCACTTTTCTCTCTCGCCGCAAAACCTTCCAATTCAATTCCAATGGCGGCTTCAGCTTCATCTACCACCCTAATCGCCGCCAAGACCTCCTCCCTCTCATGGAAGAGCAACCTCTCTTCCGTGGCGGCGTTCCGCGTCTCCACTACTGCCGCTTTCCCCCGCCGCCGTGCTCTCCGCTTCGTGGTGCTGGCGATGGACGCCAAGCCCACCGTCCTCGTGGCCGAGAAACTCGGGGAGGCTGGGCTCAGCCTGCTCAAGGAGTTCGCTAATGTCGATTGCTCCTACAATCTCAGCCCCGAGGAGCTCTGCACCAAGATCTCGCTCTGCGATGCGCTGATTGTCCGCAGCGCCACCAAAGTCAGCCGCGAGGTCTTCGAATCCTCCGCCGGACGCCTCAAGGTCGTCGGCCGGGCCGGCGTCGGTATCGACAACGTCGATCTCGCCGCCGCCACTGAGCACGGCTGCCTTGTAGTGAACGCGCCCACTGCCAATACTGTGGCCGCTGCCGAGCACGGCATCGCATTGCTCACCGCCATGTCTCGAAACATTGCCCAAGCCGATGCCTCTGTTAAAGCCGGTTAGTACTTTTTATTATTATTATATTTAATTTAATAATAAAGTTCACTCTAATTTCTTTGCCATTCATGGAAGTTGGAACCTTATACTCAGATCTGCTTGTCCCGAGATGTTTTAACTTTTAATAGCATTTTTCCGCCTCTTTAGAATCCTCTTTTATGGGAATTGGTAAACAATTGTTAATACCAGGAGAAATGATCATTGTATACAGAATCAAAAAGTTTAGCTTTTGATGAGTTGCAATCTGTCTTTTTGTCCTTTTCTTTTTAATGCTGGCATGATATTCTATGTGACCGTAGTACTTTCCCAGTAGGTGTTCATGTGGGTGGCACTTTCTGGTGTCCTACTTTGTTTTCTGAATGTTTGTTCTCTCATTTGAGTTTTTGTATTTTGTATCATTTCCATTGAGAGCTGAAAATTAAATCTAAGGATTGTAAGTAACTTCTCAGTCACTGTGAATAATTTGGTATCTTGACAAGATCTTCATTTGCTGGTTCTGGGATTTGGTGGATTTTCAGTTGATACATTTTGAGTGGGACGTTTCTCATTCATGGTTGTGATTTTTAGAAAACTACAAGCCTTTCAAAAATGGAACTGTGAAGTTTGTCATTATGTGAATTGCAGGAAAGTGGCAGAGGAACAAATATGTTGGTGTATCCCTTGTCGGAAAAACACTGGTTGTTATGGGTTTTGGGAAGGTTGGATCTGAAGTTGCTAGACGAGCAAAGGGGCTGGGTATGCATGTTATTGCTCATGACCCGTATGCCCCAGCTGACCGAGCCCGTGCCATAGGAGTGGAACTTGTGAGCTTTGATGAAGCCATTGCATCTGCAGATTTTATCTCACTTCACATGCCTCTTACTCCTGCCACATCTAAGATGCTAAATGACGAAACTTTTGCTAAGATGAAAAAAGGGGTCCGAATTGTCAATGTTGCTCGTGGGGGAGTAATTGATGAAGAAGCATTGGTGAGGGCCATTGATGCAGGCATTGTGGCACAGGTACTTCATCATTGTTGAGCATATAACCATTACCATTAATGTGCAATCCAACTATCAGCTTAAGCTTTTAGTTGAGATGGAGCATATGCTTCAATTCATCATCCATAAAGCCAAGATTCTTCAGTCGTAATGCATTTATTCATTTCTTATTTTAATTTTTTTTTTTAAATTAAATCTCAGGCGGCTCTTGATGTTTTCACCGAGGAACCTCCAGCTAAAGACAGTAAATTGGTACAGCATGAGCTAGTAACTGTGACTCCACATCTTGGCGCTAGTACTATGGAAGCTCAGGTTTGTGGACGCCATGTTGTTTATTTTGCGAACCCCTCTCCTATATGTTAACAAATGCTATTTGAAAATCAATCCAGGAAGGAGTTGCTATTGAAATTGCCGAGGCAGTGGTTGGAGCTTTGAAAGGAGAGCTTGCGGCTACTGCTGTTAATGCACCTATGGTTCCAGCTGAGGTATTGTCAATTTCCCGTTTCAATTTCTGAAAAGGGCGTGATTTTAGGAGTGGGATATGTGTTGAGCATATAGCCATTAATGTGCAATCCAACTATCAGCTTTGGCTTTTAGTTGGGATGGAGCACATGCTTCAATTTGGTATAGAGCCCGACCAAAGCGACTACGGTCCACGTGTTGCTTGGAACCCACTGCACGCGTGACTACCAGCTTAGGCTTTTAGTTGAGATGGAGCACATGCTTCAATTATATGCAATTGGATTATGCAGATGCGGGGCTGACATTTCAATTTGATAACTATTTGAATGCAGGTATTGACAGAGCTGAAGCCATTTGTTGTTCTTGCTGAGAAACTCGGTAGACTTGCAGTCCAGTTGGTAACAGGTGGGAGTGGTGTGAAAACTGTGAAAGTAACATATGGTTCTGCCAGAGCTCCTGATGATCTTGATACCAGGGTTCTTCGTGCCATGATAACAAAGGGTCTTATTGAGCCCATCTCCAGCGTCTTTGTCAACTTGGTTAATGCAGATTTCACTGCCAAGCAGAGAGGAATCCGAATAGCTGAAGAACGAGTTCTTCTTGATGGTTCTCCAGAAAGCCCGCTCGAGTTCATTCAGGTTCAGATTGCCAACGTGGAATCCAAATTCGCCAGTGCCATTTCTGACTCCGGGGAGATCAGGGTGGAGGGTCGTGTCAAAGATGGAGTCCCGCATTTGACAAAGGTGGGTTCCTTTGAAGTAGATGTGAGTTTGGAAGGCAGTATCATCCTCTGCAGACAGGTTGATCAGCCAGGTATGATTGGCAAGGTGGGTAGCATTTTGGGCGAGGAGAATGTGAACGTGAGCTTCATGAGTGTCGGGAGAAGTGCTCCAAGGAAGCACGCTTTAATGGCAATCGGAGTTGATGAACAGCCCAGCAAAGAATCACTGAAGAGGATTGGCGAAATCCCTGCTGTTGAGGAGTTTGTTTACCTCAAGTTATAAGGCCATAAATGCTCTCAAGCTTCCATTAGGTGCCAGTTTTTGTAGTTCTGTTTTGCTTACAATTAGCTTCTATTTGCGGGGAAAAGAGAGTGATTTGCATGTGCAATTAAGATATGTACTGTGTATGCACTGTTGAGAGCTGTTCTCATTGTCTCAGTTAAGTATCTTTGTTTCTTGGCTTAATCATTTCCATTGCTTATGAGTTATGACTCTTGAATCTTGACAACAATCAGAGCCATTCGTTTGATAACCATAAAGTTTTAAGTTTGACTCCCAGTGAAAGTAATTTATTGACTCTCTTGATATGAGTCAATCAGCTGAAGTCACAAGACAAAATTTATGCAGTATACATCCTTAAATAGTGACAGCGAGTTTAACTTCACTTGTCTCTTAATAAAAGTACAAGAAAAGGGAGGTTGATAAGACTATTTGAGGATCTCACCAAAAAAAAAATAAGACTATTTGAGGAAACAGTAAAAAATCTCTTGCCAGTCTTTTGATCTTCACATGTAAGCTAAACTATGGTAAATTTGCTTCTATCAAGTGGGAATTTGCCTATAATTGGCACCCTGTTCAGTCCTTCACTGCTCAATTTGGTGCAACAAACAGCCAATTGGTTAGTCTGCTGTCTGCCACCAGCAAAACTGAAAAGCCCACATTTTATGAACCAGAAAGGAAAGGAACTTCAGCTAGAGTAGTGGGGAGAGAGAGGTTCAAATTGTGAAGTGCTAGGTATGCAGCAATACCCGCGGCGTAACCGGCAAAAGCAAACCCACTCACCTGCACAATAGAAAATGGTTCAGTTTCTGGTGGCAAAAACATTAGATTATCAAAGGGCAGCTAGAGCACACACCTTTCTGAGATACCAAAAGAAATTCACTTTCTCCATCCCCATAAATGCAACTCCAGCAGCAGAGCCTATAATCAACATGGATCCGCCTGTACCAGCGCAATATGCCACCAGTTGCCAGAACTCAGAATCTTTAGGAATGGAGGAGAGGTCATACATCCCCATTGTGGCTGCAACCAGTGGAACGTTGTCTATAATTGCTGATACAACCCCTATTGCACTTGCAATAAGTTCAGTGTTTGCAATATGGGTGTCGAGGTAATTTGCCAATTCTCGCAGAATACCTGCTGCCTCCAGGCTATTCGACAGAATTTAATCAACACAACGGAATGTTAAAATTGTTTCTTCCAGTTTTATGCAAAGCGAAACTAATATCAGAACTAATCTATCCCGAGGCAGTGGTGGAATTAGGGACTAACAATGAGGCGTATAAATTTGTGTTTAAAAAAAAAAGGTGAAAGGAAACAAACAGTGAGAATAAAACACAACTTTGAATTCTTTAATTTACCTGCTGACGGAGAGAAGGATTCCAAGGAAAAAAAGAACTCCTTGAGTGTCAATGCGTGACAAAGCTTGTGGCACTTTCAAATGCTGTCTTTCAGATTCACCATAGTGAATAGCATCTGTTAGGATCCAAAGTACTCCAAGGCCAAGCAACATACCAATATAAGGAGGCAATCCAGTTAAGGCCTTGAATATTGGTACAAAAACTAGAGCTCCAATACCCACAGAGAAAACAAGCTGTCCCCGAGGGGCCATCTTCTCAGAGGCCAAAACATCTGCAGAATTCTGTCCCTTCCCATTAACTTCACTGAACACAAGAACAAGTCTCAAATCAATTTTCACCCATATTCCCATACTAAACAATTTTAATTGTGTTCTACTATTCCAAAGGTTCAAGAGACATTTTGTACAGCATGTAAAGCAAAATACCTTGCTAAGGACATAAGAGCCAATGGAACAGCTAAAGAGATTGCTGATGGTACAAATAGATCCTGCAAACAGTAGAAATGGATCAAATTTTTCTAAATGGTGTAAAGGTACGACATTCTGGATAAGATGCATAGTAGATGGAAAGAATGACAAGATTGTAGTTTAACTTAAGAACTATAAAATCTATATACTACCAAGTTAATTTAAGAACTACAAAATCTATACACTACAGCAGATAGCCGATGATGCTCTTGAAAATAGGATAGTTGACACAGTAGATATCTAGCAAGTATGTTACAGCAATTATTTAGTAAATCATCATGTCAGCACAGAGTATTATGCATTGCCCTCTTGATTGAACAACCCACACAAGGTCAGATCTCCATTGAACTATCACTCTATCAGTAATTAAATTTCACGAAATTACACACCAACTCACCCCCCACAACAACAATAATAATAAAGTAACAAAAATTAGAACAACAATAATCTTAGGGTTTAGCAGCATTGTAGTTCACATGTGTAAAGTTTTAATTACATATTTGATGATACTCATGGAACAAGCATGCAAATAGTTAGGGCTCGTTTGGTTCGCGGAAAATATTTTAAGGAAAGTGGAATTGGAATTCCATGGAAAAATAATTACTAGGAAGATGAATTTCATTGTTTGGTTGGTGGAAAAAGAATTACTGGGAATACTAATTCTATTGTTTGGTTAGATTTGGAATTGTAAGGAATAATGAGTATAAAGACCTATATGCCCCTACAAATTAATAAAAGTAATATAATTAAAAAAGAAAGCAAGGGTAAAATAGGCAATCTATTCACTTTTTCTTCCCATCCTCCATGGAAAACAAAATCCTTGGTCCAACCAAGGATTTTGTTTTCCTCAAATTTGAGGAATTCATTTTCCAATGAAAAATGAATTCCATGAACCATACACTAGAAAACAACATTTTCCTTCACTTTAAGGAAAATGTTTTCCTTTAGAAAACATTTTCCATGAACCAAACATCCCCTTACAGTCTTGTATACATTGGCTAGAGATATTCAAAGCAAATGCCATCTTATAGATACCCTGCATGCTCTTTAAGTATATAACATGGCAACATGCTAATCATGTTAGGGAAATAATTTTCCAAAAATTATGCAAACAGTTCGGTCATGACTACTTTGGCTCTATCAAATGCAAATATTCCTTGAGAAACTCAACAATGCATACCAATCATTTAAATAGTTCAGTTACCACAAA
Source organism: Ipomoea nil (assembly GCF_001879475.1). Taxonomy (NCBI): domain Eukaryota; kingdom Viridiplantae; phylum Streptophyta; class Magnoliopsida; order Solanales; family Convolvulaceae; genus Ipomoea; species Ipomoea nil. The sequence continues at coordinate 562,158 of NW_017619354.1, forward strand.
ATTGCCAATGCTAGGCCAAATACTAATATACCAGGAGATATCTGCGAATGCATATTCATCAAAGATTTTCGCCCAATTATAATTCATAGTCCATGAAAATATGATGTGTCCATGCAGATTGATTAAACAGCTGAGAAACCTTCATTGTTGGCAGTGTACTTATTTGACCATGGATCCAAAGCATAGTAGTTGTAACATCACCAATTGGAGTCCATGCTCCACCAGCATTTGCTGCAATCACCACAACAGCGCCAAGAAGCCTGCCAATATAATTTGACAAAGGATTTAGATGGGCGTTTTGTTTTGGGGGGAGTTTGCTATTGCCCATGCTCATTAGAAACTTAGCATTGTTCTGTAACCCATAAATAGTGTTCCAAACATACATATATCCTCTGCTGACACTAAAGAAAATCTCAGATGGCTTCTCCATTGTAATGAAATTTGAATGGCCTAATGAATACTCAAATGCTGACATATTTCAATTACCTAAACTCCTTTTAGATTAGCTTCCAATCCCTACCATCAATAATCATTAAATTTTATTCAACTTAATTTCCAATGTCACCAGAAAAATTAAGTGTCAGGATTTAGTATTGATATTGATAATGTTGTTCTCCTAAGAATCTCTGTCCCCTATTGGAAAACCAGACTGATGAGGTAAAATGTTGCTTGCACTTACTTCCGGTATTCTGATGGAGGTGCCAACTTCCTCAACAAGGATACCATTACAATTGTAGAGGTTAGATTGTCAAGGACAGAACTGAGGAAAAAAGTCACAAAACCCACCTGCAATTATCATCAGCGACTTTTTACTATAAAAGTTAGATCTGATATGCAAGTGACAAGGGTCATAAGGGACAAATATATCAAAGGCTATGTATCACTAACCACCCAAAGCAGAGTTCTTGGTTTGCGAGTTGTAATGTTATCTGTAACCAGCTTAAATCCCTGGTGAGCATCAACAATCTCCACAATTGTCATGGCACCAAGCAGAAAGAACACTATTTCACTGATTTCGCCAGTTGCATGTGACAGCTCTGTAAGAGCTATATCAGTTGAAGGGGCCTGCTCAAGGACATTACAGAGAAACTTGGCTGAGAAAGCAAAAAAATATTGAAGGTAATGAGCTCTTCCATGTCTATTCTGGTGCATTTTTCAGAGGAAAACTATCATTTAGGTTGTGCAAGAGTGACAAAAAATACACTTTTACAGCTACATTCTGTTTGTCTGAAGGACAGTATAATCTACACCGGATTTTAATTCTTCCATTTTTTACATGGGGTTTTAAATCTCTCTGCATTTTCTTTCCAATGTTTCTTTTTCTGTTTCCTTTTTTTTTTCCCTGCAATTTGAAGTAAAAAAGTTGTAAATACTGGACATGAATTATTTGATTATTTCACACCCTTTATTTATATTAACCTTAGCAGACAGGTGTTCCCCATCACCTTTTGTAAGGTTTCGTGTTTCCCACTCCAATACCAAATATATGAACTATACTGAAAGCAAAAATGACTAGATATCAACTACAGAAGGCTTACCCCAATGCTCCGTACAACCCACAAGCTTACAGCCATCAGAAGTCCTACTCCACTCTTATTGAAGGCTAGTGATTCTTCAAATATAATGCCAACATATCCTATCGCAAATAACAATGCCATTGCAATATCCTGAAGTACGACACCTGATCAATCCAACAAAAACTTTTGGAAGGGCCATTGATTTGTAAGCAATGGAATAAAGGCTATGATAAGGAACCTGATTTGCAGCCACCCAAGAATGATTTATTGCCAAAGCTCCAGTACCAGCTGCTGCTAAAATTGCAAGAGCTTTAAGTAAATCCGTCTTTGGCTGGTAACTGGCTTCAAAATCCTCCCAGCTTGTTTCATCAACAGAACACAACGGATCACATGCTCCGGGAGATGATGTGAATTCCTGTATATATCCATAAGAGGTTAGGGATATAGTGTTGTAGAATAACACTCTTCCTATCTGAATCCAAAATCATAGTCAATCACTTAAATATATTCGTATAGTATCAAAAGTTTGAAGTTATTATTTCAAGAGAAATTGGCAATAATCAATTCCACTTTAACTAGCAACATATTTTGATAGCCAAGGTCATATCCAACATCACTAGATTCCAATTACTCTACTTGCAAAAGCTCCAGTATGTTTCAGCAAGACGCTCAATTTGACTGGTGATAATCAACTAAGCTTCGAACATTAGTACAGAAATCTTAACTTGTTGGGACCAAACTTTATAACAGAAATACTAACTTGTTGGAAGATAAGATATTGGTGCTCATTAAATTGGAAAATGGAAGAACCTGAGGTTGAGTCGGCGAAGAAGTTGAAGAGTCCCTGGCTTTATCTTCAGCTCGAGCCAGAAGGCCAACATTCCGGCGAAGCAATCTGGAGGCAGGGCAATCGCTGATTCTGAAGAAGCGAGGCGGATGATGTAAACGGGTAGAAGATAGGGAGAGGTGGCGTTGATTAGAGGTCAAGGCGTAGTGAGTTCTGAGTGGAAGAAGCGTAGACATTTTTGGGATTGAAGGTTTTGGAGGAAGAAGAAGAAGAAGAAGAATGATGAGTGAGTGATGTGAAGAAGATGATACTGTGATACAGAAATGTGTCGAACAACACAGAATCACAGATTCACATTTCGAACAAGCCGGTCCACGTCATGTGACACGTGGCGTACAACTGTACACATTTCGTTCTATCCTATGCATCCCCTCTGTAGGTTTTGGGTAATTGGGTTAGAAAAACAAGCTTATTCAGAGAAGAAAGGGTGATGAAAAAAAAAAAAATCAAATATGCCCCTAAACTTTACCTCAAAGGTCAATTATGTCCCTTAACTTTAAAAAATATAATTAAACTATTAAACATGTCAAATTAGATCAATGAAACCCAAAAATCAGTAAATGTCATTTCAATTCCGCCGACGAATTCAGGCCACCGATAACAAAGTATGGCGACGGTCATCAGATTCCAGTCGTCTTCCACCGGAGAAGGCGGCCAGAATCTTCTCCAATAAAGTTAGCGAAATTCTGGACAGTTTGTGTCGAAGGGGCTACAACCTCACATCGTCGGCGATCGTCAACATCGACCCTCCTGGGACTTCGCCGACCTTCAATTCAATCGCCGTTCACAATTGGGAGATCGCGACCAGGCAGTGGAGTCACATGGACGGTTACAATCGCGACCTGCAAATCAACAACCTTCTATTGGGGGTGGTGGTTCGTCGACCCAGGCGGCCATCCGGAAGGCGACCGGAATTTGACAATCGTCGCCGGTTACAGGAATTGAAATGACCTGTTGATACTGTTAATTACCACGTAAGTAGTAATTAAGTAAATACGAGACCAATTAAAGCAAGTAAATGTCTTTTATTGATCACGGTGAAGGCCCTAAGTACAATCTACTTGGTTGCTCTGAGTACCGACTGACTGCGGTCGGGATTCTCTAATAACAACCTATCGATCGTCCAAAAGTCCCTCACACTGTAGCTATCGCGGATATTTATAGTCGCGGCACCGGAGACACAAATCCGGCCGTTCGACATGCTTCCCACGTAGCCACCACGTGTCGCCGTCCCGGGTGCCCTGCCTGTCAACACGTGGAGCCGCCACGTGTCTCTCGTCAGCTCTCTCGCCAAAGGGCTACCACTCGGTGGTCGACACTCCCGCTCAGGCAACTCCCGGTCAGATCCCGACTGGGTTCTTCACAAGAAGCCCGACCTGTTACCTGCAAAGACAAGAAGACAAAGACAAAGGCACACCAGCCGGGGTAAAGTTATGCCGGTCGGGATATTCCCTATCACCTGTAATAACAGGTCATTTACCGATTTTTGGACTTCATTGATCCAATTTGACATGTTTGAGGGTTTAATTGTACTTTTTAGAGTTTAGGGGCCTAATTGACATTTGGGGTAAAGTTTAGGGACATATTTAACCCTTTTCTCAAAAAATAAAAATAAAAAATAAAAAATTCATGCAAACACTTGATTTTTGACAGACTTGTATGACTCATTGAATGTTCTGATTTTTGCGCCCTAGTCGCGTGAAGCGCAACCCAGCGCCCAGCCAAGCGCGTTACTGAGTCACTGACCCTTTACCGTTTTTCTTTTTTTTTCAGTTTTTTTTTTCTTTTTCTCTCCTCTCTCATATTTCTTTGCTAATCACACCTGCAAAAACTCCTAAAAACTATAACTATTAAGGATGCTCTTATACTATGAATCAGATTCACAATGCATTGTGAACCCTAGTGTAGTAGTGTATGTGTCTTGTATTATAAATTATTATGTAACTTAAGAATATGAATTTTGTATTTGAAACAAATTAATAATTGTGTTTTATATTATGAATTTTTGTGTCTTGTGTTGTGAAATTATGGAACTATGAACACACATTATGTACCCAAATCAAATTTGAAAAATAAATAAATATATAGCATGCTTATGTGTCTTGTGTTGTGATTTTTTATATCTTGTATTATAAAATTATGTATCTTACGAATATGAATTTTGTACCTTATTATTTTAATATAGAGTCCATAATATGATATAAATTGCCCATTTCACTTCCTACGTTAGAATTGGTACTTGGAAATTTAGCGGGAAGCCCAGTCAGAATTTTGGCCGTTAATAGGCCCATATCAATAAAATAAGTATATAAACGGATCAAGGGCTTGAAGGCAAATTATGCTATGCATCCGTATGCACCATGGCAAATTATGCTATGCATCCGTATGCACCAAGCATGGTGCATACGGATGTAAAAACGACGTCGTTTTAATAAAACATGCGTCTTCCCTTAAAAAAAAAAATCAGGTTCGATTCCCAGCAACAACATATAAACTAAAATTCCATAATCGATGGACTATAATTCCATAATCGATGAACTATAATTTCATAATCGATGAACTATAATTCCATAATCTAATCTATGAACTAAAAATTCCAGAATGAATGAACTAAAATTCCATAATCTATAAACTAAAATTTCAGAATCGATGAACTACAATTCCATAATCGATGAACTATAATTCCATAATCAATGAACTATAATTCCATAATCTATGAACTAAAATTCCAGAATGAATGAACAATATAATGTTGTTGCTGGGAATCGAACATGAATTTTTTTTAAAGGGGAGACGCGCGTTTTTTAATAAACGACGTCGTTTTGGCTTCCGTATGCACCATGCATGGTGCATACGGATGCACAGCATAACTATCTAGGCTTGAAGATCATTCCACTCATCAAATGGCAATTTATATCGTGCACCACGGTGCACATAGTAATGTGCGTTCATGCACAAAGTGTGTACGTTTCTTGCTAACGTCACTCCGTCCGTCCGAACAGACCAAACCCCATTATATGTATTCAATTAAAAGTTTATGTGTATTCAGTTAGGAGTTTGTGTATTATGTTAACCAAATCTCATTATGTGTATTCAGTTAAAAGTTTATGTGTATTATGTTATGAGTTTATATGCACATTCGAAACAGATGATTATTTTTTAACAACATAACAAAACGACGCCGTTTTGAGAGGCGCAGAGCGCACAGTGCTATGTGCGCCGTGATGCACGGTATAACGATTGCTCATCAAATGGGTTGGTGGCAGCCTCCCAAATTGGCGAAAATTATTTATTGTGAATCAGCATTCATCATACGCATTGTAAATTCTGGTTTAAATTACACACATTTAGTCATTTATTTAACATATTATGTATCTTCTCTTGACAAATTATATATTTATAAATAAATTAAACGTCCATAATATGTTAACTGTGAGTACATAACACATTAACTACGACAAATACATAATCAGTTAACTAACGGTACATTATATATTAATTGAAGCTAGATACATGATTTGTTTTTTGGTATACCTAGATTTTTACCCTCGGACACAATGACTAATCTCCTCGTCGAATTATAGACACCTCTTTTGAGTGGAACAGCTGGCCTGGAGATTTAAGCTGCTCCATTCCTATAAAGCCAAGAATTGAAGTTTTTCTTTGATTAAAGATGGATGAGTCCTTTCTAATCAACCACACCCTCAAAATTAGCTAGATACATGATTTGAACATGGTTGCGGGGCAATAAGGGGCATTAGCACCCAGCAGGGCCAGGGGGGCTTTGAATACAGGGATCCCACAGATGGAAGACGAAGGGACTGGTCGGTTGGGTCATCAAAGCAGGAGTGTATGTAGTGTGCTCACGGGTGCTAACTGATCTCTCTCTCTCTCTCTCTCTTTGGCTTTTAGAGTGGGCCAATCCACTGTCACTTTCTTCTTTATCTGGCATTCTCCATTTGAAAACTGTGTTTTTTTTTTTTTTTTTTTTTTGAAAAAAAACTGTTTTTCCTATAATGGTGGTGTTGTCGAGTTTTGAGTTAGTTGTATCGCTGTGTAAAAGAGAAGTAAATCTTGAAATATGCCTTAGTGACACTCAAGCTTTCAATCATTGAGCTATTCTTTGGGAGCTTTTCAACAATTATATGATTATATTTTATGTCTAACATATGTTTCATGATAATAGCCACAACCCTTAATATATGTAGGATTTAAAGAAATTCACACTCTTATACATACAACCATTAATCGAGCTAGCATTCTAATTAGTTAGCTAATAACATATGGGAACTCCTATGGTACAACTTAATTTAGGACTAAGCTAGTGACTTTGGTGCATGAAGGTTGGGTGAACTAAATTGCACACATGTATAACAAGGGGAACAAATGCACCAAGTTCTTGTCAAATCTTAGCATTTTGGCTAAGAATGATGTTAGAGCGGTTGAGACTCTTTTAAATTAGAATGTGATGTATTATTTAATTATATACAATTGGGATTAATAAGGTATTTTAACGGTATAGAAAATTAAATTAGGCAGGAAAAGTGATATGGTGTACTTGGTACAACCAGACAAATTACTATTAATACAAGTGCTAACAGTATCCGGTATAATAACCTGTTACAGTTGTTTTTGGTAGAAATAACAAGGTAGGTTTGTATACATATGATGGTAGAAGAGACAAGATCTAATCTTTTGATGCAAAACAATGAAATCAATTGGTGTGATCATGGTTGGCTTATTAGAATCTTATAATGTTGTGTGTTTCCACACCATGTGGTAGCTTTACAGACATGTTATATATTGGGAGTGAGATGGAGATAGGGAGGGTGTGAAAGAGAGATGATGCCCAGATCTGTAACTTGTCTCATTACCAAACATGCTTCCAAGATGCACAGCAGCTCTGCAGCTACCATTGTGGACCCTTCAAAACTAACCCCTATCCCTATTTTCTGCAAAAAGGTAAAATTCCTCGCATACTTTGACCTTACAAGGATCGTAAAAGAGTTAAATCACCATTACATAACAATCCCTATAAGACAATGAAACTCTCACACTACGATTATCAAGATTCAGTCTTTGAGTGTAATTTCAATTCACTCGAGAAACAACTGAGCTACCTCTGAAGACACTTATTCTTTATATTATGAACTAACGAACTATGTTACATATTACAAGGTGAATCACTGACTTAATTATTCAATTTGAGTAAGGACCAAAACCACCCATATATATGATACACACATACATATACCACCCAAGGGCAAGCAAAAGGACCACTTAACCCATGGCCACTGGCCTTGCCAATTCTGGCTGCATTATTTATGATGGTTACAACAACATGTATATATCATTCAATGAAGCAATATATATACTTAGCTTGGGCCTAGTTCTACACATAGTATTTGGGGTTCCAATTGCATATATTGAATAGGGATGAATATGAGCATTAAGTGAGGTGAGTTGCAGAAAGGAATGGAAACAATAGAAGGCTTTGAATCTTCTTCACTGTATATATGCCATGGGGACATTATGTAGCTCACGAGGTGGGTGTGCTCACTGCTATATATGCCATATAGCAACCTAGCTGTAATCGACTCAGATCCTTTCACTAATATTATCTATACTCTGACCTTAAGTCTTTTATTGGCCTCTTTTCAACAATATAATTCCTTAATCAGACGGTGCTAGACTTGATCTTTACTGGCCTCTGCCCAGCGCTCTCACTTTTAATAGAATCCCATTTTTATTCACGATTTACATGATATGTTGTGATTTTATTTTATTTTCTATAATTAAATGATTGATCTGGTGAGTCAAAGGGGGAGTACTGTAACTGTACCTACATTTATGCTTAACAGTAACCAATTTTTTGTCTAGTTGTTAAACGCGATATGGTTTTGGTTGGATTAATTAAAAGTTTTCTGAAAGTCGAGACCCACAAACTGCAAGCATTAAACTCTTCACTGCATTATTGCAGAATGGACACCATATATGATATATGCATCTATCAATTCCGATCCTTGCTAACAGGCCGGCTGGGCGGGCAACCAAACTGTTGGGTATTCCGTGCGAGACAAGGGAGCTGCCCCACCTTAGCTTCTTCATCGAAATGCCAGTAAACCAAACAATTCAGTACTACTCATTTTAAGATAGAAGTTTGTCTAATTCAATAAACACTATAATTATATATACACCATGTTAAGAGCAATGAACTTAATATTGAAATTTTTAGTTGTATTGGAAAAAGAGAAAGTGATATGGTAGAAGACTATTAAAAAATTGCAATTGTGTAGCATGCAAGATGACCGGTAGATGCTTATTTTTCCTGCATCAAAGTTAATACTCACGGGTTCAATCCTGTGACATTCCCTCTAAGAGCCACATAAGTGCCACTTGAGAACAATGCGTGCTTGGTAACAGAACTAAATTTCTCTATAGTCATTACTGACTACCATATGGTCATAGAAAAACAGCCACTTACAGGGCGTTTGGTTGGAGGATTTTAAATTTCCTTCCCACTTAATTCCCACCTAATTCCAAAGGCCATTAAACTCCGTAGTTTGGTTGGAGGGAATTACAATTTCCCCATTTTCATGGAATTAAACTCCCATGTCCCCCATGAGATTTTAATTCCTGAGAAAAAAAGATAGTGATGAGTCAAAATTACCCCTTCCTTTTTAACCTAAAATTAATGCCTAACAACAATAATGGACATTTTTGACTTTATACTACTTATTCCCTTTCAATTCCCATGTATACCAAACATTGGAATTGAAATTCCCAATAATTCTATTACTGTCAACCAAACACTGGAATTTAAATTCCCACTTTATTCCCAGTAATTCAACTCCCATGGAATTACAATTCCTTTCCCACATAATTCCCCTCACCTCCTCCAACCAAACGCCCTGTTAGGTTATGTTTGAAAAGCATGAAAATAACTTTTGAAAAATGACTCGTTTTTCATAAAATATTTTCATTTCCAGTGTTTGATTGCACGTGTTTGGTTTATTTTTTTGAAAGATGAGCAAATTTATTTTTAATTTTAAATATTTAAAATCTACAATGATTTATTATTATTATTATTATTATTATTATTATTATTATTATTATTATTATTATTATTGGTTCTGGAAGACTTGGTTAGGGAGACTTGGTTTGAAAGAAGAAGAAGTTTTCTTCAGAAATGACTTCTCCTAAAAAAAAAAAAAAAAAAAATTATTTTTCAGAAAAACAATTATATTTTTCATTGATTTCTATTTTTCTCCTCTTGCCAAACATTGAGAACTCAGACCGGTTTCCAAACACCCCTTAAATGTGTTCAGTACTCTTGTAATGTTAATGTTGGAAATTTATTAATTAAAAAAGAAAAAAAAAAAAGGAGGGAAGATTGTGGAAGCAAAAGATTTTACATTTACTAGGAAGAAGAGAAGAAGGAGGAGGTTTGTCTGGCAAGATCAAAGGTATGACTTTTCTACATCATCTGCATATGGAAATTCAGCAAAAGCTCAGTTTTGCATGGGTCCCTACCTTTGCATTGCTGTTTTCCTCATCAGCTTTACAGCTGGTATGCAACACCCCCAAAAAATAAGTTTTGAGGAAATTACAGAGAATGTTTTACCTTTTGTTTTTTGTTTTTAGTTAGTGTAGCAAAGATTTGGTATGATCCAATTTGCTTTATTAATGAAATAAAGAATGTAGAATATAATTAAGCAAAAAGAGAAGGACAGTGGAGTCAAAAATAAAGGCCAGGTATTGCTTAAGATCATAAAAAGGCCAGGTATAGTACCGCATAACCCAGAATCTTGGGTTAGAGACTTAGAGCTCGACTAAGAGTGGGTGTTGGTAATAAAAATCATGTGTAATAAATTCAATTAAGAAACTGTTAATTAATTAGCCAATAACTTACATGAAGTCACTCTCCCAAAAGAGAGCTAGGTCATTGGTTTAAGCTCAGTGAAGCTGTATTGACTCTTTATGCTTCAATAGATTGAAAAAATAGTTATAAACAAATATTACATTGTAACAGAGTCAGTGTTACGTTATTAAAACAAAAAGTATTACTTTACTTGAATAAATAATCTTTTAATATAAGAATCGTGATACATTAATTAGTCCACCCATTTTGGGCACACTTCTATAACATTGTATGACGTGATATTATAACTTAGAAATTTTGTTATTATAAATAGTATTATGTATAATTATATATAGAAAAAAAAATTACTTTTGGTTCCTGTATATGTATCAAATTTGGTCATTGACTATTAATATTTTCAAATTAGGTGCATGACTATGTAATTTGAATCATATTTAGTCATGTCGTCTAATTTTCCGGTTAACTATTGCCGAAATTCCAACAAAAAATAATAATATGTTCTAATTGAAAGAGTATTTTTTGGCCAAATTTTACCAGAAAAAAAAAAATTATTTTTCACGTTGAAACTCTGACAATAGTTGGCTGAAAAATTGGTCAAAAAATTGAACGGTATGACCAAATGTGATACAAATTACATAGTCATGCACCTAATTTTAAAAATATTAATAGCCAATGACCAAATGCGATACAAATTATATATTCATGCACCTAATTTGAAAATATTAATAGTTAAGGACCAAATTTGATACATATACAATAGTCAAGAGATCAAAAGTGAAATTTGTTCATATATATTATTCAATTAATTTTACTTTTGGTCCCACGACTTTTGAAGTTCTATCAGTTTTGGTGCACAACTTTAAAATTTTGTAATTTTGATGCCTAACTTCGTTATTCTTATCAGTTTTGGTCATTCTAGCCAAATTGACGACGAAATGTTACCGAATTTTGTATTTTTAGGGGTAAAATAGTCATCCCAATGAAACATCTTCAATATCTAAACAAAATCACTATAAAATCATATTTATGGGTGTTTGATCAATGAGACTAATGGGGAAGACAGACATAAACTAGACACATCTATTAGATTTATAGCGTCAACAATTGGCAAACCCTTCTTTTTCTCTCGCCGTCAATTTGGACGGAATGACCAAAATTGATAAGAATAACAAAGTTAGACACCAAAATTACAAAATTTTAAAGTTGTGCACAAAAGTTGATAGAACTTCAAAAGTCGTGGGACCAAAAGTGAAATTAATTCTATATTATTTGTGTACTACCAATATTGTTATCAATAGTATTTGATATCATTATATAGGTATAACTAGTATTACACTATTACTAGAAAGACCCTATAATTTTTAACAAATTGACATTTTTGACTTTTATGTAAAAAAAAATTATTATTATTATTTAAATTAAACTTTCTTTTCCCTCTTTGGAGAATCATGGGCAATGATTTTTCAATGGTACCATGCATGAACCATAATTTTCTCCTTCAGTTCTTCAACCAAACAAACCAAACAAGGAATAAAATATGGGACCCAACACACACATTTCTTCCATAAAATGATAAAATCTAAGAAATCATCCTACACTTTGCTATAACCACATTATATTATGGATGGTTTTGCCTTATTAAATATGGTACGCACAAATTTATCTTCAAACGGTAAAAGGGTATAGTTTGATAAAATATTTAAAAAGTATTAGTATTTTACACATTTTTAATAAAATTAAATTTGACTTAAACACTAAATAAACTAAATTTGATCAACTTAATAGTTAGTATATAAAAAAAATGAAAATGGCACTATAATTAAAAAAAAAATAGCATTAATTATATTCTTTATTAAATCAAGTAAAATGCTTATTTAAGAACTAGTTTAATTAAATGTTTCAAATGACACCTTTCAAAAAAAAATGTTTCAAATGACACACAAAATGTTATAAATAAACAAATAAAGTTACATGGATCGGACAAAAAAATTTCATTTTTCACCATCTGACATGATAATAAAATTATTTTTTAATTCATTGATTATCATGAATTGGCTGACCTCACCCATTATTATTAATATATATATATATATATATATATATATATATATATATATATATATATATATATACATTTTCACCTTCGATGGTGAAAGATTTTGGTAAATGTTAGACGCACAGAGTTCTTTGACTATCTTGTTGTCATATCTTATTTAAAATCAATTGGTGATAAGTAGGTGGACACTAACCATTTAACCCCATCTTTCATGATAAGTCACAACGTCACGTCTCAAATTGAGTAGTGTTGAGCATATAACCATTAATGTACAATACAACTATCAGCTTAGCCTTTAGTTGAGATGGAGCACATGCTTCAATTTGGTATTAGAGCCATGCGAGGGAGCGTGTTGAGCATAACCATTAATGTGCAATCAAACTATCAGCTTAGACTTTTAATTGAGATAGAACACATGTTTCAATTGGACTGAACTCGACGGATCCGGCCGACACCGAAAAAAAATAATCATGTAATTAAAATTATAGTATAGTATATGTGAAAAGTTAGTAAAAAGAGTTGGGAAGTCAAAGATGGAGAGGTAGCTAGGTGGGCAATGGCATTTGCCATACATACATACATGCGAGTACAATAACAGAGAGAAATGATTTGTGCAATTCAAAGCTGGCACGAACGAACGAACCCAAAGGTCAAAGCTATAGCATTCAGAAAATCTAAACAAAAATATATGTTGTGATGAAATCAAAAAGTCTCCAAAGAACGGACTCGATCACACTCATATCATGTACGTACCAAACCTTATTAGCTAGCTTGTGTTGTGTTGTGTGCATATATATAATATAATATATAAAAATGAACATATACCGACAACCAAACCCCTTCCTTTCACAATTCACATGCAAACAATGCGACTTCACTCTCTCCTTCGCCGCGCCTTCTTTATTTTAACTACGACTACCAGTACTTTTTGTTTCTTTCGTCAACAAATTAAAATATTAAATCCATGGAATTCAAACACAACAGGCCGCTGCTCCTGTTTTAATTAGGAAGACCCAATGTGATGGACTTGCCTTTAGATACGAAAGTCATGCTTTTTTCAATGTGTCACCTTTTTCGGGATAGTTAGAGTTTTTTTTTTTTTTTTTTTTTTTTGGTTATTGTATAAATTAGGTTTCCAAACTTACTTTTAAGCATACTGAAAAATACTCATTAAATATATGTACTCTTTAAGAATATATATTTTTATAATATCATGTAGTTGTATATTATATTTTGGTAAATTGATGAAATTTGAGGTAAAAGAAATGCAGTTAAGCCAAGCTATTGCAGAGAAAATGAGAAGAAAGTAAAGAGGTTCCATTGATGTAGAATGAACTACACAAAAAAAAAAAAAAAAAAAAATCAATTTATCTTTAAAAAGTTGTAAATAATATAATTTAATAAAATTTGTAGATATTATATTGGCTCTGTTTGGCAGAGCTTATTTAGGAGCTTGGAGCTTATTGCTTATTTAGGAGCTTATAGCTTATTTTAAGCTACTAATAAGCTATAAGCTCTGTTTGGTAATGTTCTCAAAATAAACTCGTAGCTTATAATAAGAGTTTATTTTGGAACGCTACTTTAGATAGCGTTTCAAAATAAGTTAGTAATTTCCTAACTTTTTTTTCCTTCTTTGTCCTTATTATTTTAAAGAAATGACATCAATTACTCTTTCTAATCAAAATCCTTTTCTCCTTCTCCCAACTTTCATCGCAATTATTATTATTATTATTATTATTATTATTATTAGATGAAGGAGATTCACAACAATATTGCTACTTCATCATGTGATGCTAGATCATAATTATGCTAATAATTTTATTTTAAAATGTTAATTTTTTTTTTTTGGAGACAATGTTAAATTTTAATATGTAAACAAACTAATTTAAATTTGATGAAGATGTCTTTTTTTTTTTTTTTTTTTTTTTTTGTCTTTTTACAGAAAAGCTAATTTTACCAAACACTTTCAAGAGCTCTTTAGTTTTCAACTCAAGCTTATAGTTTTTCAGCTTTTAACTCTTTTTAAGTTTCAGTTACCTTTTCAGCTAGGTTTGCCAAACATAGCCATTGTAAATCAATAAAATCTATAGATATTTATATTTTTAATCTTTAAATAAATCAATAGGTAATAGTACTTTTAAGGAGTATAATTCCCAGGTCACCACATGTTCAAATTTTATTGTGCAAAGATATAAGAAAGAACAAAAATTGAGGTCCCTAAATTTGTCTGGATCAACCAAAACATGTTATGTTAGCTAGAGTAAAAAATGAGACTTAATGTAGTATTTTTCATGTATTATCACTATATATCATTTACTCTCAAATTTCTTCCTCACATTTATTCCATGACATGACAAACAAGGATATGATATTTTCATTATATAGGTCTCATAAAAAGTGTCTACATCAAAGATTTGTGAGAAAGAGTAAAAGTTGAGAGTAAGAAGCAAGAATCATATGTAGTATTTTTCATGTGTTATTATTGTAACCTATAAAATTTAGGTGTCTATTTTACTCATGGTATATAAGCATATTATTACATCCCTTTATTTCCTCCTTAATTTTCATTCATTGGTTAATATTTCAATAAATAATATAAAAAAAAAGTGATAAGTTATGACGGTATTCAACTAAGAACAAAAAATACCAATCAAAATACATAATTTGATATGATATCTCAATAGTAGAAAATAGAGAGAAGGAAAAAGAAAAAATATATATAAAGAAGATTGGAAGAAAAAAAAAAAAATATGCCAGAAAAATTGTGCATGAAAGGGACTTGAGATTGATAAGGATCACTGATGAGTAGATCAGAGAGAGAAACAGAGAGGAGATGGAGTGCACATATATTCATATTCTTGGTTGCTATTTTTGTCTTTTCTCCATTTTTATGTCTGTAGAAGACGAGACGAGACGAGACGAACTTGAACGTTTAAGCACGCATACAATTTGTTGCTCAGATCAACCAATAATTTGTAAAAGAAATGGATCTTAATTTCATATAACTAGCTCTTGGATTCTGCTTTTCTTCATGAGAGGCTGTATGCCCCCCCATGATTCATCTGATGATGATGATGAGCTTTCTTCGCAGCTCAAATTTGGATCAATCACACAACCGCCCGGAACATCTTCATTAACGTTGTTACTATTGTGTTTGCGCTTCTTGTTTGACAAATCTTGGAGGATGACTTGGTAGCAATCCTCCACTTTCTCCTGCAAACATCATAAGATTGAGCTTTTTTAAAAAAAAAAAAAAATTCTGGGACGATTCAAGATTGTGAAGAAGAGAAACCTGGTTGATTTTGAGGACACCCAGAAGTTGGTTTTGGTAGTGGTCGGCATTGCAAGGCGCAACTTGACGAATGACGTGAAGCATGGTTGAAGCCGCCAATACAGACGGCAAATAGCGTACCAATCTTGAATCTACAAACCCAAAATTAATACTTGCATTTGCAATGAAAATGAAGAGCAAATTTAAAGATTACGTACCAGGAATGAGAGAGAGAAGGAGACACTCGCATCTTCTGAAGAACTCCCAGTGAAGATGGTTCTTCAATCCAAGTCTCCTTATAATGTGATCAAGAAATGAGAGTGGGGTAACTGGGTTCATCCTCCATTTCAGCGTGGACAGCACCAAAAGCTCCATTCTCTGTATGGTCTTCGCTTCAAACACATATTTTGCATCCTCCACCTTATATATATATAACAAGTCAAGATTTTGTAAACTCATAATCCATCAATATCTAAGAAACAAGAATCATATATGGACCTGGAAATCTAGAAGAAGGGGGACATGGATTTCTTCAACTTTTGCTGCCAAGGAAAGGCAAGTGACGGCGGCGAGTTGAACCATCCAGGGCTGGTCTTTCTTGTAGTGAAGGGTGGAGAGGAATCTGTCGAGATAATTGACGGCTAAGATTGGAGTCAAGGCGGAGAATCCGTAGTGGGAAGTGACTTTGAGGATCCAGTGGACGGCTTCTGTTCTGGGGAGAGAGAGAGAAGGGTCGGAGATGAAGTGGGTGAGTTTTTCTTTGGAGAAGAGAGAGAGAAGCTCCTCGTCTTCCCAGAACATGTCTTGCTCCACCAACACCAGAGGAAGAACAACAACAGGAGGATGAGTGTCTTCTGTTCTTGTTGTTGTTGTTAAGGTGGTTGTTTCAGAATCCTCAGTTTCATCTTCCATCTCTTCTCCCCACTTTTCTTCTTCACAGTAGAGAGCATCCACCAAGAATGAAGATTGGGTACCCATATTCTTCTTCTTCTTCTTCAAACAATACTTAAATTACGCTCTGCTCAGACTGACAGTCTTCTGTCCCATTTGTTTCCAGTTTGTGAGGAAGAGAGAGAGAGAGATTTGATGCACTTTGTTCTTAAAAACAGAGGAGAGAAAGGTAAAAGCCAGAGGAGAGGAAGTAAAAGGAGGGGGAAGAGATTTTATAAGGACTAAGGAGTGGTCTATCATGCTTGTGCTTTCTTCTTATCATTAATACTATTTATTTTTAAATAAGTATTATAAAGTATATTAATGTAAAATTATATTGGAGATGTTCATGTATAGATAATTGAATGTTGAATTTGTTTATTTAAATCAATAGTTCAAAGTATATGAATGTAAGATAATATATTAAAAATTAATTATAATTGTCATTAAAATAAATATTTACAATTTTGTAAAAATGTTAGTCTAAATAAATATTACTTTATTTGAATTTCTCTCAGTCTTTGTACTTCTCTTTTAGGTAGTATTATCATTGTTTTTATCTTCAGTATTTGTTCTCTTCTTTTTTATTGGTAATATGTCATGAGCAATTGGGTTACTGGTGATAGCATAGAGGGTAGCCTCATGCAATGGGATCATGGTGTGGGAAGCTGTGGATTTATCTTGATGTTTATATCTTACAAACACAAGTTGATATTTGACAGTGGTAATCTTTTTCCCTACGTGTTTCATGTGTTATAAGATGTCTTAGATTTTCATGTGAAAGTATTGAACATATGGTGTTAATATACTTTTATGGGAGCTCCTGGTAAGGCATTTTCTTTTCAAAAGACTCTAATATCCATCTACAAGTCTTCACTGATTCAGATTGGGCAATGTGTCCAGTAACTGGTTATTGTATACTCTTCTTCCTCTTTTCTTCCACCAAGAATGCTTCAACGACTCATTAGCTCACCTACTGCTATCATTCCAAAATTTACCAGAAAGCAAGCAAGTAAAGAAGACATCTGATCGAGCTGGCCTGGTGGAATGATTGATAGTGAAAGTCAAAACAGGCCCACCCGGCGCACCAAATTTTGGTGTTGAGATTCAGTACGTTCAAAAGCAAAATATGTAGCAGACCGGATCGGATCGCCTTTTTCAAATCATTTCATCATTTGCCCTCCCACTCCCATGCTGTTTTAGCAGATACGTAGGACCCTAGCTATTTAACCTTAAATAAATTAGCGTAGCTGCTCCCCCGTTACTTGTTCATGTAACATTCCTTGCCTCTTCATCTGCTTTATTATTTGATTACCAAACTTTATGATCATAAATTATTATAGTATTATCTCAGAGTGGTGAAGAATGAATTCATTTAAACAAATGGTATATGCTAATTGCTATAGAATGTGCTCCAAATCCAATTACAATATACCCGTTGATGAATAATATTTAAATAACAAATATTTGATTCCAATTTTACTAATTTTCAAGTGATGAACATTCACTATTGTTACTAGGTTACAAAGTTTTTTAGCATCAATTGAATTTTGTGATATAACTTTGCTTTACGAGAAAGCTCATAACCGCTACATGAAAGTGCACTCTAGTGAAGCCACCCTAACCAATAAAAAGTTCATAACGAGGTAAACCAACTTAGAATAAACAAAAAGGATGGATCATTTTGGTAATGATTCAAACGCAAATGCATTAAATTTGACCATAGTAATTGGTTGCCTTGTTTTTATTTTTTTCCTCAATATGATGAGTATATGATGTTTTAATTTACAATAATATATTAGAATACCTTTAAATCAATAGAGCATAAATAGATTCGCTAATCGAATAATAAACATATAAATACACAATAATATATAACAATATCCTTAAATCAATAGAGACTAAATATTTCTTAGAATAAAATACTTTATCAAAGATTACTCTTAAACTCAAATAGGATTAATCTCTGTGATTAACCAAAATAATACTCTGTACTTTATCCAAGATAAATCTTAGCTGGAATTAATCTCATTATCACATTAGGAGAACAACCTACCAACTCAATAAACCCATCATGAACTTTGGGTAGTTATATATTAACAAAAACAATGAAGGTGGGATGTTCAAAGGAGACAATTCATCAAGAAAAACAAAAGGGGTTTTCCTTTTCCCAAGCACACAATATAATAAGCAATACCCAAATTGCACAGCAGCAGAGGTTGACCAGACAACATGCCACAATCATCAACCACTAACTACTATACGTGGGCAAAAGTTAAAGAAGCAATGGAAGTGGAACACCGAAAGCACTCCCAATGCCTACTACTACTACTACACTCATTATCTCGTATTACCATGATTAAAGTACTAAGAATTTTCCACGGAGGTCAAAAATAAAAAACATGACTGTACTATAGTTGAAATGTCCCTTCATTGGATGATTGCAATTATTCAACATCATGCAATGCCACCACCACTGCTGCAACAACATAATTTCATAATTCCTTCACACTGAAATGACTCTACTAAACATGAATCACCAAATTTTGCTAGTGAAAAGTGAAAACAATCATAAAATTACAGTGTTATATATGCTTTTCAACTGAAGATGGATTTGACAGAGATGAATCAAACTGCAACTCCTTAACAATCCCAAGGACCAGCTGAAGATTGATAAGAATGAATACTTGGCCATGAACACATTTGAAATGCTGAATGAAAGCGGGGCATGAACCCTAAACAGCCGCTCACAAGCTATTTATGTACACATTTTACAAAGTGGCATTTCCAAGCCCTTTTATTCACTTTCGTAATCTTCTTCGTCTCCAAATGTAAACACGGATGCATCAGCAGCCATGATCTTGAAATCACTTACTTCTGTGTTAGAGACTTCTGGGACTGATGCTGCTCCTACCGTGGTATCCCTCTTCTGCTCATTATGTTTAAGCCCTGAATCTCCAAGTGATACTTGTTCTATCTTCTGTGTTAAACTTGAGATTTGAGGTGAACCAGTATTATTCCCGGAAGTAGAGACTTTGGCTTGTACACCGTCAGTTGCAACCGTAACTTTCCCAACTTTTGGCTTTCCAGTTTCCTCGGCCTCATTATCCGAAAATACATCATCCTTCTCACTGCTCCCTGATTTTTGGTTTGAGTTCGCATCTGCAGCCTCATCAGCTGAATGAGGACTGGACCCAGAGGCAGGGTTGGCACTTGAATTATCAGATGATTTACTACTAACAGCCGCTTCTGGTTGAGGTCTTGTTGGAAAAGCAGTGTCATAGTCGACAAGCACAATTTCCACTTGGAAACCAGGTGATGGCAGTTTTCTCTGAATAAAATGGTCCATTAAAAAATAAAAGCATATAGTGAATAAAATTTAGAACTTAGAGAAGATACCAAGATAAGGATATAAATCTCTAATTTGCCTGCTATTAGTGATCGAAGTTACCTTGTCAAAACCATCAAGATCACTCGTGTTCAGGATTTTCCTGTTCTCAATCATTGTTGTGTTTAACCAGCTGAAAATGAAGAGAACAAAACAAGAGCCAATGGCAAAAGAAGTTATGGATCAGCTCTGGCAAAGAGAGGATGTTACTTACTACATCTAAATCTATAATATAAAATTCAAATGATTTACACATAAATCCAACATTCTATCTTCCCTCTGAACCATGACCTATCAAGACTTTCTACTGGAAACTGCTGAGAGATTTTCCTAAACTACAACATAAGTAGTATACCAGTAAAAGTCTCCCTGCCGGTCGTTAAAATGGACTTTGAAATCCCCAGCTAACTCTGCAACACCTGGCTCCCCAGGAAGAGCAAAAACCACTACCCCTTTCTTTGGTGCACTAAACCAATAGTCTTCAGGCTGCAAAGAGTGAACATGGAAGGTACAATTTCAAATTAATAGACAAATCCAATATAAGAATCATAAATTTAATCTTGTCAGTTTTTATGACCCCAGTATTTCACTGCCATAGAATTTTCAGGTACCACATATCACAGTGCCTCATGATGGTTAATGAATTTATTTTTCAGAAAATGATCAAAATTACATGACCCACCAGCAGATCCTTAGTTCTAGGATGTTTCTTTGTTGAAAAAAGCACACCTGCAAAGAAATAAAACATTAGACAGAAAAGAAAGCACTAGCCTTAAAATCATACAATAACAAGATAAATGATCTCAAAGGACACAACTGAATGATATGGAATTTAGCCATAAGATGCAATAGAACAGGTATATGTATATGATATCCATCAAATATATGATCTAACTCACCATTATGATCAGAGATTGTGATCGAGGGTCTTATCCAATAAGGGCATTTATGGAGTCGGAATCCCCGAAGCATGCACCTGCAATAATGTCATCAAGCAAAGATAAACAAATATTAGGTGCAAATGGAGGCTTGCAGCAGATATAATTTCCCAATTACCACCTTCAAAGGGTTAGTTTTCCTGATTACAGGGAATTACTAATATTACAGAACAGAGGATCATTTTGATAATAAACCTGTCACCTGAAAAAGAATCTAACAACAAACTTGACCATGGATCAGAGATGGATTTACCTACGTGCAGGCTGGTTCTCTCCATTGAAGTACATTAAGATACGTTCAAAATACTTGACATACCTCTACCACAAAAAGAATTCATCAATGAGAAATCTTTAATAAATAAATGAGGAAAGAAGTTCAAATTTTCTATTTCACATACAATCTGACTTGGCAGAACAAGGCCTTTTGCATCCATACACCTTTTCTGGTTGTAATAGTTAATAGATTCCTCAGCTGTTGGAAAGAACTGCATGAAGAAATAGCAAAGTTGACTCTCACAGACATCACCAGCACAAGCAAAGAAGAAATGGAAACTCCATCAAGGAAATGCCCTTATTTGTGACTATCACTTTGCCATTAAATTTTATACATCATAACAATAGAACAAATATAAATGATGTACCTTTAAGTACAGAAGAAGACTTGAGATCATCAAGCCAGTCCTTGCCATTCCTGCCTTGCAGTGCACAACCACAACATTTTCAATGTCCTCTTTCAACCATGAATATGCACTTTGACAAAACGACATTATGAGTTGAATTGGTGGACAATTGTGATCATCAAATGGGAAACTAGCTACCTGGCAAAGGATCATAAGACTTCAATTAAGATACTGCAGAAACATACATTTCCTTTCAATAAGAAACTACAGTAAAGTTTTCTGAAAAGAAAATGGCAACACACCTTTCCCTCAAATAATGATACATCATACAATCTCTCAGAACAAAGATTGTATACTTTGTATTTGTCCTGCAACAAGAAGAAGAAGAAGAACCATATGAAATTTCTATCCACAAAGTAGATTCAAGCACAAACCAGAGAATCTTTACCTTGTGATGGGTCTCAAAGAACTTAATCACTTCTTCCATATGGTTTCGATAGAATCCCTAAATCCCAAAGTATTTCAATTTAGTATAATTACACAATGCAAAAATGATTGATGATTCCATGGTTGAGAAAGATAGTTTGCTGACCTCAACATAACCAAAAAATCCAGAGCTCATATCACCAGCGGGGAAGCCCATAGCAATTACATTCTCAGTAATGTATGTCAAATCTAAATCAAACCCTCCTTCCTGTGAAAGGGAACTGTATTGTTAACATATGACCAGACATCTATTTTCCAGACAAATAACATATGAATATGCAAATATCAGATAAGGAAAGTGCAAGATGCTCATAGATTTTCCAGTTTACAACATCTGTTTCGTGTCTAAGTCAAAGAAAGAATGATATTTATGATGGGTAGAGACAATAGCTAGTTACCTGGTATCTTCGTTTGTTCTGAGAAACAACATGTCTAGCCTTGACAGATACAGCTTTCACTGCATTCTTGGAAGAGTCAACTAATCCTTTTGTAAATGTTCCAATAAAGCTGGATTGTGGAGTGGTTGAAGTTCCTTCAGAATTATCATCTGTTGGTGACTTTGGAGATGAAAGCATTCCAAACCCACTAGTAAAACGAGCAAAGGGTGATTTTGCGGCATTTCCTGAATTCTCTTCCTCTTGAGATCCCGTGAATGGTTGAGGAATTTTCAAACTTTTAGCCCACGTGGATAGCTTAGAAGGCCCATCCTGTGCTGGCACAGAGTTTACATTGGAAGTTTCCATATTGGCAGTCACGGAAGGTTGTGGATTTGATGCATTAGACAATTGTGTATCCATTGTGCTGGCCCAAAGTGCTCAAAAATGTCAAATAACATTACTCAAAGAAGTTCATCAATCTTAACTTTCCAATGAATAACTTGAAGCTACATTACGCGTAACAAATACAAAATAAGAGAGTCAGGAAGAGATATTAAATACATAACCATATACAAAATAAGAGAGTCAGGAAGAGATATTAAATACATAACCATATACAAAATAAGAGAGTCAGGAAGAGATATTAAATACAAAACCATAAGTGACGATTCTATTTTACCAAAATAAAGTAGACAAAAAGAGACTCAATCCCTCCTTCCATTCCCAATATGACAAGTTAATATAAGTGATAAGTCAGCTTTATCCCTTTGGAAATCGTTTAGCAGACTAAGGAAAATGCCTTTTCGTGGAAGCCCAACCATCATTCCACTCACAATAGCATATTAGTAAAGAACTAAAGACTCACTGCAGAGTACACTGCATTAAGCTTCTTATTCCTCAGCCTGAATTTACTGAAAATATTATATTTCTCTCTGTTTCTGAACATTATCAGCTCCTAATTCCAAATCATGTTGCACAAAAGGACACTAAAAACTCCAATGAATTGATTTTCATCTTGGCTTGGAGCATGGAAAGAGGAAGGATGACGATTTCGGGATTAATCCTAGCAGCAAAATCAAATCCCTAATTGGTGAACCTTAAGCCTGTCAGAAAAATCCCTATTTGGTGAGCCCAATCATACTGACAAATATATAAATCTATTCACCCGATCCGAAAAATTCATTCATTCCGGAAGAAGCAACTCATAAAATCGACAGACCTCCATCATACAACAAGAAGATTAAACACAAACAATGACGCACAGGCGAAGAAAAACAATTTTAGGATTTCGCAACTGAATGCTTTAAGAGCGAGCTACCTCAATGACGGAACTAACGTTCGGAAAGTTGCCGGCGGCGAGAGGGCTTTGACGCACGACGTCGTACTGTCTCCCCTTCCCTTACTTCTACTTCTGCTGCTGCTTCGTGTTGAGCCGTCTTTGCTGTTTGTGTCGCGTGAAAGTGAAAATGAAGTGCCGGAGCGGATAATCTTGGGCAAAATTGTAATACGGATCATCTATTTGGATAAAACAGTAATTACATCTTTTTCTTGCTCGTGATATAATAATAATAAGAGTAATAAATAATTAATAAATGACTCCGTATTTTGAAACGTCCTTGGAAGAAGCGGAAATTTTACTTGGGCCTCAAACGTTTCGAATAATAACAGTTTGCCCCAACTTTTTCTAAAATTCCACAAAACCCCCCTGAATTTCCCTTTTATTAACCTTATAATTCCACAATATCTATATATCTATATATCTATATCTATATATATACAATATATCTATCTATCTATCTATATATCTATATATATAATACTCCATCTGTCTCATTTTATGTGTCTGGTTCGGTTAAAGAGGCTTGACTGAAATTACTTTTAATTAAATTTTTTTAATATTAAATTTAGTGTTAGTATACAAAATTTATATATTTAGAAACTACACTAAAAGTACTATTAAACACAAAAAATTAAATTTAAAAATAAGTAAAAAAATACTAAAAAAAATAAACAAAGAAAAAAGAGTTGGTTTGACCAATGAATAGTAAGTAGGACAGATAAAATAGGACAGTAATAGAAGTGCCTGGAGTTTTCCCCCCTAAAACTTAGTGGCATTTTGGTAATATCAATTATTTGGATAAAATGTCATTTAAAATTAAAATTAATTACACTTTCTTATCATATGGTAATTTTATGTTAATCTCAATTTGAGTTTATTTTTCTCTTCTTTTTTTTTGGAAAAATAAAAGTAATGTATAAAAAAATATATCATTAAAAAGCTCTAATTAAGATCTTTTGAGTGACATCCATATTGATATATTTTTATTTTTTATTTTTAAATAAATCTATAGGTAGATAAAGTCATTACTTTAGTGTAATATTTATATACATTAAGCTTTGTTTTTATTAACATATAGAAATAACATTATGAACCTACTATAAAATGAATGAAAATACATATAATATTATAATGTACATTAGTTTATAATTTTTGGACATTACAATTTTTTGTTTATAGACATATAGAATAAATATTAGAATAAATTTTACTTTTAGTCCGATCCACTGACTATATATTATACATGAATCAAATTTGGTCGTTGACTATTCACATTTTATAATTAGGTGCATGACTATTAATTTATATCACATTCACATTTGTTCATGCATGTTATCTAATTTTTTGGCCAACTATTATCCATCTAGCTTTTAGATGTCCCTTAACTTGCTTATAAATACCCACAAATTAGGTTCAGTCTTTGTGATTTTTTTTGGTATAGTAGCTCTCTATGTATGCCCATGGTATTTTTGTAGTTTGACAAGTGTTGAGTATATGGTCCTTATTTATTTATTTATTTATTTAATCCCGACACTAAGTCATTATAAAGCAAAATTTGATATTAAGTACTATGCATACTTTATTATAATAAGATATTGTTAGAATATTATATATTATTATCCATGCATCGCACGGGTACTATACTAGTCTTGTAAACATGTCAAGATCTAGCTAATGGAGTACGCTACTAAGAGCAAGCTCACTAGTAGATTTTTAGGATAAATAGATTTTTAGGATAAATTTTTCTAGAGCAAATAATGAAAGAGAAGAGGGGAGAGAAGGGAACAAAGGAGAAAAAAACAACAAAAAATAAAAAACGAAATCATAATTTTTACGCGTCCAACTGTTGCATGCAATGTACTTGGGCGAAACTAATGCACATAATGCATGCCAAAAATGAATATCTTTAATTTTTTTTTAGTGGATCTCACAAAAAACTAGTTGTTGCGAGAGCAACTCTTTTTTTTGAGCCAAACCCTATATAGCATAAGTTCACTCCACACACTGAGCTAGTCTCACGGAGGCATCTACTACCGGAGTTGTGTAGATTTTACAATTTATAGAAATTTTAATAATGTTTGAATTTTGACAGGGTTTTTGGGTGGAAAGAGGGAATTAGGAGGGAGGAATGAAATTGTAATTACGTGATATAAGAATAAAGTGAAATTTAAATTACATTGTTTAATAAGAATGAATAGAATGATTGGGCATTAAAAGGAAAAAAGTGAATAAAGATTAAAATATCATTGTCATTGTATAATAATAATAATAAGAGGGACAAAATGATAATTCAACATGAAATTACAATTCCACAAATTAAAGTGTGAAATTGCAATTCCTAGGGGGACCCTAGGAATTGCACTTTCATGATGGAAAGGAATTGTAATTCCGTGGAATTGCAATTCCCTCTAACCAAACTATGGAATTACAATTTCATGGAGTTTGCCAGTTTGGTAGGAATGAAATTGCAATTCCATCATACCAAACACAATTGAACCGAATAAATTACAAAAATTCAAATGAAACACAAGCTTAATTTTGTGAATAATGTGATCATATAAAGTGGAAACTAAATCATAGTACACATTGATATATTAGTAGTCATGGACGATTTCATATACTTCCCTCCATCTTCCACATACTATATACCATGCACCACGAATGAAATATAATCGCTAGAAGAACATAACAATGATGTCAGAAATTCGAATGGAAAATGCGAAGCTATATTATATGTATGTACAACTAACGGTGGGAGTTGTCCATTATCTTGTAACCTAACCACACCACCAACATGCATCATCGATCCCCATCTCAGTGAAACTTGAGCATTTGATTCCAGTTTAGTCCTTTCGATATCGCAGGTCCTCTCCTAAATGCTTTTATTTTCATCGGGCTCCCCTCGCTCTGTCACAAACATACATAGATTTTCAATTAGAGATAACCCCAGCCAAAAATATATACAATCTTGTAATCACAAGGTTACGAGTTTGAATCCCTCCAACCTGCAGCCTAGGCTATCTAGACTGGTTATCTCAGTCAGCCTAGCCTAGGCTGACCATTGCAGGTTTTCTCGGGATCCGGAAAAATAAAAGATTGGATTAGAATGATGTTACGTACCATTCGGCAAGTGCCCTGGGTGGTATCACAGACGGGGTAGTCTGGAGGGCAGCAGGTGGAGTGGTCATCACAGCAGGTGGCGGAGTCAAGAGGGCAGCATCCCCAGCCGAAGCAGATGTTGGAGTACTGGTAAATACAGCAGCATGTGCTGCCGATGGGGCAGCTGTTATAGTCGTCGCATTCGGTGGGGGGCTTTTCCGGTGGAGGTGGAGACGGCGGGGATGGGCCGGGATTGGGAGGGTTGGGACCGTCCTTGATGGGGTACGAAGCCTCCATTGCAATACCGCATTTGCCTGTTGTTGTATTGCCCAAGTGGAAGTTGCGCTCAAGCTTAATGTATCCATTGTCACCCCACTTTGGCCCCCATGAATTCTTCACCACCCAGTAATCCCTTCCGTTTTCATTCCCATATCCAACGGCCAGAACGCCATGATCTAGTTGTGTCCCACACAACCCGGTAAACACACCCTACATACACACACACAACAACACAAATGCTGGTATTAATTCAGTATGCAGTATTTGCAAATAGATCAGATACATTCGGAATTGTCACTTCGGAATTGTCACTGAGTTACAGTGATTTACATCTTTTCATCTTTTCAAATGTTTTGTCATGCAAACGTAAAGGTCTCAATCTTGCAGGTAAGAATTTAACCTTAACTTGTGGGGCCGGGAAGAAATGCAATTATGTTAAAATATTAATGAAAATGACCAAAACCTAGTAAGACGTACCGATTGATAGAGTTGGAATGCCCTACCACCTGCTTCAATGGCAACACTAACAGGCTGATGTGCAACAGCCTTCATCAATGACTTCTCATCGTTTTCGGGAACATCCTCATACCCATCAATGGAAACCACGCGTGTATTTCTCTAAAAGAAAATTTCAATAATGAGAAACAATCAAAGTTAAGAAAGCTAACTAGGTCTAATTTATGTATGTCGTTATAAATTAAACAAGCGTAGTACCTTAGAAATATCACAGGAAGTATCACGCTCTTCGTAAGGGTAGTCTTCCTCGGTGTCAAGCCCTCCATTTTTGACAATGAAATCGTAGGCATAATCCATAAGACCACCATTGCATCCCATGTTGTAAATCTTGTCACAAGACACCAGTTCTTGCTCTGACAGGGAGATCAGATCACCGGTAACAATCTGATTTATTCCCTCCACAGCGCCAATAGTTGAGAATGCCCAGCAACTCCCTTATTTCAATCAAACAAATTAAAGGGCATTAAATTAAACCAATTCATCATCATATATAGATCCACTAATGAATTGAATTGTACAAGAAAACAAAAAGAAGTCCACATGGACTTAGTTCAATGATTTTTAGTATGCAGTAACATCAGTGTGGGATTATATCTAAAAATGAACAAAATTAAAAACTCGACAGCATTAATGTGAAATTATGTCCAAAGTGGGAACAGCATCTACTAAGCCATGTTATAATGATTTACCTCTTTCCAAATAATCTATGGGGTCCGACGTCGAGTCTTAGGGTTAGGGATTTAACCTTTTTGAGAAGAGAAAACAAAAACAAATAGAGTAAAAAACCAGAGGGGAAAGAAGCTAAGGCTCACCGCACTGGCCTTGATCTTTGACCGGAGTAACGGCACCTTTCTCTCTCCAGTCAACGGATTCCGGGAGATCGTCGCCGTCGCGGAAAGCGTGCCTTTTGTTGGTACTCTTGATCAGCCGGCCCTTCCGGTCGATCCTTCCCCCAACGTACAAGGACCGGAACTCGTCATTGGTGAGATCGGCGAAACGGTTCAACCCAACCTTGAAACTCCGTCCCTCGACGGAGTTATGCTCGTCGATGAACTGCAGATTATCCTTAAAAGCCTCGAAGCGCCTCTCCTTCTCCCCGAGGGCATTATAGTTCTTGCCGTGTTTCACAAGCCACGACTCGTAGATCCTCATCACCTCTTCATTGGAGCGGCCCGTTCCCTTCACGCCGTGCTGCTCATCGTACTCGATGATGGACATGTCGAGGGCCGACGAAAGAACAAAAAACACGCAGAGAACGCAAAGAGAAATCTTGAAAGAAGCCATCGTTAGGGTTTTGGCTTTCGGGTGAAAGAGGAAGAAAGAAGATATATAGAGGGTTGTGGAGAAGACGACTCCGAGAATGAATGAAGAAAGACGCGGCGGGCGGCTTTTATAGAGAAAGAAGCTAAAATTTGATTGTGAGAAGGAAGGAGAAGTCCGATGGAAATAGGAATGTTCAAACGCTACGTAAAATCTCTGCAACCGTAAGGTCCGATGTTGTCCATCCAATGAGAAATCAAATCTGGGCGTGAGAAATTTTGACTAGGTTTAATCTTTTTGTTTTATTATAATTTTTTTTTTAACTAAATATTTTTTAAGTTGATATGTATGATGCAATTTTAAGTTTTCTAACTTTATTTTATTTATATAAATTCATTATTAAAAAAAAGTAATTAAATTTGTAAAGTATATATATCTATAGGTTATTTCTTTATTTGCGCCATTAAGGAAGTTATTATAGACTGCGATTGTTACCTTTTAAACAACGTGTTTATTTAATAAAAGAGTTCTACTGTGTGAATATGACAGAAGTAGTTTAATTATATCATCATGATGAGTATATATTATCCATAACTATTAATTAAGGTTGTCCACATCCCAAAAAATTTACTAATTACAAGATGATGTGGCTACTTTCTAAACTTTCTATTGAAGCTCGAACTCATTACTTTTAATATGGGTAGGTTACTTTGTGACATTAGACAACAAGGTTACTGCCGTCTTGCAAGCTCTCTT
Source organism: Ipomoea nil (assembly GCF_001879475.1). NCBI lineage: Eukaryota > Viridiplantae > Streptophyta > Magnoliopsida > Solanales > Convolvulaceae > Ipomoea > Ipomoea nil. Next base: position 591,719 of record NW_017619354.1, read on the forward strand.
TTTAGAAATCTGTCAAATAAGCCCATAAACTCCAATAACCGAAGAAGGCAATCTAGCTTGCGAATTATTATTGTATGGACCATAGTCCACACGTACAACTTGTGTGGACCATATTTTGTCTATTGTAAAATAATATACATTCAGTATAAAAATAATGTACATTGTATTTAGGGGGTGTATATTATTTTTGTTCTGAATGTACATTATATTTTATAATGTACATTCAGTACAACAATAATGTACATTTAGTATATTAAAAATGTACCTTTTGTTATGGTCCACATAACATTGTGTGGACCATGGTCCACACAATAATTTGCCCAACCTTGCCTTCTCCAGCAGAACGTGACCGACGACCGTTTGTCCTTATCGTGTCGGAATTGGGTCGGATGGTTGCCGGGGTTGGCTGGACCCTAATTGACCTGTAATACAAGTCACCAATAGGTTAGTGGGTTTCATTGCTCCAATATAACTTATTTGTGAGTTTAATTGCAACTTCTAAAAGTATAAAGGTTTAAATGATTTTTTGGCTAAAGTTTATGAGCTTATTTGACTATTTTCTCTAAAATGTATTAGAAGTGAAACAATATAATATACACCGAGCAACAATAATAAGTGCACATAATGTTATAATTAGGTGCACCAGTTACTTACACTTTCAAGTGACTTTACTTGCACACATGAACCAGTTACTTGCACTTTTAACACGTGTTACTTGCAATTTGAGTTATTTACAAAAATGTCACAATATATTTTTTAAAAATTACATGTATTCATTCGATCTGGACATATTGACGACTGCAATTAGTTCTCATTCATGTTCTAAGCATTCGTTCTTACCTGAGCGCATATATATATATATATATATATATATATATATATATATATATATATATATATATATATATATATATAGGGTTAGATATGAGCCGCTGATCAAATCTAGATCAACGACTCAAATTAATGAATTTTATTTAAAAAAAATGCACGTCCTCAATTAAAGAAGCGAACTGTAAAAAAAAATTGTGCACCTTACGAAGAAAAACAATGCACCTTAAGAAGGAAAACAACGCACATTAAGATCGAAAATCACGCACCTTAAACACATATACCACACACTTAGCTTTAAGAAGGAAAATCACGCACCTAAAGCTTTAAAGCGACACACCTTAAGTTTCAACAATTGACGCACCTTAAGCACACAACACAGAAACCATGCACCTTAAACATAAAAACCACGCACCTTAAATTTAACATATATGCAAAAAGACCAAATTGTCACCACATTTTATTAATTAATATGTTTTCAATCTGGGCTGTTGATTTTGATTAGGTCAAGGGCTAAGATTAAACCTCATCTTTTACTTGAAACCTATTCTCACATTTGATCTCATATATATATATATATATATATATATATATATATATATATATATATATATATATATATATATATATATATATATATATATGTTTGGGAATTGTGTTCATATGAGAACTTATATTAGGTGAGACCGTGAGAACTACTGCATGAGTGCAAACATTCTATTACAGGGCGTTTGGTTGGAGGGGGGAATTATGTGGGAAATGAATTGTAATTCCATGGGAGTTGAATTACTGGGAATAAAGTGAGAATTTAAATTCCAGTGTTTGGTTGACAGGAATAGAATTACTGGGAATTTCAATTCCAATGTTTGGTATACATGGGAATTGAAAGGGAATAAGTAGTATAAAGTCAAAAATTTCCATTATTGTTGTTAGACATTAATTTTAAGTTAAAAAAGGAAAGGGTAATTTTGACTCATCACTATCTTTTTTTCCCAGGAATTAAAATCTTCCATGAAAATGGGGGAATTGCAATTCCCTCCAACCAAACTACGGAATTTAATGACCTTTGGAATTAGGTGGGAAATAAGTGGGAAGGGAATTTAAAATCCCTCCAACCAAACGCCGTGTTATATGAATGCACACTAATTACTCTTAGGCAGTGTATAACAATGGGGGACCTTTAGAGTAGTTATTATGCGTTCATCTAGTAGATTATGTGCATTCATACAGTTCTCATGTTCTTACCTAAGACATGGTTCTCATTTGATCGCAACTCTATAAAATAACTATACTTATAATACTAAAAATAATAATTATAAAAAAGAGAAGAAAAAAACATATTGGGGTTACTACTGCATCTTTTGACTACATTGAGAATTAATATTGCAACCTCTCAAAGTGAGGGGGCTCCTTGTGCACAGTGAGCATCGGTCTAGCCTCTATGGTTCATGTTCAGTTGAGTTACCATGATTTACATCCTCTCAAATGTTCTTTCGGATTGAGATGTGGGGGCCCTTAGGGTTGGGGTTCAACCTTTGGAAGAGAATTAATATTGTGTAACGGAAGAAGAATCTCGTTTACACGTTAGCTGTAGCCTGTGGCACATATTAAGAAACTCTTGTAATCGGGTTGGATGAATAAGGATAATCTTAATCTTAATCGGCATAATAAATCAGCTAATTAATTATGGCATTAATACTTTTTTTTTTTTTTTTTTGACAAAATTATGGCATTAATACAAATAGGTATATATTTACAAATTGAACCGAAATTTAAGGATTCTTCACAAGATTAGTGGGAAGGTAAACGACTAGATATGCCTGACCTACAAATCTACAACGGATGAATTTATTTTGTATTGATTGGCTAGAATACCTTTTACTTCAATTCTCATTTGTCTTTCTATAATTTTTGAAACCCCTTGTATTCTATTTTGCATTTATTCTAAGTAAACATATTTTTTTTTTAAAATTGTTTCTCCCATTTTTATTTCCCTAAAAACATGGAAATTTTTCTTGTCAATAAAAAACCAACATCTATCAATTCAAGTAGTAGCATATGAAATGTTACATTATTATATTTGTGTCAACAAGTACCCTTAATGTTCTTTTTCTTTTGTTTTGGTTTATTACTTCTTTCACCACATTTTCAAGCATATTGAGATGTAATTGTTTTTTAAAATGTACGTGAAAAGGATTATGCAATGCTACTTAGCCAAATTAATTTCATGATTATATTGTTTAAAGGAAAATAAACAATGGCCATGTTTGGTAAAATAATTAACCTATCAGTCAATTTTGACATAGTGATTTGACTTGGTATATGAGTGTTTGATTAATTAGTTTTTTATAACAATTATATTTATTACTCTAAAATGCTAAAATTCATTTCAATTAGCTTTTTGAGAAATAATTTTGTATATAATCAGCTAACAACTAATTTATCAAAAGTTTTTCTACAATCAGCTAATACTATCAACTAATTAAACTTACTAACCCAATCAATCCTAACAGCCATTTACCAAACGCCCTTCAATGAAATTCACGCTACACTGCTTCAATGATCAATGTTTAGAACTACAGAAAAACATGAAGTATACACAATCTGGTAAATATGATCACTCCACATCTACACTCACGCACCAAGAAAGTAAATGATAATTCAGTTGTTTTATAGGTGACAGATAGGTAAAAATTAAAGGGTAAATTTCTCAATGTTTTCTTGAAGAATGATGAAGTGTGGTTAATTCGTCTAGCAAAGCAGTCAAACCACAGTAAGAAGACCCTCCTTCCTCAATAGCTTTCTTAGCCATCTCTTTGTATGCCTTTGCTCTGCTCCTCAACTCCTCACTCTCCACCATCATCACTCTCTTCATTGCCTCCGCAATGGCTGCACTCTCCACGCCATCATTCCCCGATCGCATCCATTTTTTCGACCCCACCCCGACTCCCGTCTTCAAAACCTCGGTCACCAGCTTCTCGTTATAAAACTGTTCGGCACACATGGGCCATGTCACGAACGGCACCCCAGCACAGACCCCTTCTAGAGTCGAGTTCCACCCACAGTGTGTCACAAAAGCCCCGACTGCCTGGTGGTCGAGGATGACCACCTGAGGGGCCCACCCTCTTATGACCAGCCCTCTCTCTTTAGTCCTCTCCTCGAACCCTTCCGGCATCCATTTCTCGTTATTATTTTCCGCCTCTTCGTCTCTCCCCTTTCTGATTACCCAGACGAAGCCCAGTCCGGAGGATTCAATCCCCACGGCTAGCTCGCGAAGCTGATTGGGAGCAAAGCTGGCCATGCCGCTCCCGAAACAGATGTAAACAATGGAATTGGGAGCCTTGGAATCGAGCCATTTCAAGCATTGGTGTTCGTCCATGGAGGGTTTATCCCCTCTTTCTGCTCTACTTTCTGCATTAATGCGAAGAGAAAGCGGTCCAACCGGCCATGCCTACATAAACACCCAAAACAAATATAGAAAATAGATTTCGCTAGAAATTTCTGACTCTTATACTATATGATCTAGAATCGAGAATATAATAAAAGTGGAAAGTATCATTCTATTCATATATGACAGCCCTTTATATACATGAAGAAATGTGGTAACAGCTAGCTATTTAGTATTTATGTGCAAACAGACTAATATAAGGTAGTAATAAGGTGTGCATAAGAATTTAAATACAAGAAAAACAATCAATCAATAATAACCACTAATAATACTATTCCTTAATACCTTTATCCCCAAAATATTCGTATAGTAATCCGCGTACTCTCGCTCTAGCTCATAGAAGCTGTTGAAAATCACCCCGTAAGAAGCGACATCCGATTCCCTAACTTGTTTCATTAATTCCCCCGAATACGAATCCAACAAGCCGCGGTCGACAGGGGAGAGCTGCAACCTCGTCAGCCGGATGTCGTGCGGGAGATTCGGAATGGGGACCGGTTCACAATCCGACGACACGTTCTTGAACGGATCGTGAACTCGGAGGTTATACCAAGCGCACAACGCGATATAGCTTACGCCGTGAAAAACCAACCTCGGGACGTGGAATTTCGCCGCCGCATCGGTCGCCCAAGGGAAAAACATGTCGGCTACAAGACAATCCGGTCGGTGTTGCTGTAATAGCTGTTCCAGGGGCTCCTGAAGCATCGCACAGGCTGCATGGAAATTCGGGACCAAATCGTCCGGTGCTAGATCCAGCCGCTCGCAACCTTCCGGCAAGCCAGCCTGGACCGCCGGAAAATCCAGGACGACGATTTGGATTCGCCCGCCAAGTTGTGTGGCTTTGACGATGGAGTCGGAGAAGACGTGCTGGTTTCGCGGGGTGGTGATAATGGTGGCCCTGACGCCTCGAGAAGCGAAGAGTTTTGCCAGGTCGAGAGTTGGGATCATGTGGCCTTGAGCCATCATGGGGAAGAAGAAAACGTGGAGTTGATCATAAGCCGCCATGGAAATCGACGGAACTGATGATATATGCCTTCAGACAACCTGGATACGATAATGGAGGAACCCCGGAGAAATGGCAAGAGAACCCAGGACGCCATTCCAGCATTTAAAGCAAGAGAAAATTAGGGGTTAATTAATTCAATTCAGTTTCCAAACTTTAGTAATAAAGGAAATGTAATCAGAAAACAGATTTTGTTAACTTTTAATCCCTGCTTGATTCATTCACGTAATACGGAGTAAACAATAGAAAGAATATATATTGTGACCCTCCGAAAGTTTGGTACACAAAAATTCATAATATAGAATCAACTAGTAAATTAGCGGTGCGATGCAGGATAATATTTTTATTATATATTTAAATAATAAAATTAATACTTTCAAAAATAATAATAAAATTAATGATGAAATTATAAGATTTGTTGTATATTAGTATTGAAATTCACCAAGACTATGTGGTCTAATGGTACCCGGGTTGGACTTTCATTTGGAAGGTTGTGAGTTCCAGGGCGTTATTGGTTCTTTGTGTTTCAATAGGTTGAGAAAGTATGATTCTTTGTGTTTCAGTAGGTTGAGAAAGTATATGAACAGATATTACATTGTAATAGAACCAGTAGCATTCAAAAATAGGTCATCAAACTGCACACAATAATGCAATTATGCCACTTAACCTAAAAAAAAAAAAAAAAGAATTTGGTCCCTAAACTAATCAATTTTATATAATTAGTCTAATTTACAAATTGTGCAATAGGTCATCCAAAATTTAAAATATTTTTTAAAAAATTATTATTTTAAATAATAATTTAAAATTAAAAAAAAAAAGTCTCATGTCTCTGTCGGAGACGAAGAAACTCTTCGTATCTGGCCAAAGACGAAGAGACTCTTCGTCTCCATGGCCAGAGACGAAGACAGTTTCTTCGTCTGATCTCCGGCGGAGACGGGAGACTTTTTTTAAAAAAAAAAAATTAAATTATTATTTTTAAATAATAATTTTTAAAAAAAATATTTACCTCTCAACAAAAATTAAAAATATTTTAAATTTTGGGTAACCTGTTACTCACCTGCAAAATATGTAAATTGGACTAATTGTACGAATTTGGTTAGTTTAGAAATCCAATTATTTTTTTTAAGGTTCAGTGACCTAATTGTATTATTATGTGTAGTTCGATATGATGGCCTATTTGATCCTTATTCCAAAATTATATTAGGAAAAGTTTAAACAAAAAATAGAATGAAGAGCATGGCTAATTGAGATGGTAATTACCACGGGTTATTTAGATTGTAAATACTAAATAGTATATGGTAATTACCAATATAGATTACCATAATAAACGGATTAACATATGGATCAATATTATAAAAAAGGGAGGAAGTCTTTTAGGTAAGGTATATTAAGAAAAGTGTCAATTAATTAAAATATGATATGAAAATTATATTAGGAAATTGATTAGCTAGTATCAATCATGTCAGTAGGACAACGAATCATGTAGCTCACGTGTTAGCGAGGGCAGCTGTTTCATCCCCTGTCCTAGGAGGTTAGGATTCTTTCCCGCCTAGTTGTATTGCAGGCTTTTTTTTATGAATGAATTTCTTTGCTTGTAAAAAAAAAAAGAAAAAAATTATGTTAATTTTTCCTAATTCTATTTTTTTAATCATATTATAAAAATATATATGGTTAGTTAATAAAAACAATGATTCTTACAAAAATAATTATGAGTTTGGTTTTACAAAAACTAGTATTTTCACCTGTGCAATGCACGGAATGGATTTGTTATAATATATTAAGAATATTTGAATCGATATATAATTATTTAAATTAGAACATCAAATATTATATAGTGCAATTAAAGATATGGTTTGGATCATTTATGTATTTTGATGTTATCATTGCTTGAATTTGTGCAAATAATTACGCAAATTAATAGCCTATTTCTAGATATACCCATGCGATGCTATAACTTTGAAGATTTTATTTATCATTGTTTAGTATTTTCATAAATTAGGCAAATGTGCTCGTTCTCTAACAACTTAGTTATAGGAATGAATTGCTATCCTAATTCATTTGTATGAAAGATTGGGTTCAAGTGCGGGAATGGCTTCCCGTGCGGTTGTGCGGTTCGACGCACTCACGCACCTTAATAATTTACATGGCGCATCTTAAATACACAAATCATCACGCACCTTAAGTCCACAAACAAATCACCTTAAGAACACAAATCACTCACCTTAAGTACAAAACCCAAGCACATTAAGCACAGAACAAAGCACTTTGAGCACAAAACTCACACACTTAAGATTTTAAAATGTCTCACATTAAGCACAAACTCACACACATTAAGTACAAAACTCACGCCCATTAAGCACAACCTCACGCACATTAAGCACAAAACCCACGCACTTTAAGTATTAACTCACAGACCTTAAGTTTCAACAACTACTGACATTAATCACTAACCTCACACACATTAAGCACAAACTCTGCGCACATTAAACACAAACTCCACTCACATTAAGAACAAATACCACGCACATTAAGCACAAAAGTCCACACTTTAAGTTTTAACAACTACTCACATTAAGCACAACCCCACGCACATTAAGCACATAACTCACGCACCTTACGCACAAGACTCACACATCTTATATACAAAGCTCACGCACATTAATTACAACACAGCTCATCTTAATTTTGACCTAGATGCAAAAATTACAAAATTGCCACCGCATTTTTTTTTTAAATTTTTAGTAATCCTGGACGTTGATTTAAGCGAGATGAATGGCCCAGATTAAACCGCACAACCGCACATGGGCACCCCTAACCGCACCAGAACTTAATTTTTTGTCTATATATATAGCAACTTTTCAATTTAAAAAAAAAACATAATATCACTGATTATATTTACACATTATTGAAACCTCTTTGTAGACGACATTGGGCAGCACAATCTTGTCCATCCTCGTTTAGAGCTAACACCTTCAATTCATCAGGACGGGTTACTCGGGTGAAAAT